>NC_079502.1:10298576-10613582 GCF_030052815.1 Hevea brasiliensis | reverse complement strand
CCCTCACCACCCGCCATACCTGCACAAAGAAGAGGTTAGTGAGATCACTAAGGTCCTGAGATCTGAGATGTAAAAAATACCAATGCCGAGGTCAGAGAGCGGAAGTTCGCGATCTTGGCCGGTGATCAGTTGTATGGTCCAATGGTGCAGCTCGGCAGTCACCGCATCTAAACAGGAGAACTTCTGAGTGGCCGCCTGATTCTTCAGTTCCATCACTATTAGGCTTTCCTCCTTGTTTAGGGTAATACGCTTCGGAATCAAGGGCCCCTGGTGCCACCAACACGGAAGTCCTCAAAGCAGGTCGGATTTTTGCTCCTCAGAATGAAGAAGCGGTTCTTCCAATTCTTAAGGGAGGAGGGCAGATCGGTAAAGAGCCCACAATGAGGCTTCGCTTGAAAAAACCAGTGCTCATCGTCCTTTCGACGAGTTAGCCTGTGCAGTTCAGCGAACACCTTAGCCGTAGAACTGATTCCCTTAGCTCGGCACAGGCCTCAGAAGGCTACTAAGATCCGCCACGAGTTAGGGTGAACTTGAGCAATGCACACTCGGTGATAATTTAGGACCTCCTTGAAGAAGTCATCCAGAGGGAACCGAAGACCGGCCTTTAACTGTTCCTCGTATACCATAACCATGTCATTCTCTTCAAAGAAGTGATCGGCTCGGTGATCGCCGTGACACCGGATAAGTTCGTACGAATCAGGACGAATATTGTACTCTTGGCTAAACGATTGCAGATCGGATTCTTGCAAGATCGATGGTAGCTCGTCCATAGGAAGATTCTCCCTCCCTGAAGAAGGTACAAGCCTCGATGGTGCGTTTCGCCCCCGAGCTGGAACGGAGACCCTAGGAGGTTCTGGTCGTGCGCTTGGCCCGACCACCTCTTCTTCATCAGACGACCACGAGAACTGAATGGAAGGAGGGCTCGTCGCTCTCTGACCCTCGGCATCGCTCATTTTCAAAAGAAATAAAGAATTTAAACTAAAAGAAAGATCAAAGCCCTTACCGGAATCTGATCGGCGTCGGAAGAACTTGAGAAAACGAGAGGATTTTGGGTTTGTTCGCGAGAAACTGAAAATGGAATAAGAGAGCAACTGGCTAATCCCGCCCCCTATTTATACTCGTCCGAGCATTTAATGCTTACGATGTTCCAGGCACTGCATCGGTTAGCGGGACTCGCCAGTTGTTCTGACACGTCTCACGCATATTCCCAAGATTCCATAAAGAGATCGGTTAATTATAGAGCGGCAGATCCAGGTGTTTCGAATTACGGATCGGATAAGTGTCATTCAGGTAAAGAATCAAATCGGATAATCATATTAGAGCTCGAAAAATAATTAATAATATAATAATTGACAAAATAAAATCTTTATTTCCAAAAGATCGGATTACATCATTTGGGCGATCTCAAGAGATCGGAATACATTTCCAAAAGTCAGATTACATAATTTGGGCGATCTAAAGATCAGAATACATTAGAGATCTGATTACATCAAAAGGCCGATCTCTAAAAGATCAGCGGAACATCCTATCTAAAGAGGCCTGTGTCAATAGTCAACATTGTGACTGATCCAAAGGGGTGTCACCGACCAGAACCGAGGCGCTGTCGGAACACCCAATGTGGAGGGAAGCCGCTGTCGGAACACCCAATGTGGTGAGAAGTCAAATAAACTTGGAAGAGCAACCATCAAGGGTCGGCAAAACATCAACAATTTGCTCGGTCAAAATCGGTTCGCCGATTATGCCAGTTGAACGACTCGAGATCGATACAATCGAGGTCCGCAATCTAGATCGGTTAATTGATTTAGTTCTCTCACCATCATCAGTTAAGGTCATCACGATTATTCGATCACCAGGGTCATGAGTTTTCAGTCGGGGAATAAAAAGGTCCATCGAAAAAGATCAAAAACTACAATCCTGCCGGAACAACGGCCGGAACGACTGCCGGAATAACTAGAATAGGAAAGTAAAGAAGAAAAGAGGAAAATCAGATGGAGAAAGCTTTGGGTCAGGGGGTATATATAGGGGGAAATCAAGTATTTATTGCTGAGCAGAAAACGAAGCGGACGCTTTGGGAATTGAGGGGAATTAATGCTTTGACCGGACCGGGCCTGGTTAAGGAAAGTATTGGAATAATAGAGATCGGAAGAGGGAAGATCGGCATGAAAGATCGGAGAAGGACCATGTTAAGAAGATCGGAAAGGAAGAGAGAACAGAAAACGAAAGGGCGCCTACTGCTGTCACCATAATCAGAGCCGAGGTAATTAAAGCATTGCCAGGTAAAATCTCAACCGCACGCCCCAGAATCGCCCACATTTCTGACATGCGCTGTACATCCTAATCTCCACCGTTGATCCAACTTGTAAGGACGAGCTCAGAGCCCTTGGATCAAAGAAGAAGACGACAAAACTAGCGCCTTTCACTCCTAGCCCTCAGATCTCCCCGAACAAGAGAATTTGGGACCGTCAGATTAGAAGAAGAAAATGACAAATTTTCTAAAGAGGATCTCAGTCGTCCGTTCTGATCCTCCTTAATTCCTGAGCCTCAGATCATGTCCTTCGAAATCCTGACCCTCCATCTCCCTCAAAATAGATCCTGACCCTTCATGGGGAGCACCCGGTTCCTATAAATACCTGCATGAAAACTGTTCAAAGGGGACGGAAAAAAGAAAGAAGGTTGTTACTATAGTGGAAGAACTCTGAAATTTAATTCAGATTATTACTCTGCTTTCATAAGAAGAGCTTTTGGAACCAGTTTCCTGAAGTGTTTTCTTAAAAGATTTTGAACACTGGAACTTTTCATTTTCACTGCTCATTATCCAAGAGCATTCCCATTTTTCGCCTCGGTTATCTGTATTTTTATTTCCGTCGTCCATGTTTAATCTCATTTAAACTCGAGTATAATTCTGACTCGATTGCATTTAGTGAAGTACTCTTTGTTCCAAGGCGGACCTTAGTCTCCTGGCTACCAACTTGCGATTTTATTACGTTCTGTGATTCTGTAGTTAGCTCACTAAATCCGACTTCTTACAGGTCAGTGTTCATATTGCCATTTTATTTAGTTCTTGTTTTGCGTATTTCCTTTTTTTTCATGCATGTTATTTTCTTTAAGGTCATATCACACTTGAAAATGCAAAGGTAGGTCGTGCTTCAGTTGGCTTCTACGTCGGCCAAATCATATTTTTGTTAATCTTTATTATTTTGGAACGCAAGTCATCTAGTCCTGAATAATATATAAGTGGTTAGGATAAAAATAGGTAACTGTATTTTAGGGGTCTCTTTGAAAAAAGAGGGTCTAAATAACACGTCAGGGGAAATAGCTAAATTGAATCACTAGGCTGACGTAGAAGATAGGCCGGCATAACACCATAAGACAGAATAAAGATCAAATCTCATATGAGTAAAATGGAACAGAGGGAATACTGGTAAGGCGACCACATGGGAGGTCGGTAAAATTCAGTCCGGCATCCCTTATTTAGTCACAAAGTACCAATAAGTTAAAGGAAGCCTTATTACGACCCTTGGCATCTTTAAATACTAGAACTCTTAAACTTAGGCTCTTAAGATATATAGCTGTGATCAAATTTCGAAGAGATCGGAGGAGAGTTCTTATCCGGTCTCAATTCAAAATTTTAATAAATACTTAATAGAGATCGGAGGAGAGTTCTTATCCTGTCTCAATTCAATTTTAATCTAACGAGTATCGGAGGAGAGTTCTTATCCGGTCTCAACTCAAAATTTTAATAAATATTTAATAGAGATCGGAAGAGAGTTCTTATCCGGTCTTAACTCAAAATTTTAATAAATATTAAAGAGTTCGGAGAAGAGTTCTTATCCAATTCTTAAATTAAATTTTAATAAAATATTCCTTTCAAATAAAATTAACATACAACAGTAACTCACTAAGGTTGTCTCATTTACTTGTGTATCTGGGTGATCCGAATTTAGTGAAAAATTAAAATTTCCTTTTGACAAAAGGATTAACATCTCCATCCGAGCCCTCCTAACTAATTTATGAAAAACGCGAAATTAAATCTACTTGCCCTTATTGAGGGACGAGGTGGGGTGCCTAACACCTTCCCCACCCGTTTACGGACCCCGAACCTAGAATCTCTGTCTTGAAGTGGTTTCATTTCAATCTATTTTCACAAATGGTTTTCTTTAGTTTCCCTCAAAACTAAGGTGGCGACTCCTCACTCTTTCCCACTTCGGTGAGGGTTCATTCAGGCGACCGCAAAACTCCTTGCGACATAGAGGTTTACAATTAGATCCAACATTATTTTATTATGTTAAAGTTTAATAAAACTCTAGTAATTATAAAATAAATATAATCAAGAAAATTTTAATTATTTTATTCTCATTTAATAAATTAACTTTAATTAAATTATTTATTATTAATTCATTTATTATTATTATCTTCCTTTATTTTAAAATCAATTCAAATAAATCCTATAATATTAATAACATAATATTTCTTTTTCATTTTATTTATAATTTAAAAATTTTGGATTGTTACAGACAGACTGAGAGCTTTTCCTGATGCATGACTATTCTTAGTTGATGGATCAATTTGTTTGCTTAATTCTGTTAACAAACAAAGGTACCACAAAAAATGGAACCTGTGGCTTAATTTGACTTACTAGATGTAAACATAGCAAGGATTGCCACTGAGAGCTCTGATTTTATAGTTGGTGTATGGGTAACTAAATTTCAATCTACTAACTAGCTATGCGGAGATGACCCTTCGCAGCAGACTTCTAAGAGGAATTATGGCCCCTTAGGCCAAGGAAGTTTGAACTTACAGTCACTTGCCGTATCTATGAAGTCCACAACAATATAACCACCAATGTCTTACGTTCACAACTCCCTTGCAATCTGAAGCACATAATTTTCGATTGAAATGCTAGAGCATTGAAAAGCTTTAGTGGAACTGAAATCATAATCAGCTTGTCCATCATAGGATTCTGCTATGAGTGTTTGATAAGAGCAAGTGTCCAGGTTGTCAAACCCACCCACGTTCTCAATTTTCAGAAATTCAGGTATGAGTATTGTTATATTTGACAATTAAGAGATTTTAACACATTATTTTAAATTTATATTTAATTAGCTCAATAGTATTAGAATAGTCTTCAGAGCTATAATACCTTACATTCGAGTCTCAATTATAACCGAATCAAAATGGAATGAAACACATTATCACTATCATCACACTTGAAAGGAATTTCTAGACATCGCTTTCATGGGGGGATCCTAATGGTTAACCCCATCATTTTTCACATTTTCCAGGATCATATTCAACCCTTTTCTCTAAATCTTTCCAAGGAATAAGGAGATTTCTCAAACAATGAATTTGTGGTAGCTTCTAAATCTTCATATCATGCCATATCTTGAAAAATCTTGTTAAGGAATACCCAAATAGATACTGGGGTCTCAACCAGATTTATCTTTTTTCTCCATTATTATCAACCTTCTGAAAATTACTTGCCTGCATTGAATGTATTACACTGCTTTAATATAGACGCAATCACCTATATTATTACTGCATAATAACAAAAAAATAATAATAATAATTTTCTTATAAATTTTATCATTTGTACAGTTATCTGAAAGTCCTCTTTCTTTCTAAACAATTCTTAAAGTAATTCTTTTGTGAATTTTCTACAAACCAAATACACTTAAAGTGTGAAAAGGTCTATTCTTTGAAAAGAGCTGTCTAGCGCCCTTATGTACTCTTTATGCACCCACTAAATATGAGTACAATTCGTTTTCAATATGATTATTAGGTGAAGCTAAGGAAAAACGGCGCCGTTTTCCCCTCCTAGGGGGGCGTTGAAAGGGAGAGGCAAACACATCTGCGCAGAGGGAAAGAGAACCAAATTATCTGCCCCTCCAATTCAACCATAATAACAAAATTGCCCTCCAGGTTAAAAGACAATAATACCCTTAAATAAATCCAAAATTACAAAATTACTTGGCTTAACAGTGCCAATTTCCCAGCACTTTTAATAGTCTCGAGCATGATAATATTCTATAAAGTTCTAATTTTTCACGTAATACTAAGTTTTAATTTATTTCAGAAAAAATAATTCATATATATAAAAAATATTTTTTATAAAAAATATTTTTTAAAAAATAATTTTTCATAAAAATATTTTTAATTATTTAATTATTATATTAAATTAATAATATATATTTATTATATATATATACACACACGTATATATTTTTATATTTTAATAAAATTAATAAAATTTTAAAAATAAAAATAATTTTTTCTTTTAAAAATAAAAAATTATTTTCTAAAAAAATATTTTTCACCGTAAAACAAACAGAGTATAAACCAATAAATAAATTCCACAGACAGATAAATATAAAATACTCGAGATACAGGACAACAATTTGTTGATAAAAGTATACTACACCTAGAGCAGAAAACCTCATAGTGCAGTGCTTCGTAAGCAATTTCTAAACAAAGGATTTCATCATTTCCATTTACTAAAAGCACTTCAAATATTCAATATATTCAAGCAAAATTTGAGAGTAAACAAAGAGAGAATCATTCTCCAAAAGAGACTTGAAAAGGAAAAGGTTTGAGACCAAAGTTGCATTTATGCATAGAACAGCATAAGCCTTACAATATGTACAATAAAATTTTTTTGGTCTCTCAGGGACCCATGATTAGCAGCATAAAACACCATGTCCTGGCTGATACACTCAAGTACCTGTACACTACACACTGTACATGAACATGTCCTGAGACTAGCAAACTTCTGGTATATGCTCACCAAAAGAAAGATGTATCTTCTTCTTCAGGCATCACAGGAGACCTGCAAAGTGGACATGTAATATTCCAGTAATCCAACCACTTCTCCAAGCACACCTTATGAAAAAGATGGCCGCAAGATAAGCAGTTGATCTCTGATTCTGGCTCAAATTGAGTCAAGCAAACTGAGCAGTCATGCTCAGGCTGTTTACAGCTACACACTGCATCAAATCGCGTTGCAGGACTCCTGCTCCGAAACTCCTTAATGTAGGTATCTGATGGAGTTAAACGAAATTCAACTGATTCTGTGAGGCCTTCACGGTAATCTGATGAGGGGGTTGAAGATGATGAGGAGAAGGATGATAAACGGATGCCAACAATACGAAGGATTGACCGGACTATGCCTTTGAAAATGGAGACTGATAAGGCATAGTTTACCAACAGCAAGCATAGTACTCCTTCAGATGGGGCTGGAAGACTTGAGAGACCCATTTTCTTGAATCAATTGACAGTTATGGAAGTAAAAGGGAGGATTTTGATCAATCACAGAGAAGATAATCAGGAATGGAACAGAAGTTTTCCCTTTTTTCTTGATGCTTTTTCTGATATACATCAAAGGGGGAGTTAGAATACCGTACAAAATAGAAAACCATGGACAAGTATCAACTAAACAGGGAAGGAAGAAACATATTGTATAAAACAGATAATAATAATAAATGATTGATCAATTACCTTGTGTGTTTCAGTAGTCTTATTGAATATGATAAAGGATGAGGTTAATATCCTGTTAAAGAGGCCAAAAGGCTGACCTGCCATAAACCCAGAACATAACAGAGAAATGAGATTAGAGAAACGCAGAAAAGGGGTAGTTAATCCCCTCAAGAACTCTACAAACATGTTACTTTTAATGCCGATGAAACAGTATCAATTGGGTTGGAGCCTACAGAATGCAAGACATCCTTCAATAGGCAGCAAGAACTGACAAAATTACTTAAAATAAGTTGTCCGTATAAAAGAATTGGATAGACTAGTCTTGAAGCAGTAGACTAGTCTTGAAGCAGTAGACTAGTCTTGAAGCAATAAAATCTCTCAATCAAACGAATGAAAGCAGCCAAATTAGGCTACCTTGTTTTGTACCATCTGATTTAATATTTTGACAGAGACAAATCCTAGAAATCATCAATTTCATTATAAAGATCTATCCTTGCTCAGGTGGTAGTTTAAAATTGAAGATCAAAATCATAACGAAAGGTAAAGAAATATGAAGCATAAAGAAATACAAGCTCAAATTCATACAATTTAAAATGAATTCACTGAACCAATATAAAACCCATTAAGCTAATGCATCAAAGAGTGATATGAGATCTAGCATTTTCACACAAATCCAAAGATATGATCTTTATCTTAATAACGTAAAATTTTAACATTTGAAAGAAAACCCAGAGAAAGAAGACTGGAATAAAGAAAGAAAGAGAAGAAATTTGCAAATGGAACTGCAAATGATGGATTCAAGTGAGCTCTGGCACAGAAAACTGTTCCCAGAGAAAAGTGTGTGCATATACCAAATATATATATGTATGAACAGCAAGAACAAGAGCTTACAAGCAGATTCATTTCAAGGGGTTGTTAAAGAAAATGGTATCCAAGTTGTTGATGGGCTTAGGAAGTCATATAGGTGCTGTAAAGAATATATGATAATGGCTGCTTTGCTGCCTCACCTCTTTCGGCTGTTATATACACAACAGCAACCCACCAAGCGCCAAACCAAACCCCATCATCATCAGCAAACTGAACCCATGTTCCCTAACCATGGTTAGTTTTCCGTGTTTTACGGACTCTTATCTCTGCCTAACCATGGTTACTTTATATCATCTTCCCTGTTTTACTCCTCTTTTGCTTTATTCTGTCGCACTTTTTTAAGCTTAAATTCATGTATTTAGGATCACAATAGTGAGAGAGGATTTTCTGCGATTTTAATAAGTGTATATAATTGTATATAATTTATTTCTAAAAAAAATATATTATTATTTTTAAAATATATTATTTTAATTTTAACTTATTTATTTAAGTAATTAAAACAAATTATTTACTTGACAAATTTAAATTTAATCTCACTCCAATAACTCATTATATTTATGAAAGTATATATTATGATAAATTTTATACATTTACACAAGATTCATAATTATAAAAATTTATTTTTAAAATAAAAAATTATCAACATGTTGCCCATCCACGTAATTTATTGTACATATCCAATGTGTTATGTCATATTGGGGTATAATTATGATTTTTTTTAATTACAATGGAAAAATCATAATGAAGCAATTAAAGAAGAGATGAATTAATTTTCTTTTAGTTGTAAAATAATATAAAAAATTGGATACTTCACATAAATTTGAGAGGATAAATTTAATAATAGTTAAATTAAATATTTATATTAAAAATTATATTATATAAAAATAATTAAAATGTATATAATTAATATAGAAATTTTAAGTTTTTTAAATCTATATAAATTTTAATTTAATGATTATTAAATTTATTTTTACTTATAATTAAATTTATAATAATAGCATCTAAATCTCATATTATTTTTTTAACTTTTCAAAAATTTAATATGATAAATAAATTTATGGATATTTTAATATTTGGTTCTTAGATTTTAACGGATATTATAATTTAGTTACTGTATTTTTTAAATTGAATGATTTAGTCTCTTACTTTTATTTTTATTAAAATCAGAGGTTCTTTTATTCAATATTACCATTAGTTTAAGTAAAAATATAAATATATTCTTTATTCAATTAAAGAAAATTTACTATTTAGTCTATGTATTTTGACCGATATTATAACTTGGTCTCTATATTTTAAAAATTGAATGATTTAGTCTTTATATTTGATAATTGTTGAAATTAATAGAATTTTTTTTTTCTTATTAATTTGTCTTATTAAAATTTTTTATTAAATTTTTTTTAGAACAAAAATAATTAATTTATTTAATAATAATTAATTTTAATTAAAGAGAAATATAAGTGATGATTAAATCATTAAATTTTCAAAATATAAATACCAAATCATAATTGAATAAAGAGTATATTTATTTTTTTACTTAAACTAATGGCAATATTAGATAGAAATATCTCTGATTTTAATAAAAGTATATGCGAGAGACTAATTCATTTAATTTTCAAAATATAAAAATTAAATGATAATATCTGTCAAAATTCAGAGACCAAACTAAATTTATACATGATCACATATATAAGGGTAAATTTCAAATACATTACATTAAAAATATTACTAGTTGCAAAATAAAATACTTGACCAATAAGAAGACTCAAAACTAAATAACACTCAAAATCAAAGTTTCATCATCATTAGTATAGTGATTAGGGGTTAATGATTAATTAATTTATTATAGTTTTTAAATGCTTTTGGTCTATTTCATGTATAGGATTAAATAAATTCTAATAATAATGACAGAGATCATAAGCAGTGGTTGTAGTGGTAGGTAGTGAGACTATAAAGACTAAAGAGTGGCAGTGTTGTGATTTTATTGAAAAATTTTAAAGATAGTTTTAAAAAACATATGGTGAAATATTTAATTCAGTTCTTATATTTATTGGATAAATTTAATTTAATTTAATTAAAATTTTTTATATAAATTAATTTAAACTTAAATTTCAAAAGTTGCTCACTTTCTTTATTTTTTTTTATTTTTGAATTAAATTAAATTTAAATTAAAAATTTTAAATTAAATTAAATAAAAAATTAAAATAAATTAAATTAAATTAAATTTTCTTAATAAGGAAGGAGTGTAATTAAATTTTAAGTTAAAAATATATTATATTATATAATATTGTGTTTTAATATTTAAGAGAGAAATTTTATTTTTTAATAAATATAGTTTTATAAGTTAATTCATTAACATCATTAATAATAAGTTAATGTGACAGCAGCCAATTGCATTGAAAATAATAAATATTTTATAAGTCAATTTTTAACAATTTTTAATTAAAAATTATCATTAGTAAATTAAAATTTTATTGGTGCTTAGACATCACCCTCCTTTTTTTTTTTTTTTTTTCCTTTCTACATCAATGGTGATATTTATCAAATACTATAATTCACTATAACGATATTTATCAAATTTTATAATTTACTGTAAGAAATATTTAATTTAGCAGTAATTTTTATATATTTAGTAATAAAAATATTATTGTTATATATTTAGAGTAGTATTATATAAATTATTATTGTATATTATTACAAAATTATAATTATAAATATTTTATAATAAAATTATAATTACAATAAAAAATTAATTATTAATAGTAATAATTATTATTGTTAAAATTTTTTAATAATAATAATAATTGCTATTATATTTTTTTATATATAATTAGTAGTAACTGTTATATTAACTTTATAGACAGTAAAATTAATGTTTACTATTAATATTAATATTTGTTATAGTGAAAGATATAATTGCTTGAAATTAAATATATTATATCACATGAAATTAAATATATCATATATTATATCATATGGTTATTAATAAATAAAAATTATCATTTTGCTCTTGACAATATATCACATAGTACAAAATTATTAAAAATTAATTTTAAATCACGTATAATTGCTATATTATGTATTTTATAGATAATTATTAACTAAATTTAGTTTGATCAGTAATATATTTAATATATTAATATATTATATTACAAATAACTAAATTTAATCAGTAATTATTGATTATATTTCAATAGATTTCAATGGCCTATAATCTAATGATAAAAATATCAACTAAAATTTACAAATATCAATTATACTTTTACTTTGTAATTATAAATTAGTTTCATTTTAGTCAATAATTACTAACTACCACTTTAATACTTATGGATTGAAAATGAAAATTATTGGCTAAATATTCTTATATTTAGTCGATAATTTTTATTTAAAATATAGAAATGTGATATTTTATATTTTATTTTTTAAAATGTTATTATAAAAATATATTTTTATTTAAAATATTTAATTTTAAAAACAAAACTAGTGAAATAACTAAAGAAAAAAATTATTTATAAAAGAGAAAAGAAAAAGTGAAAGTGAAGTGACTATAGTCAGAAACTTTGGAGGATAGCTTTGGCAAATTTCTACTTATGATTCAAATGTCAAAATCACTTTTTCACAAGCTTCGAAGCTAGTTAGGTTCATGAACTTAGGATGGCAATTTTCTAACAAGTCAACTTTTCAAAACATTTTGATAGTTAGGTGTTGTTTGGATAGTTAATACTGAAGTCTGATTGAATTTGAGTGTAAGACGTAATGTTTCATTGATGATTTTTTGAAATTTCTAAGTTACTTTAAGAAATTTGATTAAATTTGAGTCTGAGACGTAATATTTTACTAATTATTTATTAAAATTTTTAAGTTATTTTAAAAGGTAAGAAATTGATTTTGACAGGATAATTAATATTGAAGTCTGATTAAATTTGAGTCTGAGACGTAATATTTTACTAATTGTTTCTTAAGACTTATAGATTATTCTAAAATATAAGAAATTGATATTGAATGGATAATTAACACTGAGGTCCAATTAAATTTGAGTCTGAGACATAATGTTTCATTAATTGTTTATTGAGATTTTTAAATTATTCTAAAATATAAGGAATTGATTAATCTGATAAATGCGAGTACACTTCTTATGATAATAATAATAAAAAAAACTTCAAAAAAATAACTTAATTTCATTATTATAAATTATTTTTTATGGTGTCTTGACTTAAGACATATGACCAATTACATGTTTTTAACTAGTAATTCGTAATTAAAACTTTATTTTTATTCCTTTTATGCTATGTTTGAATAAATAGTGAGAAAGGAAAGTATTAAAAAGAAAATATCTTTTATTTTTTCATTTTTTTATTTAAATAAGTAAAAAAATATTGATATGATCTAATGTCTAACAGAATTAATTAATAAAAAAATATACATATAACTAATCCAATTAATTTAGAATTAAAGTTTAATTTTATAGAGAAAATATCCAAAGCATTATAACCCTTTCCTTTTGTATTCTCTCTTTCTTATCAAACCAAAAAAATGAATATTTTGATTTTTTTTTTAAATTATTTTCACAAAATATCTTGTAGATAATAATCTGATTGAGAGATAGAGGAGACTTCTGGGAGTAAAATGCTTACAGAGGAGTGCCTCTTTCTGAAGCTATTATTAACAATAACATTATATTAAATTTATCATAATAAATATTTTAAAATAATAAAATAAAATTTCAAAATATTTTTAATAATATTTTTTTGAAATAATAATGAGTTTAATAATTATTAAATTAAATATTTATATTAAATATATATATATAATTAATTAAAGTGTGTATATAAAATAAATAAAATAATTTATAAATATTTAATTTAATAATTATACTTATATTTTTTAAAAAATTATTTAAATCCCATTTGATTTAATTATATAATAAAATTTATTTCACTTATAAATAAAATTTATGATAAAATTTATTTATAAATAAATTTATTTATTTTGTATGTTCATATTAAATGTGAATTCAATTTAAATGAAATAAATTTTATGTTTAGAATAAATAAAATAAAATAATATAATATATATTAAAAAAATAATTTTTCCATTTAAAATTTATATAATTTTAGATTTAAAATTTATTTATAAATTTAAAATTTATTTATAAATTCTGTTAATTTTAATAAAATTTAATTTAATTATAATTAATTTTATAAAATTAATTATTAAAAATTTTAAATAAAATTTTATTTAAATTAAATATTAAAATTTTAAAATTATAAATAAAATTTATAAAATTTTGTGTAATTCTTATAAAATGATGTAAATGCATTAATTAATATAAAATGGATAAATATTTAAAAAAGGAAAAATGGTACTCTTGGCCATGAAATTGAGCAACAAAGAAGGGTCCAAGAGAAAAGACAAGATAGGGTTTAGGTTGAAAAAAAAAAATCATGTACTGTCCACTTCCAATAATTATTGCCAAATGGCAAATATTCTCTGATTACTTGTCACCTAATTGACACGTGACATTTTTAACTTTAAAACAGGCCACTTACAGACGTACGTGTCCACCTCTCTACGGGTGATGTTTTGCATGCATTAATTACATCTTAATCAATTATGTGCTTCCTGTAATTATTTTATTACAAAATATGATATCTAATTCTTTCCTTTTTTATATTTTTATTTATTAATTTTTTTTAACGGTTCTTCAACGATATGTCGTAAAACTAAAAAGAATTCTTAAAAAAAGCATATAAAAAATAGAGATGAATTAATTGTAGTGTTAATTTAAATTTAAAAACAATTTATTATAGCACAAATAATTAATAATAAAAATTTAAAATAATTTTAAAGTAATATTACAATTTCAAAACTAAATCAAGTTATAATTATTAATGATATAAAAAAATTTTGTTGTTTTTGATATTTAAATTCAAGATATGAGTTTTATTATAGTTGTTTTATAACTATTTATGAATAAAAATTATTTATTTATTTTAAATTGTAAAATGTAGATTTATTTATTTTTCTATTTTAAATATTAAAAATTATTTATTAATTTTAATTAAAATAAAATTATAAAAAGAAATTAAAAATTTTGATCAACAATAAAATTAAAATTTATTTAATTTTAATTAAAAAATATAGGGACTTACTTTCCTTGACTGAAAATAGATGAGGTTATTGGTTTATCTACTAGTCAACGATTAGGATATTCGCGGGAACACAAAGAGGGGACCCTAGTGGACACGTTTGGCAATCAGGACGGAGAATCTGAAAAATGTGAACGCTGCATGTGCAGGTGGGTATGGGCTGATGGGGGCACCCGCACTTGTTACCGTGATCGTCCACGTGGCATAGAATTATTAATTCGTACAAATGGCTAGTGCGGGCCGTTTTTTCGTGTCATTTTTTTGAAAGCAAGACTCTGAGCTATGTCTATCAAATTTAGGGTAAATATCGTTCGTCATGGTTTTTCAGATTTCACATTTGTGAATAGTATATGTAAATAATTTATATAAATTAATATATTTTAATAAAATTATTATATATATTTAATTATTAAATTATTTATATATATGTATAGAATTAAAAAAAATTAAAGTATTTGAGAGAGTGAATTAATATGTGTGAGAGTTATCTCCCACATAATTTAAATACACGGGATTCTCTACATGAAAGAATTAATAATTTGATATCTCACATTAATTATGAATGATGTATGTAGATAATTTATATGTATTAATATATTTTGATAAAATTATTAAAATTTTATTAAAAAATGTGTTTTATTATTGAATTATTTATATGCGTGTGTTTACCTTTAGGAGAAAAAATATTATACATAATAAAAATTATTAAATTTTATTTTTATTATAAAATTTATTAAAATTTAATTTAATTTAATAAAATTGTTATAATTAAAAATTAAAATTTTTTAAATTAATTTAGGAAGATTTTAAAATATATTAGGTGGGTTTCATATATTATGTGAGAAAAAATATATAATTATTGAGTACACTTAATAATTTTTTATTAATCTATTAATTTATTAATTATTTTATAAATAAAATGTATTTAGTTATTTTTCTCATTATCAAACCCTTTCTTTTATCTATTTTTTTCTATTAGTAATCATTAATTATATTATTTTATTTAATTTTTTTATGAAAAAATAATAAAATTAAATTGAATAATTCATTTATTTATTATTAAGTCTAAAATTTAAATTAAAAATTTCAATATAACTAAAATGAATAAAAAAAAATTTTTAAAAAAAATTAATATGAACTATAAAGCGAAAATTGATAAATTGAAATGAATTTTTTTAAACAGGTTGAATTCAAATTGGTTTGTTATACTAAAATTTTTAATTCATTAAACTTAATTTACTAAAAATTTGTTTTATTTTATTTTTAATTTTTTTAAACCAACCATATTATAAAGATGATATTTGCGGTGGGTGGACTCTAGAAAGATCTAGGGAAAATGGGCATTGTCTCGAGAATGAAGAGAGGCATTCCACTTCACTTCGCTTGTGGTGGAGCACCATACGTAACGTACGGAGAGAAATACCAAAATGGGTACGTGGATGAAACGCTCCTAAGATATCATTATTATTATTATTATTATTATTATTATTATTATTAGACCGTTAAGCAATTTCTATTTGGAATGTGACTGCTGGATGACACATTAATACTGAAGTTATCATGACTCGATTCTCCTCGATCACAATTTTAGATTTGAGCCTTATAAATAAAAAAAATTATATAAAGACCAAAACGCCCTTAATTTTATTTTTAATTAAAAAATAATTTAATTATTAAAATTTTATTTTATTAATAATTTAATTTTTAAGATTTAGTTAAACTTATAAATTAATTTTAATAAATTAAAAATTAAATAATTTAATTTTTAATATTTTAATATATTTATAAATTAATTTACATTGATAGAACTACAATTAATTTCTCATTAAATTTAGTAAAACTATTGAAAATATTTATGAAAATAATTTAGTTGTTAAAGTTTTATTTTAATGTATTCTATTTTTATATATGTAATAATATAATATATTTATGAAAATATTATAAATTGATGATGATGATAAATAGAATTTTAGAAAATTATAAAGATTTTTTATAAATAGTTATAATATTAAAGATTAATTTTTAAATATATAACTAAAATTTTTTATGAACCTTAAAATAATTAATTTATACGTCAGCAATTTAAATTTAAATTTTTTTTAATTTAATGAGATTTACATTTTAAAAATATAGGGACTTAAATATTAATAAAACAAATTTTTATAGACTAATTACTAATAAAATAAAACCTTAGAAGCTAAATAATTTTAAATTAAAAATAAAGATAACAAGATTTTGTTATTTTTACTAAAATTAGTGGTAGGTTAACAAAATTTTAATTAAGTTTTATTAAATTTAAGAATTAAATTATTTGGTTTTAAAAATATAAAAATTAAATTAAAAATGTCAAATCTCAATAACTAAATTATAATTTATCTTAAATAAATTAATATTTAGTTTCATTTAAACTTTAAAAATAAATTAATAAGTGAAAATAAAAGCTTATAAGGATTAAAAATTCTAAACAATATTCCATGACTGTAACACCCCTGATTTTTTTATATATTATTATTGGGCTTCGTGTAGGTATCTTCAATTCGCAGAAATTCGACAGTTGTCCGGATCTGTGAATTTCCGTCCCGCATGCACTGCTACGGAAAAGTCTCCGAATTGGATCGAGGTTTTGGCTAGCTCCCCATTGTCGACGCCCCAGCGCTGCCTCAAGTCGGAATTGGCAAAGGTAAACCCGAACCTTGTTTTTACGTAATTTTCTAGTGCTTAAATAGGATTAAAAATCCATAAAATATTCGTGGTAGCTTAGAAAATTACGATTCTTTTTGCAATAGCTTAGTAATATTGCTAAGGACCGCGGGGCAAAGTTTTATAATTTTTAGAGCTTGTTTGGGCAGTTTTTGCAAAAATGATCAATAATAAGGACTAAATTGAAATTTTGCGTATTGTGATGGATGACTGATTTGATGGGCCCAGGAGGGGCTGTGTGATATGATTGAACTGTTGATATATGGATTGTGAGTATAGAAGTGTGTTTTGAACCCTTTTGCAGGTTGGGTAGGTCCTAGGTATAGGGGAGACTCTGCCGGATTTTCGGCACGACTTAGGACGTAATTGGTCTTTTTCTTTGTTTGTATTGAGTCAGATTGTATTAAATAAATGTAATATGATTGTCAGGTGAGCCGGGACAGCCTTCTTCCTCCGCCCAGCCGCCACAGTAATTTGTCGTCAAGTCTGTGAGTAAAATATTAATTTTAATTGTAATTTCGATATTATTATATGTTCAGCATGCCCATGCATCACTTATATGCATATATTTATTTAGTTAAACTCTAGGCACGATTTATGTTGCATTCATAACTGTTAATATGCTATGGATGTTGTTGTGGTAATTTGGAGCAGCAGCGTGCGTTGGCGTGCGTGTGATGTGGTGTGGACTATGGATAGGACGGTAGTCACGGCTTGAGTAATTGGGACCCGTTCCTTCGAGGGGTAGTCACGGCTTGAGTAATTCGGGACCCTCGATTTGGTTATTAAGTGGAAGTCCGAGCTTGAGTAATTACCGCACCAAAGTTGGATTTAAGAGAGTCAGATAGGATCACCCCATTTGTTATGATTGATACTACAGGGTGTGTGAGTGCTCCAAATTACCTTTTTGATGTTATGATGTGAAAATGTTGTTGATGTTGCATTTCACTATACATGGTGCATTAGTTCCAGATAGTTATAGAGATTATGGTTAAAATTGATATTTTACTCTCTGAGTCGAACGCTCACTCCTGTTCAAAAATTTTTAAAGGCCACAGGAGGATATTTTGTTCTGGGTTAACCTGCTTTTCTACTTCGCAGGTTGTTTATTAATATTTGTGTAATTTTAATTACTCCTAGAATTTCCGCATGTGTTAGCAGTAATTATTTGAATTTGGTCTGTAATATTATATTCATGTTGGACCTGTAAACTTAATATTTTAAGTCTGTTTTGATGGATTGGATGAGGGAGCTGAGCTCCCATTTATTATTATGTTGATGAGTATGTGGAGGGTGAGCTGAGCTCCCCAATGGATTGTTTATTGTGTTTACAGGTCGGGTGAGTCGAAAACTCCCCGTTGGAAAGTCCATTTTATGGCCGGACTCTGTCCGTTTGTTTTCTTGAATTTGGGCCCAATGGGCCTTAGAATTGGGTAAATGAACAGTTAAGGCTTACTACGGGCCTCAGGGGCTTTAGGCTGGCCCAGGTCTTAGTGTCGGTCCGGCCCATAGGTTGGGTCGTGACAATGACCAGCAACATTTGCAGACAAGAAGAATTGTTTGCACCGCAATATAAGCTTTATTCATGTTAATTTAATGATTGATGAAATAAAAAAATTACGCATTGAGTAAGCATGTTTCCCCATTAAAACTGAAAAGAATTTAGTTATAATAAAATATTGTAATTTTTTTAGTTATAATAAAAATTACAATATTTTTATTTAATTTTTAAAATTACACCATATATCTCATTTAATTTTTTTAATAATTTTAATAATAAATAAACTTATAATTTTTTTTAAATATGTTAACTACTTTTCAATCCCTTATAAGTATTCTAATTAAACATATAATATAATTATTTAAAATTTTAAAAGTTTATAGCTTATGTTAGTGCTTATAAACCAATTTTCATAAACTAAACCAAATAAAGATGACTCTTTATTTGAAAGATTTTTAGAGTTATAAATATAATTTATAAATAAAAAAATTAATTTTTTTCATTTTATCAATCCTTATAAATATTATGCTTATAAGTTAATTCAACCAAATAATTTAATATGTTATTCTCATTTAATTTTAAAATTTTATTATATATTTTCATTTAATTTTGAAATAATTTAGTATTTTTTAAAGTTATTTATCAATTTTGTCCCATAATTTTCTTAATTTTTTAAGTTGTTTATTTATTGTACTTAGACTAAATAAAAAGCATTATTTTAATTTTAATTAGAATGCTACTAAAAATTAGAAATTAAATAAAATTACCACTAAATTAGATTAATTTATTCATTGTTATATATATTCTTAAGCTAAAGGAAAAACACTTTTTATAATTATTACATATTACTTTTTTTTTCTCAATTATCTTTTCAAAAAAAAAAAACTTTTGTTAAAGAATAAATTCACTCTCATGTGAAAATTTCAAGAGTTAATTACAAAAATAATAAATGGCTTATTAGATGATGAAATAAAAAAATTAAAATTTTAATAATTTATAAAATATACAAAAATTTTAATAAGATTTATTACTTTTATTATTGATAATTTTATATTTATTTTGATTTGAATGCATGTATGTTATACAGTGTTATATACTCAATGCACATCGCTCCCACTAACTAAATTTTCTGGATTGGCCCGGTCTCCAAGCGAAGCTTTCCACACTGAGAGGATCAGTCATACCCTTAAAAGGCTTGCAGATCCAACCACAGTGAAGACCCTGGTGATCCCTTGCCACCGAAGCAATGGCACCTTCAGCTTTATGGGAATTGTTATTTTTTGTAGCTTTGAATTTTTGGATATGTTTTCATAGACCCGAATTGTAATCCGACCCAAAAGTTTCGCGCTGCGACCTGATTGGGATAAAAAGTGAGATCAATGGTGGTAGCAGAGGGCACGGGCCGCAACTCCCCTACGGTATGGGCCAGTATAAATATTGTAATATTTTATTGTAACAACCATAAAAAAAAAAAAAAATTTTGGTTCAAAAACGGGAGGAGGAACTCCCCCCCCCCCTTTTCTCTTCTCTCTCCTCTCCTTCCCTCTCTTCTTCTTCTTCCTTTCTCCGGCGACCGGCCGGCGACGTCCCAAGCAGTTCCCCACCCGGCCGGCGACCCTCCGGCGACGGCCAGACCACCAGAAACGGCGGCAAGAGAGGGAGAAGAGAGAGAAAACGCGCGCACAGTGGGCAGCGGCTTTCCGGCGCGATTCCGGCTTCGTCCGACGTCCGATCGAGGCGATTCCGGTGGCGTTGGAAAGCTTGTTCCGAGAGCTTTCTTTTGATACCAATTTTGAAGCAAATGGAGGTCGGATGAGTGAGATATGGAGGAGAGAAGTTTTTGGTTTTTCAAGCTTTTTCGTCAGATCTACAACGATCCGACCGTTGGATCGACGATCCGAGACCACCTATGGACTGAGGAAGAGGAGAGGAACATGGTGGTATGATCAGATCTGGCAAATGTCGCCGGCGACCGGCGGCCGGCCACCGTGCGCGGTGGTTCCGGCGGTGGCTCCGGTGGGCTATGGAGATAATTCAACTTCCAGAGGCTTCCTCATAAATTTTTGGAATTTTTGAGACACAGATAAACTTCGGGTAAGACAATTTTTATTATTTCTCTGTCTGTGGAGCATAAATACAGTGTTTCTTAAACAGGAAAAATTAGAAAAAAATTCTAAGAAAAATATATGATGAAAGTAAAATAATTTGGAGATATTCTATGGTATTTGTTGAATTTTTGAGTGATTGTAGAATATTTTTGAAAAATATAGATGGAATTTAGTTAGATTTTTAGCATATGGACATATAAGATTATTTGAAATTAAGATAATTAAATTTTATATAATTGGTTGAAGCTTGAGGATGGAGGTTTAAATATGTGAATATTTAATTAGGTTGAATTAAGAATATGTTAGATGTTGAAAACTTATGGAATCGAGTAAAATTCTTAAATAAAATATTCATGGGTGATTATAAAATTATAATTCATTTTGCAATAGCCTTATAATATTATTAAGGACCGCGGGGCAAAATTTTAGAATTTTTAGAGCTTGTTTGAGTGGATTTTTGAAAAATGTCAATTATAGGGACTAAAATGTAATTTTTAAGATTTTGAGTATTGTCTGATTTGGAGGGCCCAGGAGGGGCCATGTGATATTGATGAGATGTGATTGTGGAAATTGAGAATTTAGAAGTGTTATTTGAGCCTTTTTGCAGGTTGGGTAGGTCCCAGGTATAGGGGAAACTCTGCCGGATTTTCGGCATAAATTAGGCTGTCTATTGCCTCTTTAGAGTTTTATTTTAATTTAGTACTAATAAATTTATAATTTAATTATTAGGTGATCGAGGTCAGCTATTTTTCTGCATCCAGCAGCCACAATAGTCATCGGTGTACTGTGAGTAAAATATTAATTTTAATTGTAATTTCACTATTATTATATGTTCAAGCATGCCCATGCATCACTTATATGCATATATCTATGTAGATAAACTTTAGGCACGATTTATGTTGCATTCATAACTGTGAAAGTGCCATGTATGTTGCTGTGGTAATTTGGAGCAGTGTGGGTGCGTTGGCGTGCGTGTGATGTGGTGTGGACTATGGATAGGACGGGTAGTCACGGCTTGAGATCTTCGCTGGGACCCGATCCTTCGGGGGATAGTCACGGCTTGAGTTCTTCGCTGGGACCCCCAATTTGGTTTATTAAGCGAAAGTCCGGCTTGAGTTCTTCAGCACCAAAGTTGGATTTAAGAGAGTCAGATAGGATCACTCCCATATATTATGATTGATATCACTGGGTGTGTGAGTGCTCCAAATTACCTTTTTGATGTTATGATGTGAAAATGTTGTTGATGTTGCATTTCACTCTACAGGGTGCATTAGTTTTAGATAGTTATAGAGATTATGGTTAAAATTGATATTTTACTCTCTGAGTCGAACGCTCACTCCTGTTCAATATTTTTCCAGGCCACAGGAGGAGTTATTTTACAGAGCAACCTGTTTTCTTCCTCGCAGGTTTAACGTCGATTATTTAATTGTATTATTATTCTCTAAATTTGTAATTTAGGACTCCGCATGTGCTAGTAGTAGCATTAAGCCTGTCAGGGACTGTATGAATTCAAGTTTTTGTATTAATAAATGAAAAGAAAAAATTTTATGAGTTTTAAATGGTTATAAATGAGGTAACAGGGTTGAGCTGGGCTCCCCTAATTTTTGTTTCTGATAATTTCTGGGCTAAGTTGGCCCGAAATATAATTTTAACAGTTTAATTTAAATTATTTTATGTGCATATTGGGCCTAAATTGTGGGCCTGGTTATGGATTTGAGGAATAGTTAGGCTTATTACGGGCCTCGGAGGCTTTAGGCTGGCCCAGGTCCTAGTGCTGGTCCGGCCCATAGGTTGGGTCGTGACAAAGTTGGTATCAGAGCTTAGGCTCTAGATTCATGGGAAATAATATAATTGGGAGTGTAAAAGGAGTCTTGTTAGGATGTTACATGCGGAGTATAGGATTCTATTTAGTCTTTTTCTGTAATTCCTTGTTTCTAGATTCTGCGTTATACCTTGGGAAATATAAAAGTTTCTCAATTAGTGTCTTGATTTTCATGGAGTACATAGAAATGTGAAATAGAGTTAGTAGACATGTGAGGTCCATCATGAGGATACGTACTCCAAGAAATGCTATATTTCTGTCTGTATGGGTTTAAATGGTGTGTCCATTTCGTGCAAGGCACGAGTACATAAAAGTGAGTCTTGAAAGTATAGTTGGCCTAGATAAGGATGAGGATACCACTGCTAACAATCATCAGTAGATGACCCAGTCAGAATAAGTTTTTGATAATAGAAGATTCAAGAGAGATAAGAAGTTGGGAGACCTAGTCTGTCGGGACGTATCGTAGTAACTATACAATGTTCTCGATGTCTGCTCTGTAAGCTGCAGATTACAGTACCGACATGAGATTATTATGTAGAGCTGCGTGCATCCCCGTGGTGCTCCATAATGAGGGTGTTTGCGGATGGCTTCTGTTTTGGTACAGTTATGTCAGAACAGAGTTTTATATCTGCAGAGGAGTTGGGAACTCCTGGTTAGGAGTCTAGAGTTAGAATATTGAAAGGTCACAGTTGGGTGGTAACTAGAGTCAGTGACTCAGTTACCCTAGCATGAGCTAGAGTTACATCAAGAGTTGCCATCAGACCAAAGGTTTCGGATTAGTTGCAAAGTAAACATGACACTTATAGAGTGAGATAATCTAGTCTTTAGTATGGAATTTTGGATCGTTTTTGTAGTACGATAGACGTTTTGCTTAGAGTTTAGTGAGAATAGTATACCTTGTATGTATCAGTAAGGAATAAAGTACAACTCTACTACCTAGAGAAGGGATCGAAGGTTATTACTGATAATGATGACTTACAAAATAGTGCCCCAGATGGGACTGTAGAGTGTGGTAGAGAGTAGTTGGCTCGGGTATCCTGCAGAGGATACAAGTTCCATTATAGAAATCATACATAATCAGATCACAATGAATGTAAATCCTTTGAATGGGATGACGGGTTTGGGTGCCCGGAATCTTAAGTTTTAGCTAATTGAGTAAACATGGAAAATAATAATAATAATAATAATAATAATAATAATAATAATAATAATAATAATAATAATAATAATAATAATAATAATAATAATAATAATAATTACAAATAAATAAAATTATTGCAGAATCAGTTCTCGAGGTAGTAAGGGTATTATGTAAGCTAAAGGATAAAGAAAGTGCAGAATGAAAGTTTAGACAATTGATTGCAGATGCAATATAATCTAAATGGAAGTGGAAGTACCAGCTAGAGTGGTCAAAGGACCAAATCTGAGTAGCACAGATATGTGATAACGTGGTAGAGACTCTGAAAGATATAGTTAGCTAGTACAGCTGTCATGTTAGGAAGAAGAATGGAACCAGGGATAGAATAGCCAAGTTCTATTTTGGGTAAGACAAAGGAAATAAATAAAAGGACAACCTGAAAGGCGCGTAACAAAAGAAACAAAGTTAAGATATAGGGTAGGCTAAGTGTTATTATTGGCAAGGTGAATGACAAGGATGAAGAAACCGAAATGGGACCATATTAGTGAGAATAGTGATGGAGGTATAGAATCTAGTAATGTGATACTCATAGCATGATGTAGTTGAGATTGTGACAGGGGCTAAAATATAGAGCTTGGAGTTACATGATTCGATCATATTTTATCTATTCCCTATTCCTAAGGTGAAGTGAATAGCAATGGGACAAGATTCTTTGAACTTGTTAACAGTATCAAGAAGATTAGGCAAGGAATACAATAATAATGAGCAAAAGCTAGAAGTGTGCGAGGGTATTGCGGACTATCTAATTAGGCAGAGAAAAAGAAGTTAATAAGTAGTAAGTTGAATAAAAGTTAATCTAAGGGATCGAATAGGTATGATGAGTGGAAAGAATTATAGATAATGGCACATAGGCTTTAGGTTAGACTTTTGAGATAGTGAGAAGGTAGTTAGAGGTTTGTTATGAATGTCAGGCAAACGTCTTTAGTGTGATCAACAGAATCACTTTGCAGTGAAGCAATAACGACAGAACAACAGTAATGGTAGAACTAGAAGTGACAAGTCTGGGTGGTTATAAATCACTAGAAAGTTCAAGCATCAAATTAATGACCATAGATAAGGGTGGAATTAGTGTTGGAAGAATCTATTAGTAAGAGAAATCTTTCAGGAATCAACAAAAGTTAAGGGCACAATATAAATGATGATAGATATGAATCATAGGTCAAGTATAAGTAAAGTTAATAAATTATAAAATATTATGTCAGGAAAAACAATGGTACAGTAAAGGGTTCATGCAGATGATACCTTATAGGTATAGCAGAATTGTGCTAGGAGATGATGAAATTTGAAGAGAAAGACCAAGAAACATAGGTTAAACGTTATTATATGGACAATCCGGCGTAGTTGAATATAAGAGGACATTTTTCTTTCTATCCAAGTTTAGCTTGTGCTATTGGTTCTAGAGGGTTATATAAGGAACAGAAACTGAGGCAAGGAGACCTAATTGTTTAAGAGTTTGGTAGGCACCGATCCATACACAATTTCCTGATATGAGAATGACAGTAAGTGCATACTTAGTGTTAAGTATGAAAGAACGATCAGAGTAATAACAGGAGTTAAATCGAGCTAGTTACTAGGGCTTACAACCCTTTTGAACTATAAGCTGGAGGAAGTGCTAATTACTAATGAGTTACAGTGAATAGAATTGTTGCTAAGGGGAAAAGTTGAGGCTGAAGTTTGGAAAGCTATAGGCAGTATATGTGATTATATTAAGGAGAATGAACACATGAAGTATTTTGTCTAGAATTAAGGCATGGCACGCATTTCCCACAGCTGTGTTAGTTCAGATGAAACTTATAGTTTCGGGGGCTCCTATCCATGCAGGATGAGTAATTTCCTACTAGGGCTGGTAGGGAATGATAATGTTCTGATAGGTAAGTTGGGAAAAAGAGATACAAAAAGAAATTTCTATGGGTAATTATAAGTGTTACATAAGGTGAAGAATGTGCTGATAGGAATAAATCGTAAGGTTAGAATTCCCGGAGTAATAGAACTAGTAATCAAGATAAGACTCAGAAATAAGATGAAAGTTAAAGTTGATGATGGGATGGACATCCTTGACGGAAAAAGGTGTAAGGGTGAGATAGGACTAAAATTAAGGAATAAGTATAGCAGGTTGAAAAGATATTAATAATATTAGAAATAAAAAAAAAGGGAAGTGGATAAGATGTAAAGGACAGGAAGAAAGCTCGATAGAGTCAGTTATAATGATGAGGATAAGAAGGAATAGGTATGCTAGGAACACACTAAGAGATGTTTAAAATAAGTTATTATGAGATGATAGATTAAAGGAGTAGTGGAGCCTCGATCTGAGTGCCAATGTGTCAGAAATAGGCCACATACTAAGAAGCTAAAGGAAGAAGTCTAGATATTTCCATTCCAGAGAAGGAGTGAGAATTGATAAAGTCACATGGATTGAGTTGTCATGGAATATAAACACTTTTGTTCCTAGAAGGAGAGATCCAGTTCACTTTCCAATATTGATAAATGATACACTTGGCCCTTGGAGGAGACTCTACCTAACTGGTTACATAAGATGGACAGAGGTTGGTCTAAGTATCTTAGTAATGACACAAAAAGAGATTAAAAATTTGAAATATCATGGGAGTGAGAAGATTTATAGGTATTGACCACTGAGGCCATAAGAAGAGTGAAGATCTTGAACAGGATGCCTAGATTAGGTGCTACAGGAAAGCTACTCATAAGATACTATGAAACAAGGAACATAAGTTATGTCATTGGGGAAGAAAGAGATTATTGAAACAAAGGGATGAGGACTGAAATCATCAAGAGACACGTTAGGGCGTAATAAAAGTTAGGTAAGCGCCAAAGTTAATTAAAGTTATCAGAGATCAAGTCGAGAGTAATAGAGTTATAATGAATACCTGAGGTGTCAGAAGAATGGTCAGTGAATAGCCAAGAGATAAGAGATGACAAATAGGATACTATAGTAGAATCAGAGAGCGGTAGAATATCATATATAATATACGAAGAGTTTGAAGAATAAATGTTTTATCAATTTCTGCATAGCTGGAGGAGTAATGATTGTGCTTGTTCTAATAATCTTCTTTTCCTTATCTCTTGTTTAATCGAAAATTCGAGGACGAATTTTTCTTAAGGGGGAAAAAATGTAACAACCATAAAAAAAAATAAAAAAAATAAAAAAAATAAAAAAAATAAAAAAAATATTGGTTCAAAAACGGGAGGAGGAACTCCCCCCCCCTCCCCCTTTTCTCTTCTCTCTCCTCTCCTTCCCTCTCTTCTTCTTCTTCGTTTCTCCGGCGACCGGCCAGCGACGTCCCAAGCAGTTCCCCACCCGGCCGACGACCCTCCGGCGACGGCCAAACCACCAGAAACGGTGGCAAGAGAGGGAGAAGAGAGAGAAAACGCGCGCACAGTGGGCAGCGGCTTTCCGGCGCGATTCCAGCTTCGTCCGACGTCCGATCGAGGCGATTCCGGTGGCGTTGGAAAGCTTGTTCCGAGAGCTTTCTTTTGATACCAATTTTGAAGCAAATGGAGATCAGATGAGTGAGATATGGAGGAGAGAAGTTTCGGGTTTTTCAAGCTTTTTCATCAGATCTACGACGATCCGACCGTTGGATCGACGATCCGAGACCACCTATGGACTGAGGAAGAGGAGAGGAATATGGTGGTATGATCAGATCTGACAAATGTCGCCGGCGACCGACGGCCGGCCACCGTGCGCGGTGGTTCCGGCGGTGGCTCCGGTGGGCTATGGAGATAATTCAACTTCCAGAGGCTTCCTCATAAATTTTTGGAATTTTTGAGACACAGATAAACTTCGGGTAAGACAATTTTTATTATTTTTCTGTCTGTGGAGCATAAATACAGTGTTTCTTAAACAGGAAAAATTAGAAAAAAAATTCTAAGAAAAATATATGATGAAAGTAAAATTATTTGGAGATATTCTATGGTATTTGTTGAATTTTTGAGTGATTGTAGAATATTTTTGAAAAATATAGATGGAATTTAGTTAGATTTTTAGCATATGGGCATATAAGATTATTTGAAATTAAGATAATTAAATTTTATATAATTGGTTGAAGCTTGAGGATGGAGGTTTAAATATGTGAATATTTAATTAGGTTGAATTAAGAATATGTTAGATGTTGAAAACTTATGGAATCGAGTAAAATTCTTAAATAAAATATTCATGGGTGATTAGAAAATTATAATTCATTTTGCAATAGCCTTATAATATTATTAAGGACCGCGGGGCAAAATTTTAGAATTTTTAGAGCTTGTTTGAGTGGATTTTTGAAAAATGTCAATTATAGAGACTAAAACGTAATTTTTAAGATTTTGAGTATTGTCTGATTTGGAGGGCCCAGGAGGGGCCATGTGATATTGATGAGATGTGATTGTGGAAATTGAGAATTTAGAAGTGTTATTTGAGCCTTTTTGCAGGTTGGATAGGTCCCAGGTATAGGGGAAACTCTGCCGGATTTTCGGCATAAATTAGGCTGTCTATTGCCTCTTTAGAGTTTTATCTTAACTTAGTACTAATAAATTTATAATTTAATTATTAGGTGATCGAGGTCAGCTATTTTTCTGCATCCAGCAGCCACAATAGTCATCGGTGTACTGTGAGTAAAATATTAATTTTAATTGTAATTTCATTATTATTATATGTTCAAGCATGCCCATGCATTACTTATATGCATATATCTATGTAGATAAACTTTAGGCATGATTTATGTTGCATTCATAACTGTGAAAGTGCCATGTATGTTGCTGTGGTAATTTGGAGCAGTGTGGGTGCGTTGGCGTGCGTGTGATGTGGTGTGGACTATGGATAGGACGGGTAGTCACGGCTTGAGATCTTCGCTGGGGCCCGATCCTTCGGGGGGTAGTCACGGCTTGAGTTCTTCGCTAGGACCCCCGATTTGGTTTATTAAGCGAAAGTCCGGCTTGAGTTCTTCACTGGCACCAGGTTGGATTTAAGAGAGCTGTATAGGGGATCAGCTCCCATATATTATGATTGATATCACTGGGTGTGTGAGTGCTCCAAATTACCTTTTTGATGTTATGATGTGAAAATGTTGTTGATGTTGCATTTCACTCTACAGGGTGCATTAGTTTTAGATAGTTATAGAGATTATGGTTAAAATTGATATTTTACTCTCTGAGTCGAACGCTCACTCCTGTTCAATATTTTTCCAGGCCACAGGAGGAGTTATTTTATAGAGCAACCTATTTTCTTCCTCGCAGGTTTAACGTTGATTATTTAATTGTATTATTATTCTCTAAATTTGTAATTTAGGACTCCGCATGTGCTAGTAGTAGCATTAAGCCTGTCAGGGACTGTATGAATTCAAGTTTTTGTATTAATAAATGAAAAGAAAAAATTTTATGAGTTTTAAATGGTTATAAATGAGGTAACAGGGTTGAGCTGGGCTCCCCTAATTTTTGTTTCTGATAATTTCTGGGCTAAGTTGGCCCGAAATATAATTTTAACAGTTTAATTTAAATTATTTTATGCGCATATTGGGCCTAAATTGTGGGCCTGGTTATGGATTTGAGGAATAGTTAGGCTTACTACGGGCCTCGGGGGCTTTAGGCTGGCCCAGGTCCTAGTGCCGGTCCGGCCCATAGGTTGGGTCGTGACATCTACCATTTGCGGTAGAGTTGTGAGATATTTGGAAAATACACTGGAGTTAGGGTTTGAGAGTTCTGATTGATTGTATCTTTCTCTTTTCATCATAGTGGAACTTTTTTTTCTTGTCTTGCCCGTGGACGTAGACCTTACAGTTGAATCATGTTAAATTCTATGTTATTCTTCTTCTTTTTTCAATACTATGTGATTGTGCGATTTGTGCGTGTACCTTAGATTTGCGTGCTTGTTATAATAAATTGGTATCAGAGCTTTGTGCGCATAACCTAGAGTTTACAGATGGCGTCGTCTTTAACGAAGTATGAGATGGAGAAGTTTGATGGTGGATCGAGTTTCAGTATGTGAAAGATTAAAATTAAATCTTTCTTAATCCTACAAGGTTTATGGAAGGCAATCGAGGATAACTTTCCAGAATGTATGAAAGAGGCGGAGAAGGCTGATCTAAAGGAAAGAGCCTTAAGTGCCATTTTTATGAGCATAACTAATAATTTCCTACGCAAGATTACTGATGAAAGCTCAGCATCTACGGCATGGAAGAAATTAGAGGAGTTATACTCTACCAAAATCATTGACCAATCGCCTGTATCTAAAGAAAAGACTTTACAATCTAAGAATGAGCGAAGGTACGCCCATTAAAGAACATCTGGATGAATTCAATTCAATTATTATGGATCTGAAAAATATTGTTATTGAGATTGATAGTGAGGATCAAACCCTTATTGTGTTATGTTCTTTGCTACCCTCCTATGAAACTTTTATTGATACTCTGTTATATAGGAAAGACAGTATTTCACTAGACAATGTTAGTAATTCTTTAAAATTGAAGGAGTTGAAAAAGAAATTTCTAGATAATAGAGAAAGATTTGAGGGGGAAAGTTTGGTGAGCAGGGGAGAACACATTCAAGGGAGGGTTCTTTCAGTAGAAAGAAATTTAAGGCCAGATCTAAGTCAAGAATGAAAAATGCCAACTGTTTTGAGTGTGGAGAGCAAGGTCACTACAGGAGAGACTGTCCCAAGTTGAAAAAAAAAAGGGAAAGCAATTAGAAAGTTCTGCGAATGTGGTTGATAGTTTTATTGATTCTGATGGTGATGACAGTGCTAGAGAAATTTTATCTGTGAGTTCAGATCATGGACAAAATTTCTAGTTTCTTAATACTAGTGCTCTTATAACATGTGTCCATACAGAAACTGGTTTGTCACTTACAAACAGTGAGTGGCAAGGTGTTTCTGGGCAATGATCATGCATTCTCTGTTGAAGGAATTTGTAACATCAGATTGAGGATATTTGATGGCATTGTCAGAACTATAGAGTGTTGGCATGTTCCAGGACTAAAAAGGAACCTAATTTCTCTTGGGACACTTGACTCTCATGGATTCAGATACCATGCAGAGAATGAAGTTCTCAAAGTGTGTAAGGGCTTTATGGTACTCATGAAAAGCAGTTTGGTTTCAGGATTTTATTTTCTTCAGGGCAGTACAGTTTCAGGGGAAGCTGCAGTAGCATCCGGAAGCAATAATCAAAATCAAATTCAATTGTGGCATATGCGTCTTGGTCATACGAGTGAAAGAGGATTATCTGTGTTAAGCAAGTAGGATTTGTTGGACGGGCAGAAAATAGAATCTATGGACTTTTGTGAACACTATGTGTTTGGCAAACAGACCAGGGTGAAGTTCGACAAAAAGGCAGTGTGCAAGACCAGAGGAACGGTGGATTATATCCACTCAGATCTATGGGGTCCTAACAGAATCCCTTCCAAGAGCGGTGCCAGGTACTTCATGACTTTGATTGATGATTACTCTCGGATGGTGTGGGTGTATTTTCTGAAAACAAAAGATGAGGCATTTTCAACCTTTGTAAAGTGGAAGACGATGATTGAGAAGCAGACAGAAAAGAAGGTCAAGCGTCTTAGAACTGATAACGGGTTGGAATTTTGCAATCGTGAGTTCGATGCATTCTGCAACAATGAAGGTATAGTGAGACATCACACTTGTACAAGGACACCACAACAGAATGGTATTGCAGAACGCATGAACAGAAAGCTTTGTGACAAAGCACGAAGCATGCTCTCACATTCAGGATTGGAAAAGGATTTCTAGGCTGAAGCAATTAATACAACCTATTTCTTGGTTAATAGATCTCCATCTACAGCTATTGAGTGCAAAACTCCTTTTGAGATCTGGTCCAGTTCACCTGCTGATTACTCTCAGCTGAGAGTATTTGGTTGCCCTGCTTATGCTCATGTGAGAGATGGTAAGCTTGAGCCGAGGACAAGAAAATGCATATTTTTAGGGTATGCATCTGAAGTGAAAGGCTACAAGTTGTGGTGCAATGATCCAAAGTCTCCAGGATTAATTATCAGCAGGGATGTAACATTTAATGAGTCTGCTTCATTGGATAGTCAGAGAGAGAAGTTAATAGCAGAATCAAATCACAGTGTCAGAGAACAGCAGGAGCTTGATATTGATACTTCAGCAGTTCAGTCCAGTAATTCATAGGATGAGGTGCAAGATCCTGATCAACAAGAGGATGCACCTGAGCAAAAGCAACGGGAACCATATAGCATTGCAACTGGTAAAGAGAGAAGACATATTAGACCACCACAGAGATATGCATATGTAGATCTAGTTGCGTTTGCCTTGTCAGTTGTTGAAACAGTTGATGTGCATGAACCCAGTAATTATAGAGAAGTTATTTCTTGTTCAGATGCAGATCAGTGGGTCAGTGCTATGAGTGAAGAAATTGAATCTCTTCACAAGAATCAAACTTGGGAGCTTGTAACATTGCCTAAGGGACAAAAAGTGGTAGGTTGCAAATGGGTGTTTAAGAAAAAGGAAGGCACTACAGGGGTTGAAGCACCTCGATATAAGGCACGATTGGTAGCAAAAGGCTTTACTCAGAGGGAGGGGGTTGACTTTAATGAAGTGTTTTCTCCAGTTGTGAAGCGCAGTTCTATCAGAGACTTACTTGCTATGGTTGCTCTTCATGATCTAGAGCTTGAGCAACTAGATGTGAAGACAACATTTTTGCATGGTGAGTTAGAGGAGCAAATTTATATGAGTCAACCTGAGGGATTTGTCATTCCAGGTATGAAAAATCGTGTTTGCTTGCTTAAGAGATTTTTATATGGTCTGAAACAGTCTCTTAGGCAGTGGTACAAAAGATTTGATATATTCATAGTTCATAATGGCTTTAATCATAGTTTATATGATAGTTGTGTATATCATAAGAAGCTTTCATATGATTCCTTTGTTTATTTGCTATTATATGTGGATGACATGTTTATTGCTGCTAAAAGCATGTCACAAATTAATATTCTGAAAAAGCAGTTGAGTGATGAGTTTGAGATGAAGGATTTGGGTGCTACAAATAAGATATTGGGAATGGAAATTACCAGGGATAGAAGTGTTAGGAAGCTTTTCTTGTCTTAACAGGCCTATGTTGAGAAAGTGCTTAAGTGTTTCAACATGAATAATGATAAGCCAGTGACTGTTCCGTATGCTGCCCATTTCAAGTTATCTGCAGACATGTCACCAAAAACAGATGAGGAGATGAAGCACATGTCTAGTGTTCCTATTCGAGTGCGGTTGGTAGCATTATGTATGCTATGGGATGCACCTGATCTGACATTTCACATGCAGTTAGTGTTGTGAGTAGATACATGGCGTGTCCTGGGAAAGAGCATTGACAGGCAGTGAAATGGATTTTGAGGTATTTGAAGGGTACTACAGATGTTGGTCTGACATTTGACAAGGCCAAGATGAGTGATTCAGTTGTTGGCTATGTGGATTCAGATTTTGCAGGGGACTTAGACAAGAGGAGATCTTTGACAAGTTATTTGTTTACTCTTTCTAAAAGTGCTATCAGTTGGAAGGCAATATTGCAAGCTACAGTTGCTTTGTCTACTATAGAGACTGAATACATGGCCTTAGTAGAGGCAGTAAAGGAAGTTTTATGGTTATAAGGTTTGGTGAGTGATCTTGGGTTGATACAGAACAAGGTAACAGTGTTTTGTGACAGCCAGAGTGTAATACATCTTACAAAGAATCAGATGTACCATGAGCGAACTAAGCATATTGATGTCAGATATTGCTTCATTTGGGACATTGTATCTCAGGAGACTGTAGTTGTGCAGAAAGTCTCTACACATAATAATCCAGTAGATATGATGACTAAGGGAGTCCCAGTCAGCAAGTTTAGGCATTGCCTAGACTTGGTTGGTATTTGTAGTCCTCAGTAGTGCCCTTACAAAGGCATATGGCAAGACAGAGTGTTTTGTGGTTATCTTGCTCTTTTCATCATAGTCGAACTTTTTTCTCTTGTCTTGCCCGTAGGCGTAGACCTTACGGTTGAACCATGTTAAATCCTGTATTATTCTTTTTCTCTCTTCAATACTATGAGATTGTGCAATTGTGTGTGTGCATTAGATTTGCGTGCTTGTTATAATAGGAATTAACTGCACCATCAAAGTTAATATTGATCTCTCCCACCTGGGAAGGCACCCATGTAAAAGGACCCCCTCTCTTAGGAGGAAAGACCGAATGGGGCAACTGAGCTTGCAGAAGAAAATGAGCTTCCATAAAGTCATGATGATGATTAATGGCTTGAGAAATAAGTTGCTGATAAGGAAATCCCTATCGATCGAATACCCATCTGTTCATATTTTCCAAAGGTTCCAAAGGAAGAAAACTAGAAGAGTGGTAAGGTCGGGGCCATCGCTATCATGTTCCATTTTTTTGCAACTATAAGCAATTTTCAATTCATGAAAGATTTCATTTGCAATGAAGATATTGTCCTGAAATTGTCACTTTGGAACAAAAGCAGCATGATTGGGTGAAATCATGGAATTTAGCAAAGGTTACAACCTACTGATTCTAGGTTCTCAAGTCGGTTTCTACAACGAATCCTCTTGGCAATTTTATTTTCATCCGAATCACAAGAAACTACATGAGAAGAGACTTATCTCTTGAATCTTAGATCATTAGTATCATTAGAAAATGAATACACATAATTATCTGAAACGTTAAATTGTTTGACCCTTATCAACAACTAGATAATGTATCAATTTATTATATTAAAGGCAAATGGCATTTTATAACCCTTTAAAATGGCGAATAGTGTTTAGAGTTCAAATAAGTCTTTTAAATTAAAAAAAAAATCTTTCAAATTTTAGAAATAGGACAAATAAACTCTTAAATTTTTTTAAAAAAATAAAAAAAAACTGCAATATATTAGTGAGCATCTACTACATCATTGAGCAAATTGATAAGTTGTTCTTTGCTAAATTGTTCAAGCAACTTTTTTTTTTTGTTTCATCATTTACATTCATTTAATAAATAACTTATCAATTTGCTTTAGAATATAGTAGATATCTATGGGAACGAATTCTCTTAGCAATTTTATTTTTTAGTAGAGACTTATCTCTTAAATCGGACTTGATTAGTATCATTAGAAAATGAATACACATGTAAAGCTTTATTTATTTTATGGAAGATATTTTCCTGAAAAATATATATATATATTTTTGCAATTGTTTGGCATTTGGAGCACTTAAGAAAATAGATTAACAAAAAATATTTTTCTACCTAAGGAGAAAACTAAGGGCCTGTTTGACATTACTGTTGAGAAAATTACTTTTTTAAATATACTAGTTATAGAGTATTAAAAAAATAATATAAAATTAAATTTGAAATGTTTCAATTATAAGAATACTAAAATATATTAGTTATGATATTTTTAGTCAGAAAAATAATTTCGACCCTTCAAAAGCAATACCAAACAGGCACTAAGTTATTTTTAAAGAATAATTTTTTATTTTATAAAATTTGATAATCTTATTAGAATATGAAAACACTTATATATACATGATATAAATACATATTATTAATTTAATATTAAAACCAAATATTGAAAATATTTTTATGAAAAATATTTATTCAAAAAAATATTTTTCATATAGAAGTTATTTTTTGTGAAACAAATAAAACAATAATTATATTAAAGGTTAAATTATTTGACCCATGTCAACTACTACATAATGTATCAATGTATTATATTAAAAGATTAATATTGAAACATTGTTATAATAGAAAAATCAAATCAAATTATTTAAATTTAATTATTTTATTAAAAGAAAATTTATTAAATGATTCAATTTGGTTAACAATTCTCTCTATATGTATAATATATAATTTATGATAACAATAGCATTTTCATATAAATTTTATAGTTTTATTTCAACAAATTAAAGATTAATGTTTTCATTTAAATTTTAAAGATTCATTTCAAAAATATTATTATTGATATTTTAAATTTTATAAACCACGATTATACATTGATCGGGTCTCTTATTCAAACCCTAAAAATTACCCTATGAATTAATTTTTTAATTGATATGCAAAATTAAAATATTTTAGACGTAAATTTAAATAACATTATTTTAAATCCTTAAACAATAATATTAAAAAGATAAATAATTGTTTATATTATTTTTAAAATTTGTTTAATTTATTAAATAACAATTTTAAATATTTAGAGTTGAACTTCGTATGCAAGGTCACACACTGGTGAATAAAAATTTATTTTTTCATTTTTATTATTTTTGGTTGAGAGTATTTTTAAAACTCATTTTTGTGTTATTCTTAAAATTTATTATTATTATTATTATTATTATTATTATTATTATTATTATTATTATTATTATTAAATCACTACAAAAAATTTAAAAATTTGCTACGAATATTACCGACTAAAAAAATATCATTGGTAAACACCGATGCTTTTTCGACAAACAAGAGATGCCAAAAAAATAAAAATTGACATTCATTTTTACCGACTGAGTACCGACTAAACATTTACTGACGACATTATTTCGTAGGTAAAAGTTGATTCAAATACTGACAGCAAATTTAGCGACAAATTATAAAATATACCGACAATATAATTGGTTGATAATTACCAACAAAAACTAATTTAGTTGGTAAAATTAAAGAGTACAAAAAAATAAAAATTCAAAATGCAAATCAATTTTACCTATCAGCATATATGGTCGGTAATTACCAACCAACATGTATTTGGTCGGTAAAATAAAAGAGCAAATAAAGATTTAAAATGCTAAATTATATTACCTACCAGCCACTATGGTCGGTAATCACTAACCCCAATTTATTAGTCATAAAAGTAAAGAGAAAAAAAATTAAAAATTTAAAATGCTAAAAACATTTTACCTACAAAACAATATGATCGATAATGACCAACCAAAATTTTTTTGGTCAGTAAAATTAAAGAGAAAATAAAAATTTGAAATGATAAATTTTAGCTACCAACTAGTTTAGTCGGTAATTACCAACAATATCCATTTGGTCGGTACAAGTAAAGGGAAAATAAAAAAATAAAAATTTAAAATGCTACAAATTGTACCTACCAATGTATGTGGTCGCTACTTACCAACCAACATTTATTTGGTCGGTAAAATTGAAGAGCAAATAAAGATTTAAAATGCTAAACAATTTTAGCTACTAAACCTTGTGGTTGGTACTTACGGACCATATCCATTTGGTCGGTAAAAAGTAAAGAAAAAAAACTTAAAATGCTAAAATATTTTACCTACCAACTAAGGTGGTCAGTAAACCAACATTAATTTAATCGGTAAATTGAAGAGGATATAAAAATTAAAAATGCAAAATAATTCTACCTACCAAACTATATGGTTGGTAATTACTAATTATAACCATTTAGTTGGTAAAAGTAAGGAGAAAATAAAAAATAAAATTTAAATGCTAAAACATTTTACCTACCAATTCTTGTGGTTGGTAATTAGTAACCAACATGTATTTGTTGGTAAAACTAAAAAGAAAAGAAAAATATAAAATGCTAAAAAATTTAATTATTCTCTATATTATATGCAACTCAACATTTAATTATAAATTTATTATGTTTTAATATTTTATTATTAATATTAATGAAAATAATTTATGTAAAAAATATTAATACAAATATTAATTAATTAAATAAAATTATCAATTTTTTTTAAAAAAATTCCAACACCAATTTTTTTAGGTGATTCCCTCTTTTTATTTTTCCCTCTTAGCCAAAACCATTCCTTTAGCTGTGCATCATTAAGTCCTCCATCTCCTGTTCACTATCGCACCTTCGCACCTCCATCTCCTCCCTTGCATCACCATCAAATCCTCTTTATCACTAAGCCATACCCATATGCAGAAGACCCATCTCTTAACCAAACTCCGTCTTTCACAGAAACCAGTGGCAGATCTCTATTTTCTTCCACACACGCACCTTTTTTAATCTAAAATTACAGATGATAGATTGGTTATAAGCTGGTATTGAGTGTTACTTCGTGCTTATCCAAGCCAGAATGTTTCAATTTTCAAGTTGGTAAGTTTTTTCTTAGACTTTGAAATTTTTTAGGGTTTCATTTTATTTTTGTGTTTAAACACTTTAGGAATTTTTGAATGAAAACCTAAAATCTATATAAAAAAATGAATTTTCTCAACTTGCATTTTTTTTGGGTGAAAATTTTCTCAACTCTTTCATTCATCATTTGCTGTATTTGCAGATTCCTCGCTTGAAGCCTGCTGAATACAAGAAGTCTAGGTTACCTTGGAATAGAAATGTGAACCGTGCATATGTGTTATTGGGTGTCGCATGGTATTCTGCGGTCGCCTGGACGAATACTCATTGAAGTGGGAAAGAGTGAGGAGTCGCCACTTTAATTTTGAGGAAAATTAAAGGAAACCATTTGTACACGAAAAAAAAGATGAATTAAAAGAAACCACTTCAAAAATAGAGATTCTAGGTTCGGGGTCCATATACGGGCAGGGAAGGTGTTAAGCACCCCGCCTCGTTCCTCTATAAGGGTTCCTCTATGAGGGTAAACAGATTTAACATTATGCTCTTTACAAATTAAAATCGGAAGTTGGGGGGGGGGGGGGGGTTAGAATGATGGTGTTAATCCCTTTGATAAAAGGGAATATTTGATTTTTCACTGTTTCAGGTTACCCAGATACATAAGTACATGAGACGACCCTTAGTGAGTTAATGTTGCGCAGCGGTTTTGGTTTAGAGGATTACTTTGCATATTGTGTTATTTTAGTTTGGATTTGAGAGAATCCAGGTAAAAACCTCTCCCGATCTCTAGGGGTAATCTGTTTAAAGTTTGAGTGAGGAATCTCGGATAAGAACTCTCCTTCGATTTCCACATATTTATTAAAATTTGATTTGAGAATCGGATAAGAACTCTCCTCCAATTTCTTTAAATTTTAATTTAGAATTAAGCATGAAGAATCTCGGATAAGAACTCTCCTCCTATCTTCGCATATTTATTAAAATTTGATTTGAGAATCGGAGGAGAGTAGAACTCTCCTTCGATCTCTTTAAGTATTTATTAAAATTTTGATTGAGAATCGGATAAGAACTCTCCTCCGATTTTATTAAAAATTTTGATTGAGAATCGGATAAGAACTCTCCTCCGATCTCTTTAAATATTTATTAAAATTTTTCATTGAGAATCAGATAAGAACTCTCCTTCGATCTCTTTAAGTATTTATTAAAATTTTGATTGAGAATCGGATAAGAACTCTCCTCCGATCTCTTTAAATATGCAATTTTAGAGTTTTAATGAAGGATCTCAGATAAGAACTCTCCTCCGATCTCTTGTTTTTTGTTTGAATGAGGATTGGGTAAGGACTCTCCCTCGACCTCTTAAAATTTAATTACGATCGTATATCGTAAGAACCTTAGACTAAGGATTCTGGCATCCGAAGATGCTGAGAACCCGAACAAGGCTTCTCTTAACCCATTGATACCTTACAACTAGGGAGGGGATACCAGACTGAATTTTTACCGATCTCCTTTGTGATCGCCTTACTAGTGCCTTTTGACAGACAATGTTCGATCTCTTTCGTTTACTAGTCTGGGACCTGATCTTACCTCGATCCCCCACTATACCAGGTTATTTCCTAAGTTTGTTTAGTGGTTCGACTTCATAACTTTTCCTCTGATTTATTATCCAAACTTTTATTATTTTAAAGAAACTCTCATGTTAAGATACGCTACCAATATTTTATCAAACTATCTACACATTACCCGTAACCAGAACAACTACATTTGAAGGCAACAAAGGCTGAGAACAAATAAATAACATGAACTGATGAACAAAAAGGTAGACTCAAGATAATAACCACCTTCGTGGGGGTCTTTAACATAACATAAACTTGACGAAAATTACGAGGATGAAAACAAAGAAAATAAAAATGAGCACTTGATAAAGCAATAGTCTAGACGCTCACCTATAGGGGGTTGAATCTATTGAAATAAATATTGTGGAGCTGCGTGCTAATAGTCTGGGGACTAATGCTTGCCTTGAAATGAAGAATACCAAGTTAGAATGCAGTTGAGCCGAAGTAACAGTAACCGGGTTGGAATGAGATTGAGCTTGGAAAATAAAAAGTGGATATAAAGATGATGAAGACAAAACTGAAACTGAGAGATGGTATCGCAGAGTAATGAACAAACTGAAAATGAAGAGTTTCAGTATCCAACACTCCTTCAATGGAAATACTTTAGAAAACTAGTTTCTAAAGTTTTTCTATTTTGAAAGCTTAAAAATAGCAGAGTAGCAAGACTGAATCAAGTTTCAGAGCCTTTCCACTATAATCACCACCCCTTTTTTCGTTCCCCCCACAGTTTTTTTCATGCAGGTATTTATAGGGAACGGGTGCTCCCAATGAAGGGTCAGGATTTCCCCTAAGGGAGATGGAAGGTTTGGATTTTAAAGGACATGATCTGATGCTTGAGAATTGAAGAGAATCAAAATGAATGGCTGAGATCCTATTCAGAATATTTATCCTTTCTATTTTCTAATCCAATGGCTCCAAATTTTCTTATCAAGGGAGATCCGAGGGCCGGGAATAAAAGGCGCCGGTCTTGTCGTCTTCTCTTTGATCCAAGGGCTCCGGGCTTGTCCTTACAAGTAAGATCAACGGTGGAGATCGAGATGTACAGAACTGTCATGACATGTCCTGGCACCTGTCAGCAATGTGGGCGATTCTGCAAATGAGGCGTGCGGTGGAGATTTGATTTCGTCTGCAACGCTTTAACTACCTCGGCTCTGATTATGACGATAGTTATTGAAAGTTTTCTCATCCTTTCCTTGCTTTCCGATCTCCCATCCCTTCCGATGACCTTTTCCGATTTCTCATACCAGGCCCTTCTCCCGATCTCTCCGATTCCAGAATCTTCCCCTCTATCTGAGCTGCTTTAGTCAAAGCATTTAATCCTTCGGTTACCGATGCATCCGCTTCGATTTTCGTTAGTAATAAATGCTCAGACCCCCTATATATATGCCTTAGCGGGAAATTTCTCCCACATTCCATTTCTTCTCCTTCCATTTCTCTCTTCTTCTGTTCTAATTTCTCCGGTAACATTCTAGCCATGGTGACTGCTTTTGATTTTTTTCTGACTGTTCTCCTAGCTCCCTGACTGAAAATTTACGACCCCGGTGATCGAAAAATCATGATAACCACATCTAATGACAGTGAGAGAATAGGACTAATTTACCGATCAAGATTGAAAATATCGATCATACCGATCTCGGGTCGATCTACCGATATAATCGGTGAGTCGATTTCGGGCGAGAAGACTGTTAATTTTCCTCTTAACATCGGTGACTGCCTTTTAAAGTTCATTTGGCTCCTCACTACATCGGGCGTCCTGACTGCAGCTCGGTTCTGGTCGATGACATTGACGATGACTCCTCATCCTCATGAGAGTCATAGTCACTCCATCTGAGCTGTACATCTATCCGATGCCTATGGCTGACTTTCTAATTAAACACATATTTTGATTCAGCCATGAGACTAGGCTTTGACGTAGGTCCTTACTATGTAGAATGTACTGCCGATCTCTAGAGATCGCCCAAATGATGTAATCCGACCTTTAAAGGTTCTTAATGATATAATCTGATCTCTTGAGATCGCCCAAATGATGTAATCTGCTCTTTTGGAAATGAAATTTTATTTTGACAATTATCATTTTACTATTATTGCATTAGTTATTTTCCGATCTCTAATGTGCATATCCGATCTGATTCCTAACTGAATAGCCCTAAGCCGATCTGTAATTCTGAACATCTTCTTTAATTCTCCGATCTTTAACCAGCCGATCTCCCCTTATTTTTTTATGGAGTTTCTGGAATGTTCTTGCGATGTGTCAGAAAAGCTGGCAAATTCTGCTAACCGATGCGCCGCTTGGGACACTGTGAGCATTGAATGCTCAGACGAGAATAAATAGGGGAAGGGTCAGTCAGTTGCTCCTTTATGTTATTTTCAGCACTTCGCGAGCGGTTCCAAAATTCTCTCGTTTCTTCAAGTTCTTCTGGCACCGATCACACTCCGGTAAGGACTTTAATCCTTTTCTTACTTAAAACTTTTTATTTCTTTGAAAATGAGCGGCGCCGAGGGTCAGAGAGCGGCGAGCCCTCCTTCTATCCATGTCTCGTGGTCGTTGGATGAAGTTGAAGTGGTCGGACTAGGTGGGCAATCTAAACCTCCTACGACTTTCATTTCAGCCCGTGGTCAAGTGGCACCCTCAAGACGAACGCATTCCTCAGGGAGAGAAAACCTTTCCGTGGATGAGTTGCCGTCAATCGTCTAAGAAACTGATCTGCAGTTGATTAGCCAAGAATACAACCTTCGGACTGACTCATACGAGCTTATCAGATGTCATGGCAATCTCCGAGCCGATCACTTCTTTGAAGAAAATGATGTGATCATGATATATGAAGAGCAATTAAAAGCAGGGCTGCGGTTTCCCCTTGATAACTTTTTCAAGGACGTTCTGAAATTCCACCAAGTATGTATAGCCCAAGTACATCCGAACTCATGGCTAATTCTAGTGGCTTTCAGAGGCTTATGCCGAGCCAAGAAGCTCGAGCCCACAGCAAAGGTTTTTGCCGAGCTGCATAGACTTACTCATCGAAAGGATGACGAGTATTGGTTTTTCCAAGCCAAATCGCACTGTGGGCTTTTTACCGATCTCCCCTCTTCACTGAAAAATTAGAAGAATCGCTTCTTTATTCTGAGGAGCAAGATTCTGAACTGTTTTGAGGGTTTCCCACATAGCTGGCTGCATCTGGGCCCATCAATTCCAAAGCATGTCACCCAGAGTAGGGAAGAGGGCGCAATGGTAATGGAGCTAAAAGATCAGGCAGCCACTCAGAAGTTCTCCTGTTTAGATGCGGTGATGGTCAAACTGCACCATTGGATGATGCAGCTGGTTACTGGCGAAGAACGCGGGCTTCAGCTCTCTGACCTCGGCCCTGGTACTTTCTACATCTCTGATCTCTGGGCCTTAGCGAACTCACTGACTTTTCTTTGTGCAGGTATGGCGGGCAGCGAGGCTTCTAAAGAGAGCCGAAAGCATAAGAGGGAGGTCTCCAAGAAAGTGTGGGAGATGAAGAGCGCCGAGGCCTCACAGACGCTAAGGCATGATTCAAGAGAGGTGCTGGGAGGCTCATCCTGACCCTTGGGACCACCGATCCCTGAAATAGAAGTAGTTCGGTCTCCTCCTCGACCAGAAGAACCACCACCTTCACCTGCTCCTCCGAGTGAGGAAGGTGGCCCTTCCCAACCTACTACGAGGACCCTTTCCCGCGGCTCCCAAGTCCTCATTCATTCCTTGGAGAAGAATCGATCTGTACGGGAGAATCCAGGTTTGGCAAAGGTTCTGGGAGCTTCCATATGCCTCCAGGAGGATCGGCACAGGCTGACCCAGGGCAACATCGATGATCTCTTAGCCCAGACGATGAGCTTGAGTGTGGAGATCTTGGTGAACCAACATATCATCAGGGAAAAGGCTCATCATTTGAGGCAGGAGATCCAGAAGGCGGCTAGGATGCAGCTTCCGCCCGAGCCCAACTTTCATCTGCCCAGGACTATATAGCTAAAATTGAGGGGCGAATGAAATTCTATGAAGACAAATTGGCCGAGCAGGCTCATGATCTTGAAGAAGCTCGGGCGCTCTGAGCTGCTGATGTCGCTCGCCTCACTGAAGAACTTAGAGCGAAAGAAGAAGAGGCAGTGATGAGGGAGGCCGGTGCTTACGTGAACGCCCATGGGGACCTTTTGGCCAAGCTCAAGAGGCGTTATCCTAAGGAGGACTTTTCTTGAATGGTGGACCTGGCTCCCCAAGACGAAGAGGAGAGTGAGGAGGAGGCTGAGGGAGATAGAGAGGATGAGCGAAATGTCAAACAGGCTGGGGGTGATCCTCTAGCCAAATGACTTGTATTTTTTTTTACTTTGAAATGAAATGAAATTCTCTCTTTTGTTTAATGACTTGATGAGATCGGAAAGTATCCAAGTTGTACAAGCGCCTGATTGTTTGAACATATTAGAACACTAAACTTGAAAGCGATTATTAATCTATGTATGAGAGGTCGAACAAAAAACATTGTAAGCATGAGATCGGCCTAAGTCGAGAACAAACACCGAACGGAACTTAAGATTATTAAAATTGGAGACCTGATTTGAACACTTAAGATTGGAAGCACCATTAAGCCGGATTGAAACCTTAACTTTATTAAACGATTATCCACAATATTTATAAAAGGGAGATCGTAAATAAGACTGGATGGCACGAAGACCTGACATTAATTTGATTTCCTTTGATAGGAGATCTGAGACGAGACCGAATGGCATGGAGGCCTGATATTGGCTTGAGAGATCGGGAATGAATCGTATGACATGGAGACTTGATATTAATGCGATCTCCTTGGGAGATCGAAAATGTGATTGAACAGCGTGGGGACCTGATATTGGTGTGACCTTCTTTGTTGAGAGATAGGAAAACATTCGACTAGATGCGGGATCGGCTTATTTCCTATTCAGGTTACTTGTAACCGAGGAATGTCAATTGAGGGTCGATTTTTCAAAGTTCATTGATTTCGGTGATCGGCCAAAATATGGTGGTGACAGCTGCCCCTCTTTATATAATTTCTATTGAAGGGAATAAAATTTTCCGTGTAGGAATTATGTAAAGATCCAGACCCATATTTTGGGTGATTGGGTATTAAAATGTTAAGACTCAAAATTTGACTTTAAAGTTAGGGAACTAAAACCAACTTAGGTCAAGAACCTAGAGGTTGATAACGGAAATTTAAATATTGGAAAATCAACTTAGATCAAGGAACTAGAGGTTGATAATAGGAATTTAAATGTGAAAAATTAAAATCAACTTGGATCAAGGAACCAAAGGTTGATAACAGGAATTTAAATGCTGGAAATTTAAAATCAACTTAGATCAAGAAACCAGAGGTTGATGACAGAAATTTAAATGCTGGAAGTTAAAATCAACTTGGATCAAGGAAACAGAGGTTGATAACAGAAATTTAAATGCTGGAAATTAAAATCAATTTGGATTAAGGAACCAGAGGTTGATAATAGGAATCTAAATGTTGGAAATTAAAATCAACTTGGATCAAGGAACTAGAGGTTGATAATAGGAATCTAAATATGAAAAATTAAAATCAACTTGGATCAAGGAACCAGAGGTTGATAACAGGAATTTAAATGCTGGAAATTAAAATCAACTTGGATCAAGGAACTAGAGGTAGATAACAAGAATCTAAATGCTGGAAATTAAAATCAACTTGGATCAAGGAACCAGAGGTTGATAACAGGAATTTAAATGCGAAAATTTAAAATCAACTTGGATCAAGGAACCAGAGGTTGATAACAGGAATTTAAATGCTGGAAATTAAAATCAACTTAGATCAAGGAACCAGAGGTTGATAACAGGAATTTAAATGCTGAAAATTAAAATCAACTTGGATCAAGGAACCAGAGATTGATAATAGGAATTTAAATGCGAAAAATTAAAATCAACTTGGATCAAGGAACAGAGGTTGATAATAGAAATTTAAATGCTGGAAATTAAAATCAACTTGGATCATGGAACCAGAGGTTGATAACAAGAATTTAAATGCGAAAAATTATAATCAACTTGGATCAAAGAACCAGAGGTTGATAACAGGAATTTAAATGCGAAAAATTAAAATCAACTTGGATCAAGGAACCAGAGGTTGATAACAAGAATTTAAATGTTGAAAATTTAAAATCAACTTAGATCAAGGAACCAGAGGTTGATGATAGAAATTTAAATGCTGGAAGTTAAAATCAACTTGGATCAAGGAACCAGAGGTTGATAACAGAAATTTAAATGCTGGAAATTAAAATTAACTTGGATCAAGGAACCAGAGGTTGATAACAGGAATCTAAATACTGGAAATTAAAATCAACTTGGATCAAGGAACCAGAGATTGATAACAGGAATCTAAATGCGAAAAATTAAAATCAACATGGATCAAGGAACCAGAGGTTGATAACAGGAATTTAAATGCTGGAAATTAAAATCAACTTGGATCAAGGAACCAGAGGTTGATAACAGGAATCTAAATGCTGGAAATTAAAATCAACTTGGATCAAGGAACCAGAGGTTGATAACAGGAATCTAAATGCGAAAAATTAAAATCAACATGGATCAAGGAACCAGAGGTTGATAATAGGAATTTAAATGCTGGAAATTAAAATCAACTTGGATCAAGGAACCAGAGGTTGATAACAGGAATCTAAATGCTGGAAATTAAAATCAACTTGGATCAAGGAACCAGAGGTTGATAACAGGAATTTAAATGCGAAAAATTAAAATCAACTAGGATCAAGGAACCAGAGGTTGATAACAGAAATTTAAATGCTGGAAATTAAAATCAACTTGGATCAAGGAACCAGAGATTGATAACAGAAATTTAAATGCTCGAAATTAAAATCAACTTGGATCAAGGAACCAGAGGTTGATAACATGAATTTAAATGCGAAAAATTAAAATCAACTTGGATCAAGGAACCAGAGGTTGATAACAGGAATATAAATGCTGGAAATTAAAATCAACTTGGATCAAGGAACCAGAGGTTGATAACAGGAATTTAAATGCTGAAAAATTATAATAAATTTGGATTAAGGAACCAGAGGTTGATAATAGGAATTTAAATGCAAAAAATTATAATCAACTTGGATCAAGGAACCAGAGGTTGATAACAGGAATTTAAATGCGAAAAATTAAAATCAACTTGGATCAAGGAACCAGAGGTTGATAACAGAAATTCAAATGCTGAAAAATTAAAAATGCTTACAAAGCAAGCCTAACCTGACACGAGAAGTTCTTCCGCGATGAAGTGTACTTAACAGGATCCTGAAGATGAACGATTAATGGAAGACAAGTTACAAGACTTAACCCATCATTTTCCATTTCTTACTCACTTCCCAGGACTCTCTTTCTGTTCTTGACTTCCTTATTTTGTGAAAAGCACCCTTGCGGGTTTTCACTTTCCCTTTTGCCCATCTGACTAAAAGCGCCCTTCCAGGTTTTCACCTCTAATTTTTTTTTTTTTTAGACCATTCCCTGCAAATCTCATAGCAAAGTACATAAGGTTATCAATATCCAAATCCTAATCTTATGACAAAATTTCAACAGATTAATAGCGCACAAAATAAAGATGTAGAAAAAGACAGCATTAGAGTATGAGTATACGAGAAAGATAAAGCAAAAAGATAAATTAAAATGCAAATGTGCGAAGAAGATAGATCAAAGTGAAATGATGACTTTATTATGGCTTGAGAGATAAAGGTACAGTTTCAAAGAAAAAGGGTACAAGGATAGATCTCACAGATTCCTCATAGTTGACTTTGAAGTCTCTTAACTGCCATTATTTCAAGTACTCTATTGACGAAGATTCATGCCGTGATGGTTTATTTCCGTTCCTAGTCCTGTGTCCCCTTCCTTATTTCTCCATTTTCTGGTTCTAAGGGCGCCCTTTCGGGTTTTCACCCTCAGATTTTATTTTCTTTTTTTCTTTTTCTTTTTCTTTTCTTTTTTAGGGTGCCTTTTCGGGTTTTCACCCTTCACTAATTTTACAGAAAGCGCCCTTCCGGGTTTTCACTTTCTTTTGCACATTTTGTTAGGGGCGTCCTTTATGATTTTCACCCTTTTTTTTTTTTAGGCATAATACATTTTGACAGTGTCGGCATTCACGGGTCTTAGGAATTCTTCACCATCCATATGGGTCAAGATCAGGGCCCCACCGGAAAATGCCTTTTTAACCACGTAGGGTCCCTCATAGGTTGGCGACCATTTACCCCGGGCATCGTTTTGATTCGGGAGCACCTTTCAGGATGAGATCTCCTGGTTGAAATTCGCGTGGGCGAACGCCTTTGTTAAATGCCCTAGCCATTCTTCTTTGGTATAACTGCCCATGACATGCCGCCGCTAGCCTTTTCTTGTCTAGCAAATTCAATTGGTCCAACCTTGACTGGTTCCATTCCGACTCATCAATCCCTGATTCCTTCAGAATCCTTAGGGAAGGAATTTCTACTTCAATAGGTAGAACAGCTTCCATCCCGTAAACCAGTGAGTATGGGGTTGCCCCAGTTGATGTTCTTACAGAGGTCCAGTATGCGTGAAGGGCGTAAGGAAGCATATCATGCCAATCTCTATAGGTGATTGTCATTTTTCGGATTATTCTCTTGAGATTTTTGTTTATGGCTTCCATTGCTCCATTTATTTGGGGACGGTATGGTGAAGAATTAAAATGTTAGATCTTATATTAATCACATAATCTCTGGATCTTCGGACCATTTAAATTTTTGGCGTTGTCAGTGACGATTTCGCTGGGGAGGCCGTGTCGGTAAATGATATTATTTCGAAGGATTTTGAGGAATGTGTTCTGCGTGATGTGAGCATATGATGTCATTTCGACCTATTTTGAAAAATAGTCAATAGCTACCAGGATAAATCTATGCCCATTGGATGCCTTGGGGTTGATGGGACCAATCATGTTGATTCCCCACATTGCAAAAGGCCATGGTGAGACGAGGTTGAACAATTGGTGAGGCGGAACATTTATCGGATCCGCGTAGATCTGACATTTATGACACTTCCAAAAGTACTCGATGCAATCCTTTTCCATAGTAGTCCAGAAGTATCCCCGTCTCATGATTTGCTTAGCCATCATATGCCTATTAGCATGGGTTGCACAATTCCCCTCATGAGTCTCGAAAAGGATCCTCCTTGCTTCTTTTGCATCTACGCATCTTAACAATTCGCCATTGGAGCTCCTTTTGTATAGAATTTCACCACTGGGGAAGTATCCCAAAGCTAATCTCCGGATCATTCTCCTTTCGTTTCTACTTGCCCCAGGTTTTGATGTAGACCTGGATGTCATGATACCAAGGTTTACCATCTATTTCTTCCTCGATCATGAAGCAGTACGCCGGCTCACTCCTTGCTTTGATCTGCAATACTTGAGTCGTCTGCCCTTCTTCTATTTGAGCCATGACAGCCAGGGTGGCTAAGGCATCCGTGAATTGATTTTTATCCTGACTGAGGTGAGTGAAAGAAATTTCTTCAAATTTCTTGATCAATTCCAGTAGGTACTTCTGATATGGGATTAACTTCGGATCCTTGGTTTGCCATTCTCCCTTGACTTGATAAATGATCAAGGCTGAATCTCCATATACCTCGAACTTCCTGACTTTTATTTCGATGGCAGCCTATAAACCCATCACACATGCTTTGTATTCCGTGACATTGTTGATACATTCAAACCTTAATTTGATAGCTATCGGGAAGTGTTTTCCGTCAGGGGATACCAGCACGGCTCCGATTCCATTACCAGACAAATTGACAACTCCGTCAAAATACATTTTCCATACATCAGCTGGCTCTTTTTCCTTGCCGTTGACTTCGTTAACATGCTCATCAGGGAACTCAAAATCCAAGGCTTCATAATCCTGGATAGGGTTTTTTGCTAGAAGATCAGCGATTATGCTACCCTTTACTGCCTTTCGGGTCATGTAGACAATGTCATATTGAGAGAGTATGACTTGCCATTTCGCTATCCTCCCTGGCATGAAAGGGCTTTCAAACACATACTTAATAGGATCCATCCTGGAGATGAGCCATGTCTTATGATTCAACATGTAGTGTTTAAGCCGATTTGCTGTCCAGGCCAACGCGCAACAAGTTTTCTCTAAGAAAGAGTACCTTGACTCGCAATCATTGAACTTCTTGCTCAGATAATAAATGGCCCTCTCCTTTCAACCAGTATCATCATGCTGCCCCAAAACACATCCCATTGAGCTTTGTTGGACTGCCATGTACAGAATCAGTGGCCTTCCTGCCACTGGAGGAACCAATATCGGCGGGTTTGACAGGTACTGCTTAATTTTCTCGAAAGTCTCTTGGCAAACTGAATCCCATTGAGTGGTGTTGTTCTTTCAGAGTAGTCTAAAGATAGGCTCAGCTTTAGGAGTGAGGTTGGAAATAAATCTCGAAATGTAGTTCAGCTTTCCCAAGAAACTGCGCACCTCCCTCTCTGTTTTTGGGGATGGCATTTCTTGAATGGCTCGAACTTTGTCTGGATCTACTTTTATTCCCTTCTCACTCACTATGAATCTCAACAACTTCCCAGATCTAGCTCCGAACACGCATTTGGCAGGGTTCAATTTCAGCTGATACTTCCTGAGTCTCTTGAATACTTTCCTCAGCACCTGCACATGGCTTTCTCCTTCCCTAGATTTAATGATCATATCATCTACGTACACCTCCACTTCTTTGTGCATCATATCATGGAATAACGTGACCATAGCACATTGGTAGGTAGCGCTAGCATTCTTTAAGCCAAATGGCATGACCCAATAACAGAATACCCCCCACTGAGTGATAAAAGCAATTTTCTCCTTATCTTGTTCATCCATGGGGATTTGATTGTACTCGGACGCCCCATCGATACATGAACATCTGCCCAATCCTGCAGTATTGTCTACTAGCACGTCTATATGTGGGAGAGGGAAATCATCTTTCAAGCTTGTTTTATTAAGATCCCTGTAATCAACACACATCCTGACTCTCCCGTCCTTCTTCATTACCGGGACAACGTTAGCTATCCATTGAGGATATTTAAGTACTTCCAGAAACCCAGCATCATACTGCTTTTTGACTTCATCCCTAACTTTGAGTAGCGTGTCAGGGTTCATTCTTCTTAGCTTCTGCTTTACTGGGATCATCCCAGGAATTAGGGGAATTTTGTGCGTCACTATGTGAGGGTCTAAGCCGGTCATATCGTTATAGCTCCATGAAAATACGTTTAAGAATTCTTTGAGTAAACTGACCATATCTTCTAATTCTCTACTCCCCAACACCTTAAGTTCCCTTTTTATTTCTTCTGTGCCTAAATTTATGGTGTGCGTTTCATCCCCACAAGGCACTAGGGAAGGTTCATATCTTCATCCCTTTCTTCTACGAGTTCCCCCTCAGAATCACTTGAAGTAATGGCAGTTATGGGGATTTCAAAATTAACCAGAGGAATTTCTGAGTCTATTGAATTATTAGGTGTTAATTGATGAATGGTCCTGAAGAAACGAAAGTGGAATATATCATAAGAATGGATTTCAAGAAAAAGAAAAAGAGAATTGAATGTAAAATGCGCTATTAATTCATTAATATTACACTTGTCACCATGGACGAAATGATCAAGTGTAGATAACCAAAGGTACTTTACTCGAAATTGAGTACAGGAATTGTCACACCTTACCACTCTGTAAGGCATAACATGATCCCCTAGAATACCTAATGAACTACCGAACTTCACCTACCGATAACTTATTAAGTACCCTACAAGGGATTTTAAAACAATTTTCTTACTTTTGATAAGTGGTGAGCATTTTCTAATAAGTACTTAAAACATTTAGTTAAAATTAAAACTAGTTAATATTTTTGGCCCATTTTATTTTTACGCAAATTTTATAAAAATTTTGACAAAGTTCCATCTGTATTTTGAGAAAATAGTTCTTCAAATACCTGTAAAAAGCACTTCTAAAAATTTTTCTCAACAACTGCTTCAATTTCATACTCAATCTCAATCAATTTCTCAACACATTTATTAACTTTCAAATTTCAAATCCTGTCACGACCCAGGGATGGGGTTGCGGCGTGCTTGTTCAACCAGCTACGCACTAGGGTGGAAACTTCGTGTCCCACATCGGAAACGGGAAGAAAAGATTTGGGCCATATATGTGGGAGCCTTCCTCACCTGGTTAGCGCGCTTTTGGGAATGAAACCTCCCAAGGGACAAATCAGTGAGGCCCACGGGCCAAAGCGGACAATACTGACTAGAGATGGATTGGGCTGTTACATTGTGGTATCAGAGCTGGACTCCCTCTAATACGGTGTGTGGTGCGAGGACGCACCAGGCGGAAGCTGGTGGGCTTGTCACGACCCAGGGATGGGGTTGGGACGTGTTTGTTCAACCAGCTACGCACTAGGGTGGAAACTTCGTGTCCCACATCGGAAACGGGAAGAAAGATTTGGGCCATATATGTGGGAGCCTTCCTCACCTGGTTAGCGCGCTTTTGGGAATGAAACCTCCCAAGGGACAAATCCGTGAGGCCCACGGGCCAAAGCGGACAATACTGACTAGAGATGGATTGGGCTGTTACAAATCCACTATCCAATAATCATCAAAATACTAGCAATCCATTTCATTCAAATTAAATAAAATAGTTCCATTCATATTTTATTAGAGACAAAACAATTTAGATACATCATTACAAAATTTACATTAAGAGAATTTCAAACTACAATATATATTACAACTTTATACAAATTTTATACAAACTGCTCAAGACCCATTTTTACATGTCCATACATTTATGTGCAATATATACATCAAAAGAAATATTTACAGTTAGGGTATAAATTATACCCGAAGACTTCAAGCCTAATGATCCTCAATCTTTAGCAGCTCAGTCTGCTGCTCCTCTAGTCTCTGTATTTGCGATAGTAATAGAAGCTATCGCTGAGCACTAGGACTCAGTAGTGCACAACATACTAAAATAATCTTTATGCAAAATATAAATCACATTTATTCAAAAATTTAACTAAACATGAGCATTAAACACAAAACATGAATTATGAAATTTTAATGCAAACCAAGTTCATTTCGAAGTATCAAAACACATTTCATAAAACCCACTGTTAGATCATGCCATTCGAAACAAATAGAATCTTAATAGCCAGAGGCTAAAGAGAAATCACATCACAAGGCTAGCTAGCTCAAATATATGGATATCCATTCACATCCTCTTCTACTGGCACACCTCAACACTTCTCTAGAGAAGGAATCAAAATTCGAAACTAACTACCCCCAACAGTCGTGCTAGTGAGGTGTTCAAATATATAGTCATGACACTGTGGTTTCAAAACTTATCTTAACAATTTGCTAAACATTGTCATTTCAAATATACACAATAACTTTCACAATTTAAATCAAAACATCATAAATAAGGTCACAATAAACCTTCAACAATTCAAAGCAAAAGTAAAATGCATATTTCATTCACTTTATCAATGAATTTTTAAAGCATAGTGATGTTGTGCACAAACCTCAAATGAGTCGCTTGTTGGCCTTGAATCGACTTCTCGGGTTCTGTCTCGGTATTCTTTTCCACTGAAACACACAATTTTACAGTGTTTCAGTACCATAACTTAACATAAATCCAAAATAAATTTAGCTTCACTTTTACTTAGCTTTAACGTGCTAAACTCGACGTTCTTGAAATTTTGTGTTTTGGGTTACTATTCACTACACTATTTAAGTCAAATTATTGACTTTATAAGGCTTAATAGGTATGAGAATTCCAACTTTACCCACATACCACATTTTGGTCACCAAACTTGTTGGTTTTGGTCATTTTCTCAAAATTTAGGTCTTTTAGGCAAAATTGCCAAATTTTCAGTTTTGGAGTCTTAAGTTGCACTGTTTCATTGGTCTTTTTACTGTTGGAATTTGGTAAAACTTTCTTCATAGAAAATGTTCCCTATTGTCTTAAGTTTATTCTCCTTTTTGAATCACTCCAATTGGAGTTTTTTAGCTCAAGTTATACCCAAATTACAGTTACTATTCATACTACAGAATTTAGTCTAGCATATTTATTGATCCAACTTCGTTCAGCAATTTGATCAAGTTAAGTCCAAAATTTGGTCTAATCTTCTTCATATGAAATGTTCTACTATGTCTTAGGTTTCCATCGGTTCAAGAATCACCTAAATTGGAGTTTTCTAGAGAGAGTTATAGCCATTGAAACTTTACTGTTCATATGGTAAATCTGCAGTTTTGCAGGTTCAAATCACCAACTTTGCTCAGTAATTTGATTGGGTTAATGGCATAATTTGGGTTGGTGTTCTTCATGAAAGTTTTAGGTCTATATCTCATCTAACTACTGGTAAAATTTCAGGTTATTTTGACCTACCTAGATCGAGTTATGACTAAATGAACAAATACTATTCATTTGGTCAGTTTGTGCAGAGGCAAACTATGATTTCTCAACTTTGGTCAATTTGTTCACTGGGTTTTAGTCACTTTTTGGGCATGCTTCCTAAATGAAAATTGTGTCATTTAGTGCCTATTTTCATTCCCAATTGGTCCCATATCAATTGGACTTGTAAAATTTCATTTTTGGTCCCTCAAAGTTGACTTTTGGTCATACTTCATACCTAATCCGAATTTGGCTTTGATTTAAACACTTCTAACACACTTAATTAGGTCACAAATGACCATTTCTTCTCTTAAACTATGTCAAAGACATCATTTAGAACTTCTTCACATTTTTGGTCTCTAAACCCTAATGTTCAAAATCCTAATTCATGTCATTTGTTGCATTTAGCTAATCAAACACTTATAAACATGCTCCCTTAACTCAATTAAGCTTCCAAACATGTTTAGCTCAAACAAATTTATACTTTGTCCAACCAAATCCTAGCTGTCCAAAATTCTATATAATCCCTCAACAAGTTTTCTTTCCATTTTAAGTTTATTTCTAAGTTACTTTAAGCATATTTACATGAAATTTGAAGAATTAATTTAGAGTTCATTACTAACCTTTTTTTTGTTGAATTTCTCCCTCTTCAAATCTTCTTTCTTTCCTCTTCTTTTTGTTGTCAATATGCTTGTCAAGATCCAAGAACAAGATTTACTTAAAGGAGTTAGGGAGTTTATAAAATAAAATCAAGCTTTGAAAGCTTGAGATGGGTGTTAATGGTGGAAAGGAAATGAGAGAATTGAGAGAGAAAAGGAGTGACGGGAAAAGAAGAAAAAGAAGAAGTAAAAAATGTTTTTTATTTCTTTATTTTGGATATTTATCTCTTAGGAAGACCCAAAAATCCAATTAATTAAATTCACAAATTCTTATTTTTTTATGGCATCATGCATGAGGTCATGCATGATGTCATCACCTTTTGACTTTTTCATTTTCTCTTTTTTTTTTCTATTTATTTTTCTATTAGTTCTTTAATTTAATTCTCGATTCTAAAATTTTCTTTTCTCCGATTTTATTTGACAGTTAGGTCAGGAGTCAGCTCTCGGGGTCAATTAACCAAATTGCCCCTCGCCGGTTCATCCCGGTTTGTAATTAATTTCATATTTCTTCCGGCTCCCTGACCTAATTATTTGACTGGCTTAACAGTTCCTTTTTGTGATTTTCTCTTTTCCACTGTGTTTATAAGGGTCCTAAGGACCGCGGCGTCACATTTTACTGTTCGAAATTTGAGTTTAAAACGACTTTGTAGTCGTTCCCGAGAAGGTCAACCATTGTTGTGACTCTCGGCTCATTTAACTTCTTATGTTCTGTTTTTCTTGTTTATACTTAACTAATTAGACATTACTAATTATTTGTGTTTATGATTTATCTAGTTGTCTTAAGTATGGTTCTAATCCCCTTAATTGTCCGGACTGACTCCGGTCACCGGAGCAGTGAAATATACCAGGCTATACAAATAGGGGTGTTACAATTCTCCCCCCCTTAAATAAATTTCATCTCGAAATTTTACCTGGTATCAATCTCTGAACAATTGTGGGTGCTGTCTCCTCATGTCCTCCTCTCGTTCCCAAGTAGCCTCCTGGCCAGAATGATGGTTCCACAGCACTTTTACCAACGGTATCTGTTTGTTCCATAGCTGCTTTACCTCATAAGCCAGAATCTATATGGGTTCTTCTTCATATGTGAGGTCTAGATTTACTTCAATTTCCTCTACTGGTAGTACATGAGATGGGTCTGATCGATACCTCCTTAACATCAATACATGGAAGACATTATGTATCTTCTCCAACTCTGGAGGTAGTGCCAAACGATATGCCAAAGGACCCACTCTTTCCAGAACCTCATATGGCCCAATGAAACGAGGACTTAGTTTCCCCTTTCTGCCGACTCTCATAATTCTCTTCCAAGGAGAAACTTTGAGGAAAACTTTCTCACCTACTGCATACTTAATATCCCTTCTTTTCAAATCAATGTAGGACTTCTGACAGTCTGTTGTAGTCTTAAGTCGATCTCTGATCACCCTGATCTTCTCCTCAGTCTACTGAATAATTTCGGGTCCAATCATCTTTCTTTCACCCACGTCATCTCAACACAACGGGGTTTTACATTTTCTGTCATACAAAGCTTCATATGGAGGCATTCCAATGCTTGATTGGTAGCTGTTGTTGTAAGCAAACTCAATCAAAGGCAAGCGTGTGTCCCAACTGCCCTCAAATTCAACCACACAAGCTCGTAGCATGTCCTCCAAGATCTGAATTACTCTCTCAGATTGGCCATCTGTCTGTGGATGGAATGCAGTACTGAAGTTCAATCTAGTTCCTAGGGCTCTCTGAAGACTACTCCAGAATCTAGAAGTGAACCTAGCATCTCTGTCTGACACAATGGATACTGGCACTCCATGCAGTCTCACAATCTCATCAATGTACAACTTGGCCAATCTTTCTAAACTGTAGTCCATTCGGACTGGTAGAAAATGAGCAGACTTAGTCAGTCTGTCAATAATGACCCAAACTGTATCATGACTCTTCTGTGTCCTTGGAAGTCCCATTATAAAATCCATCGTTATTCTCTCCCATTTCCATTCCGGTACTGGTAGTGAATGTAACAACCTAACGGGTACTTGATGCTCTGCCTTCACTTGCTGACAAGTTAGGCATTTGGAAACAAACTCTGCCACATCTCTTTTCATACCCATCCACCAGTAATGCTCCTTTAGCCCTCTATACATTTTGTGCCACTAGGGTGCATGGCAAAAGGAGACTCATGTGCTTCCTTCAAAATGATCTGCCTCAATTCAACATCATTAGGAACACACATTCTGCCCTAGTGTAGCAGTAGACCATCATCTCTGATTGAGAATTCTGGTTTCTTGTCCTGTCGGACTTCTTCCATCAGTTTCTGATACTTTTGATCATTATGAGCAGCCATTCTAATCTGATCAATCAACACTGGCTGTACATGCCATGCAACTGTTGTCTGCCCATCATCATTAATCTCTAAGCTGGCATGCAATGATCTTAACTCATGTACCAAAGACAAAGGAGTAACCCGTAGACTTGCCACAATCTTGCGACTCAAGGCATCAGCCACAACATTAGCCTTCCCTGGCTGATAGTCTATCAGACAATCATAGTCTTTTATCAACTCTAACCATCTCCTCTGTCTCAAATTCAACTCCTTCTGAGTGTCCAAATACTTCAAACTCTTATGATTTGTGTAGATGTAACACTTTTCCCCATAAAAATAAAGTCGCCAGATCTTAAGAGCAAACACAATAGCTGCAAGCTCCATATCATGTGTTGGATAATTTCTCTCATGCGGTTTCAGCTGGCGTGATGCATAGGCAATGACATTTCGATCTTGCATCAATACACAACCTAACCCATTGTGAGAAGCATCACTGTAAACGGTGTATTCTTTACCCGGTGTAGGTAAAGTCAGGACTGGAGCTTCAGTCAAACATCTTTTCAATTCATCAAAACTCTGTTGGCATTTATCCGTCCACTGAAATTTTACATCTTTTCGAAGTAGCTTAGTCAATGGAGATGCCAACATGGAAAATCCCTTCACAAATCGACGGTAGTATCTAGCTAAACCCAGAAAACTGTGAATCTCTGTGACATTTCTGGGTGGCCTCCAATTAAGGACAGCTTATATCTTACTTGGATCTACCTTGATGCCTTCTTCTGATACTACATGCCCCAAGAAAGATATTTTCTTCAACCAAAATTCACACTTTGACAATTTGGCATATAGTTGTTTCTCCCTCAAAGTCTGCAGTACAATCCGCAGATGTCTATCATGTCTTCTACTTTCCTCGAATAGACCAATATATCATCTATAAATACCACAACAAACTGGTCGAGGTATGGTCTGAAGATAGTGTTCATCAGATCCATAAAAGCAGCTGGAGCATTAGTTAACCCGAATGGCATGACCAAGAACTCATAATAGCCATAGCGAGTTTTGAAGGCAGTTATAAGAATACTCTGCTCTTGTACTTTCAGCTGATAATAACCTGATCTCAGGTCAATTTTGGAGAACACAGCTGCACACCTCAACTGATCAAACAAGTCATCAATGCGGGGCAATGAATATCTATTCTTTATTGTCACCTTATTCAACTGTCGATAATCAATACACAAATGGAGAGTGCCATCTTTCTTCTTAACAAACAACACTGGCGCTCTCCAAGGTGACATTCTAGGGCAGATAAAGCCCTTGTCAAGCAATTCTTGCAACTGCACTTTCAACTCTTTCAATTCTGCAGGTGCCATTCTATATGGTGTTATGGAGATTGGGTCCACACCAGGCATAACATCAATCTCAAACTGCACCTCTCTTTTTGGAGGTAATCCTGACAATTTATCAGGAAACACATCCGAAAAATCACATACAGTAGGAATGTCCCTTAGTGCTGGACTCCCCACTTGGGTGTCTATCACATGTGCCAAGTATGCTTCACACCCCTTTCTGATCATTCTTCTGGCTAGTGCAGCCGAAATGATGTTTGATGGCAGTAAATGCCTCTCCCCGTGTATTACCACATCACCGTACAAAGGGAGATCAAAAGTGACTGTCTTCAGTCTATAGTCAATCATGGCGTGATGCCTGGCTAACCAATCCATGCCCAAGATAATATCATAATCTTTGAAGGGCATTTCAATCAAATCTGACAGGAAAACATGTCCTTGGATCACCAAAGGACAGTCTCTATAGATTCTGTTGACCCGAACCTCTTGTCCTAACGGACTAGTTACTAGCACTTTAAAACCCATTTGGACACATGGAACAGCAAGTGAACTGACTATGCTAGTACTAACATATGAATGGATTGAACCCAGATCAAACAACACAAATACATCTTGCTCAGAGATAGAGAAAGTACCGGCTGCAACATCAGAAGTCTCAGCCTCTTCTCGTTGTCTCATTGAATAAACCCTGACTGAAGCACTCCCTTGTGCCAACTGACCAACTGTGCCCTGACTGCCCGAAGCAGTGCCTCTACCTCTGTAACACCCCCATTTGTATAGCCTGGTATATTTTACTATTCCGGTGACCGGTGTCGGTCCGGACAATTAAGGGGATTAGAACCACACTTAAGATAACTAGAGAAGCTATAAACACAAATAATTAGTAATTGTCAATTAGTTAAGTATAAATAAGAAAAACAGAACATAAGAAGTTAAACGAGCCGAGAGTCACAGCGATGGGTGACCTTCTCGAACGATCATGAAGTCGATTTAAACTCAAATTTCGAACCGTAAAATGTGACGCTGCGGTCCTTAGGACCCTTACGAACACAGTGGAAAAGAGAAAATCACGAAAAAGAACTATTAAGCCAGTCAAATAATTAGGTCAGGGAGCCAAAAGAAATATTAAATTATTTGCAAACCGGGTTGAACCGGCGATGGGCAATTTGGTCAATTGACCCCGAGAGCTGACTCCTGACCTAACTGTCAAATAAAATCGGAAAAAAGAAAATCTTCGAATCGAAAATTAAATTAAAAAACTAATAGAAAAAAAAAAGAAGAGAAAATGAAAAAGTTAAAAAGGTGTAGGAAGATGACATCATGCATGATATCATGCATGATGCCAAAAGTCATAATTAATATAATTAATTAAATTGGAATTTATGGTCTTCCTAAAGACAAAATACTTAAAAGAAAAGAAAAAGAAAAAAAAATTTAATTACTTCTCCTCCATTCCCGTCACCCCTTTCTCTCTCATTTCTCTCATTTTCTTTCCACCATTAACACCCATCTCAAGCTTTCAAAAGCTTGATTTTAATTTATAAACTCCCTAACTCCTTTAAGTAAATCTTGTTCTTGGACTTTGACAAGCATCTTGACAACAAAAAGAAGAGGAAATAAAGAAGATTTGAAGAGGGAGAAATTCAACAAAAGAGGTTAGTGGTTAGTTTTTAATATAATGTTTAAATTTATAATTAAGTAGTTGAATTACACTAGAAATTATGGAAAAATGAAATGAAATAAATTGTTGAAGGACCAAACCTAAATTTTAGTCAACTAGGGTTTGAGGATGTGTATGCATGAACTTAGTGAATTTAAACGTGTATGTGAGCTTATTGGTGTTGAATGATCGTGATTAAATGTTTTGAATTAGTTAAATGCAACAAGTTAGTAAGTTAGGGTTTTGGGACACTTAGGGTTAGAGACCAAAAATGTGAAAAACTTGTAAATGGTATCTTTGACCTAATGTGAAGTGAAAAATGGTTATTTGTGACCAAATGAGGTGTGTTAGAAGTGTTGGAATTAAAAGCCAATTCGGATTGGATAAGGTCATGTGCTGGCAGCATGACCAAAATTCCCTTTGAGGGACCAAAAATGAAATTTTACAAATCCAATGGATATGGGACTAATTGGGGATGAAAATAGGCACTAAATGACACAATTTTCATTTAGGAAGCCTGCCCAAAAAGTGACTAAAACCTAGTGAACAAAGTGACCGAAGTTGAGAAATCACAGGCTGCCACTGCACAAACTGACCAAATGAACAGTGTTTGTTCATTTAGTCATAACTCGAGCTAGAAAGGTCTAAATGACCTGAAATTTTACCAGTGGTTAGATGAGATATAGACCTCAAACTTTTATGAAGAACACCAACCCAAATTATACTATTAACCCAATCAAATTACTGAGCAAAGTTGGTGACCTGAATCTGCACAACTGCAGATTGTCATATGAACAGTAAAGTTTCAATGGCTATAACTCTCTCTAGAAAACTCCGATTTAGGCGATTCTTGAACCGATGGAAACGTAAGAATAGTAGAACATTTCATATGAAGAAAATTAGACCAAATTATGGACCTAACTTGATCAAATTACTGAATGAAGTTGGATCAACAAATCTACAGAACCAAAATTCTGCAGCATGAACAGTAAACGTAATTTACTTATAACTTGAGCTAAAAAAATCCAATTGGAGTGATTCAAAAAGGAGAATAAACTTAAGATAATAAAGAACATTTTCTATGAAGAAATTTTTGCCAAATTCCAACATTAAACTGACCAATGAAACAGTACAATTAGGGACACCAAAATTAAAAATTTGGCAATTTTGCTTAAAAGACCTAAGTTTTGAGAAAGTGACCAAAACCAACAAGTTTGGTGACCAAAATGTGGTATGTGAGTGAAGTTAGAGTTCCCATACCTATTAAGCCTTAGAAAGTCAATAATTTGACTTGAATAGTGCAGTGAATAGTAACCCAAAACACAAAATTTCAAGAACGTCGAATTTAGCACGTTAGAGCTAGGTAAAAGTGAAGTTAAATTTATTATTGGATTTATGCTAAGTTATGGTAATGAAACACTGTGAAATTATGTGTTTCAGTGGAAAAGAATACCGGGACAGAACCCGAGGAGTCGAGTTAAGGCCAACAGGCGACTCGTTTGAGGTTTGTGCACAACGTATACTTTTTATAATCATCTTCTACATACTGTTTTGAATAATGTGAAATATTGAATTATGGCATTCTTATGATGTTTGATTTAAATTGTGAAAGTTATTGTGTATATTTGAAATGACAATGTTTAGCAAATTGTTAAGATAAGTTTTGAAACTACAGTGTCATGGCCATACATTTGAACACCTCACTAGCACGACTAGTGGGGGTAATTAGTTTCGAATTTTGATTCCTTCTCTGGAGAAGTGTTGAGGTGTGCCAGTAGAAGAGGATGTGAATGGATATCCATATATTTGAGCTAGCTAGCCTTGTGATGTGATTTCTCTATAGCCTCTGGCTATTGAGATTCTATTTGTTTCGAATGGCATGATCTAACTGTGGGTTTCATGAAATGTGATTTGATACTTCAAAATGAAATTGTTTGGGATTAAAATCTCATAAATTATGTTTTGTGTTTAATTCGCATGCTCAGTTCAAATTTTGAATAAATGTGATTTAAGTTTTGCATAAAGATTATTTTAGTATGTTGTGCACCACTGAGTCCTAGTACTCAGCGATAGCTTTTATTGCTATCGCAGATACAGAGACTAGAAGAGCAGCAGACTGAGCTGCTAAGGATTAAAGATCATTCTGCTTGAAGTTATAGGGTATAATTTATACCCTAATTGTAAATATTTCTTTTGATGTATATATTGCACATAAATGTATGGACATGTAAAAATGGATCTTGAGCAGTTTGTATAAAATTTGTATAAAGTTGTAATATATATTGTAGTTTGTAATTCTCTTAATGTAAATTTTGTAATAATGTATCTAAATTGTTTTGTTTCTAATGAATTATGAATGGAACTATTTTATTTAATTTGAATGAAATGGATTGCTAGTATTTTGATGATCATTGGATAGTGGATTTGAAATTTGAAAGTTGATAAATGTGTTGAGAAATTGATTGAGATTGAGTATGAAATTGAAGCAGTTGTTGAGGAAAATTTTTAGAAGTGCTTTTTACAGGTATTTGAAGAACTGTTTTCTCAAAATACAGAGGGAACTCTGTCAAAATTTTTATAAAATTTGCGTAAAAATAAAATGGGCCAAAAATATTAACTAGTTTTAATTTTAACTAAATGTTTTAAGTACTTATTAGAAAATGCTCACCACTTATCAAAAGTAAGAAAATTGTTTTAAAATCCCTTGTAGGGTACTTAATGAATTATCGGTAGGTGAAGTTCGGTAGTTCATTAGGTATTCTACGGGATCATGTTATGCCTTACAGAGGGGTAAGGTGTGACAACCTCTGCCTCTTCCTCTACTAACTGATTGTGAACCTTTGAGAGCAGGACTCTGAATAGATCCCTTGGCAGTAGTAGGAGCTGGACCATATCTCGGAGCACTAGTGCAGTCTTTAGCTATATGGCCCTTGCCTCTACAGTTAAAACAGGCTCCAGTGGCCCAATAACATTCCCCCCTATCAATCTTGCCACAAATCTTACAGGGGCGGGCAGAAGGTGAACTCGCTCGATCACGACTGCACCTAGGGGTTTACGTCCTGCAGAATCGGCCCCTACCAAATCTTCCACCTCGACCCCTGCTGGGTCCACTAAATTTCTTCTTCTTCCCAGAAGTCTCACCAGAACTCTGTTCTACTGACTTTTCCCCCTTGTCTTTTTCTGATTTTTCAGCTTTCTCTAATTTTTCTTTCACTGGGGTTGCTTTTGATTCTATTCTTTTTAACTCAAGTGCTTGAGACATGAGCTCTGAGAAGTTGCTGTGTCGAAATCCCACAACTTGCATCCTTATGCTGGGCTTCAAACCCGTCTTAAATCTCTTACACCTAGCCTTGCTGGTAGTAAGGAGACTCCCTGCATAGTGACTTAAGCGGAAGAACTCTCTCTCATACTCTGCCACTGATCGGTTCCCTTGTTCAAACTTAAAAATTCTTGCAATTTCTGATCAACATATACATCTGGGATGTATTTCTGTCTGAACTCTCTGATGAAGTCATCCCAGGTCAGCATTGGTGGTTCAGCCAAGCTGTGGGGGATGGTCTTCCACTAATCATACGCATCCCCTTGCAGGAGCGACACCGAATACTCAAACTTTAGTTCATCTTGGCAGTGCAGCTTCTTAAATACTCTATCCATTCTTTCAAGCCATTGCTCTGCCTCTAAAGGGTCCACTGTACCTTTGAATTATGTATCCCCATACTTCAATAATTTATCATATTGTCTGGCTGGAGGCAGTGGTTGTGCCATAGGTGGTTGGGGTGAAGCTTGAACAGGCATACCGCCAGCCATTTGTTGAAACATTGCCGCCATCTGCTGTGCGAACTATGCAGGAAATTGCGGCATTTGCGGGGCTGGTGCTACTGACCCACTGACATTCGGTAAAGCTGGGGCTTCCCCTTATGCCTCAGCTTCAACAGATTGCTCGACTGAGCGATCTCCTTTTTCCATTTCAATATGAAGTTAGGGTATCTCCTGAACAAGTAACACATGGAGATTTCCCTCCGTTAGTTCATATTTATGATGTAATGCACTGTATGTAATAATTATGGACATTGAGCAGTTGTACTTAACAAGAAAAGACACAAATTCATAGGTTAAAACATACTTCAAAAATTTGCTCTGATACCACTAAAACATGTCACACCTTACCCCTCTGTAAGGCATAACATGATCCCGTAGAATACCTAATGAACTATCAAACTTCACCTACCGATAACTCATTAAGTACCCTACAAGGGATTTTAAAAAAATTTTCTTACTTTTGATAAGTGGTGAGCATTTTCTAATAAGTACTTAAAACATTCAGTTAAAATTAAAACTAGTTAATATTTTTTGCCCATTTTATTTTTACGCAAATTTTATAAAAATTTTGACAGAGTTCCCTCTGTATTTTGAGAAAACAGTTCTTCAAATACCTATAAAAAGCAATTCTAAAAATTTTTTTCAACAATTGCTTCAATTTCATACTCAATCTCAATCAATTTCTCAACACATTTATCAACTTTCAAATTTCAAATCCACTATCCAATAATCATCAAAATACTAGCAATCTATTTCATTCAAATTAAATAAAATAGTTCCATTCATATTTTATTAGAGACAAAACAATTTATATACATCATTATAAAATTTATATTAAGAGAATTTCAAACTACAATATATATTACAACTTTATACAAATTTTATACAAACTGCTCAAGACCCATTTTTACATGTCAATACATTTATGTGCAATATATACATCAAAAGAAATATTTACAGTTAGGGTATAAATTATACCCGAAGACTTTAAGCCGAATGATCCTCAATCTTTAGCAGCTCAGTCTGTTGCTCCTCTAGTCTCTGTATCTGCGACAGCAATAGAAGCTATCGCTGAGTACTAGGACTCAGTGGTGCACAACATATTAAAATAATCTTTATGCAAAATATAAATCACATTTATTCAAAAATTTGACTAAACATGAGCATTAAACACAAAACATGAATTATGAAATTTTAATGCAAACCAAGTTCATTTCGAAGTATCAAAACACGTTTCATAAAACCCACAGTTAGATCATGCCATTCGAAACAAATAGAATCTCAATAGCCATAGGCTAAAGAGAAATCACATCACAAGGCTAGCTAGCTCAAATATATGGATATCCATTCACATCTGGCACACCTCAACACTTCTCCAGAGAAAGAATCAAAATTCGAAACTAATTACCCCCATTAGTCGTGCTAGTGAGGTGTTCAAATATATGGTCATGACACTGTGGTTTCAAAACTTATCTTAACAATTTGCTAAACATTGTTGTTTCAAATATACACAATAACTTTCACAATTTAAATCAAAACATCATAAATAAGGTCACAATAAACTTTCAACAATTCAAAGCAAAAATAAAATGCATATTTCATTCACTTTATCAATGAATTTTTAAAGCATAGTGATGTTGTGCACAAACCCCAAAAGAGTCGCCTGTTAGCCTTGACTCGACTCCTCGGGTTCTGTCTCGATATTCTTTTCTACTGAAACACACAATTTTACAGTGTTTCAGTACCATAACTTAACATAAACTCAAAATAAATTTAGCTTCACTTTTACCTAGCTCTAACTTGCTAAACTCGACATTCTTGAAATTTTGTGTTTCGGGTTACTATTCACTACACTATTTAAGCCCAATTATTGACTTTCTAAGGCTTAATAGGTATGGGAATTCCAACTTTACCCACATACCACATTTTGGTCACCAAACTTATTGGTTTTGGTCATTTTCTCAAAACTTAGGTCTTTTAGGCAAAATTGCCAAATTTTTAGGTTTGGAGTCCTAAGTTGCACTGTTTCATTCGTCTTTTTACTGTTGGAATTTGGCAAAACTTTCTTCATAGAAAATGTTCCCTATTTTCTTAAATTTATTCTTCTTTTTGAATCACTCCAATTGGAGTTTTTTAGCTCAAGTTATACCCAAATTACGGTTACTGTTCATGCTACAGAATTTAGTTTGGCAGATTTATTGATCCAAATTCGTTCAGCAATTTAATCAAGTTAAGTCCATAATTTGGTCTAATTTTCTTCATATGAAATGTTCTACTATGTCTTAGGTTTCCATCGGTTCAATAATCATCTAAATCGGAGTTTTCTAGAGAGAGTTATAGCCATTGAAACTCTACTGTTCATATGGTAAATCTGCAGTTCTGCAGGTTCAGGTCACCAATTTTGCTCAGTAATTTGATTGGGTTAATGGCATAATTCTAACCACTGGTAAAATTTCAAGTCATTTTGACCTTCCTAGCTCGAGTTATGACCAAATGAACAAACACTATTCATTTGGTCAGTTTATGCAGAGGCAGGCTGTGATTTCTCAACTTTGGTCAATTTGTTCACTAGGTTTTAGTCACTTTTTTGGCATGCTTCCTCAATGAAAATTGTGTCATTTAGTGCCTATTTTCATTCCCAATTGGTCCCATATCAATTAGACTTGTAAAATTTCATTTTGGGTCCCTGAAAGTTGACTTTTGGTCATGCTTCATACCCAGTCCGAATTTGGCTTTGATTTAAACACTTCTAACACACTTAATTAGGTCGCAAATGACCATTTCTTCCCTTAAACTATATCAAAGACATCATTTAGCTCTTCTTCACATTTTTTGTCTCTAAACCCTAATGTTCAAAACCCTAATTCATGTCATTTGTTGCATTTAGCTAATCAAACACTTATAAACATGCTCCCTTAACTCAATTAAGCTTCCAAACATGTTTAGCTCAAACAAATTTATACTTTGTCCAACCAAATCCTAGCTGTCCAAAATTCTATATAATCCCTCAACAAGTTTTCTTTCCATTTTAAGTTTATTTCTAAGTTACTTTAAGCATATTTACATGAAATTTGAAGAATTAATTTAGAGTTCATTACTAACCTTTTTTTTGTTGAATTTCTCCCTCTTCAAATCTTCTTTCTTTCCTCTTCTTTTTGTTGTCAATATGCTTGTCAAGATCCAAGAACAAGATTTTCTTAAAGGAGTTAGGGAGTTTATAAAATAAAATCAAGCTTTGAAAGCTTGAGATGGGTGTTAATGGTGGAAAGGAAATGAGAGAATTGAGCGAGAAAAGGGGTGACGGGAAAAGAAGAAAAAGAAGAAGTAAAAAATGTTTTTTTTTCCTTTATTTTGGATATTTATCTCTTAGGAAGACCCAAAAACCCAATTAATTAAATTCACAAATTCTTATTTTTTTATGGCATCATGCATGATGTCATCACCTTTTGACTTTTCTATTTTCTTTTTTTTTTCTATTTATTTTTCTATTAGTTCTTTAATTTAATTCTCGATTCCAAAATTTTCTTTTCTTTGATTTTATTTGACAGTTAGGTCAGGAGTTAGCTCTCGGGGTCAATTGACCAAATTGCCCCTCACCGGTTCATCCCGGTTTGCAATTAATTCTATATTTCTTCTGGCTCCCTGACCTAATTATTTGACTGGCTTAACAGTTCTTTTTCATGATTTTCTCTTTTCCACTGTGTTTATAAGGGTCCTAAGGACCGCGGCATCACATTTTACGGTTCGAAATTTGAGTTTAAAACGACTTCGCAGTTGTTCCCGAGAAGGTCAACCATCGCTGTGACTCTCAGCTCGTTTAACTTCTTATGTTCTGTTTTTCTTGTTTATACTTAACTAATTGGTTATTACTAATTATTTGTGTTTATGGTTTATCTAGTTGTCTTAAGTATGGTTCTAATCCCCTTAATTGTCCGGACCGACTCCGATCACTGGAGCAGTGAAATATACCGAGCTATACAAATAGGAGTGTTATAGGAATGTCCTCTGCTGTCCAGTTGTCCAGTTCTTACCCTTCAGCCATTGGCGAGATTAGGGCTTCATACAAGGAATCGAGATGGATGACATTAACGGATGGTTCGTCGGGTGATTCTTCAGCTTCCACTGGATTTTCAATGACCGGCTTGGTGAAGACCTCTGTGATTTTCGGGACTACCTTCATTTTCCCGACTTTCTGATCGAATCTCTGATCCCGAAGCATATTTCTCATCCAGAATCGTCCATCCATGAGGGCGTCTTCCTCATAACCCAAGCCGCAACGGCCAACCTTCTGGATAGCTGGTATAGGTTCGACAATCCCCTGTAATGTGGCGCCTAACCCCTTGCCCTTTTCATAACCGCTTTTGAGCATTACCTTTGCCACCATAGCCGTGGCCCCTTCATTTCTCGAGGTGGTTTCTTGCAATTCAAGAGCCTGGAAAGAGCTTTCCAACGATTCCTCAGCTGCTTCCACATAAGGAAGTGATTGCGGCTTGGTGACCAGCATGGCTTCCTCCCCTTTCACAGTGATGATTCTGCCGCCCATAATGTATTTAATCTTCTGGTGTAAAGTTGAAGGTACGACATTTGCTGAATGGATCCATGGCCTCCCTAGCAGTATGGTGCATGCAGGTTCAATGTCCATCACTTGGAATGTAACGTTGAAAGTGCATGCCCCGATTTGAAGCTGCAAGTCAATGTCTCCCAGTACTTCCCTCCTTGTGCCGTCAAAGGCTCTTACCACCATGGCACTTTGATGCTTGTTTGACCGGTTGACCGGCAGCCTCGCCAAGGTGGCATTGGGCAAGACGTTAAGCGCAGACCCATTGTCAATTAGGACCTTAGCAATTATGCAGCCTTTGCATTTTACTGTCACATGTAAAGCCTTGGTGTGCTTCAAGCCAGCCGGGTCTATCTCTTCTTCGGAGAAGGTGACAAAACTGGATGCCTGGATTTGTCCCACTATCTTCTCAAATTGCCCCGGCGTGATATCGGGGTTTACGAAGGCCTGATCCAGAATTTTCTGTAGGGCTTGACGGTGCACTTCCGAGCTTAAGATCAATGACAATAACAAAATCCGAGCAGGCGTCTTTCTCAGTTGCTCAACAACGTCATATTCACTTTGCTTCATTATTTGAAGCAACAATTCCTCTTCCCCAATTGGTCTGGCAGGTTCTCCTCTCTCCACTTTCTCAACCTCTTCTTCCGTATTCTCTTGTGGCTCTCCTATTTTTACTTTCCCTCTCTTTTTTCCCTTGTCATCATCCCCGTAACATCTCCCACTTTGGGTTATAAATTCTGCCTCTAGCTCAGGTGGGGAGGAATTGTTGGTAGTGGCAAGCTCAGGGTTTGATTGGGGAGTAACATCACCGGAGGGTCCAGCATAAGTCATCTTGAAGTGCTCATAAGGAGCGAAGCATGGTTTAGGAGGTGCTGAGGGTGGGGCAAGGCTAGGAGTCGGTGTACTGCTCGATGCTCCTTGGGTGAAGACTTCGAAATTATAGTTCCAGGGCACAGCACGAGTGTTTGTGACTGGGAGTTGGGGCGGGGTTCGGATGATTGTTACTGGTGATGATGATGTTGGGGTAGAGAAGGTCATTCTGGGATTAGAGGTAGAGGCATTTTGGCCGAATCTGGCTGTATTTACTCCGCCCTCCATTTTCGACCTTGCTTGGCATCTTAAGATTTTGAGGGACAACAAGTTCTGGACTTCTTGCCAGAATACCTCACGTCCTTGCAGCTCATGATCAGCTGCCCCTCCATGGTAAGGACAGCCTGTGCCCCTTTCTGATCCTGGTGTTTGAGGGTAGAGGTAACCTTCCCTCACTACCATTGTAAAAATTTCCTCAAAGTGAAGAATCAATTGATCTACCTCCAAGGTCAACTTTTCTTCATCTGAGTCTATCATATTTATGCCATTGCCTGTACCATGATTAGGCAATGGGTTTGAGGTGACATTGGGAAGGGAGCCATTCCCTTCGATTTTTAACCATCCGTTTCTGATTAGGGCGTGCACTCTCGCCCTGAGTGCCCCATAGTTATTGGTTGAGTGCCCATGTGCCCCTCCATGATACTCGCACCGGGCACTGGCATCATACCACCTAGGGTATGGCGGCTGAACTGGGTCAAGGGGGATTGGCACTATTTGATTTATACCGACGAGGTATTGGTATATTTCGCTGAGTGGGAGGAGAAGGGGTGGATCAGGATTTCTTTGTGGTCTTAGGTTATTTTGGGGTGGTCTTGGTTGAATAGTTTGAAGAGGTGGTCTTGGTTAGTGAGTTGTTGGTGGTGGATACTGTGGGCATGGATGAGGATAATTTGGGAAAGGGGGTAGAATGTTGGCAATTGTTGGGCCATGAGGGGGAGGATATGGCCGGTCATTGTTCTGGGGAAATGGGGAGTGGTTGTTCTGTCGGGTGATGGAATGCACATCACCCTCTTTCTTTTTGCCAAAACTGGCAGCTTTCTTTGTAGGATTATCAGTCACCTCCTGCAATCGTCCTAACCTGAGATTAGCTTCAATCCTCTCGTCAGCTTGAATAATGTCTGAGAAGCTGTTGGAGGTATTTCCAATCATTAGATTGAAATACGGCTCCTTCAAGGTCTCAATGAACAAAGAGCATAGTTCATTGTCAGTAACTGGAGGATACACTTCTGCAGCTTTCTCTCTCCACCTCTGGGCATATTCCTTGAAGCTTTCTCTTTCTCTCTGCACCAGGTTTTGGAGGTCTCTCCTTGTGGGGGCTACGTTGCAATTGAACTTGTATTGTTTCAGGAAAGCGTCGGCCAAATCTTTCCAGGAGCGCAATTTGCTCCTGTCCAACTGAATACACCATCTCAGGGCTGACCCCGAGAGACTCTCATGGAAGAAGTGGGCTAGGAGTCGATCGTTCTCTGTCAGGGCAGACATTTTGGCAATGTAAGTAGCTAGATGGATGCAGGGATCTGAATTCTCATTGTATTTGTCGAAGTCCGGGACTTTGAACTTGGGCGGCACCACCACATCTGGCACCAATCTTAGTGATGCCACATCAATTGAACCATACATGTTTAGGCCCTTTATTGCTCTTAATCTTTCTTCTAGAGCAGATAGCTTTTCATTTTCTCTGGCTCTGCTTTCTCCTCCTGGATGAGCTACCCCCGCAGCTGAGAAATAAGGGGCAGGGGGAACCAGAGGGATTGAAGTGTGTGTCTCGGCATTTGGGACAGCCGGGTAATTGGAGAAGGGTGGGTCATTATTCAAGGGGGTTGGATTGACAGTGATCGTAGGATCCTGGATAGGTGGCTGGAAAGTAAAAGAGGTTGAAGCATGATGAGAATCAACCGTTATAGGAGGTGGGGGAGGTAGTGGTAAGTTTGGCTCTGATACAGGCTTATTTTGGGACATCTCCCTTATTAATTTCATGAGCTCTGAGACTTTGTCTTTCAACTCGAAAACTTGTCCTTGTAGGTTCTAAACTTGCTCCTGATCTTCCATTAGCCTTCTTGTTCGTGACCTTGTTAAGTACACTCGTCTTGGTTGAACTGCGTGTCTGGTCAGGCTTGCTTTGCTTGAAGCAATGTTGAGTTTCTGTAGGGAAAAAAAAAAGAAGAAGAAGGCTTTAAAATGAATTTCGTATTTCGTACAATTTTAAAGGTCCTGTTTTGGACAAAGGATACGGTGGCATCTGAAAGCCAGGAATGGGATCTGTAGAAGAATAATTGCATCCATTTTATCATGGCATCACTCAATAGTCTGACGGTGAATGACTGGATCAAATACGTGTCTATGATACTTGTCCATATGGCGCATTTAACTTTTCGCATAACCCTAGTGAGGATAGTTCCTACGGGAGTCATACTATTCATTCACAATTTTGCTAAACAATGGCCCAAAGTTATTCCATTAATCAAATAGTTCACACATAACATTCTTTACATTGGCCTAGGCTCAGGGAGACTCTTTATAATGTAATGACATTTCCTGAGATATTCGTAAAGTCTTTCTTCTTGTCTAGCAAGGTCGAACATTTTCAAGGCATATTCGAATTCGGGTAAGAGTTTTTGTTTTCCCTGTGCTGTCATTCTTTCCAGTTGGTCAACATTTTCTTTTAGCTCTTGATAGAGAGTGGCTTATCTTTCTTTTTCCTTTTTTTCTTTAGCACATTCTCTCAGAATATCATTGATAAGCTGTGCTTGCTCCTTCAGTTCGAGCTTCTTCTTTTTGCTTTCTTGTTTATACTCTTCCATGAGTATCTTCTGGTATTCCATTCTCTCTTGGAGCTTGCCATTCCGAACTTCTGCATTTTTTATTGTAGCTTGGAGAGAGATCTTTTCCTTTTCCCACCGCGTTTCTTGCTCCTCAAACTCTGTCTTTTCGGCCATTGCTTCTTCCCTCAGCCTTTTTACCTCTCTTCCAAGGATGTGTTGTTGGTCCTCCAACTGCCTTATTCGTTCCTGTAATTTCTGGTTTTCGGTGACCAATTTTTGTAGAGAGTCGACCAGACGAGTATTAGCTTCTTCTGAGAGGATGTTCTGATGGGAGATCCTATCTTTGGGCCCTGTTGGCTTGGGAGTCGGGTGTCCTTGATCCCTGCTGGCTCTCTATTTAAGATAATCGCCCATGGCACTCGGACCTTTAAGCGACCTTTCCATCATAGTGATGTTTTCCCAGGATTTGCGAGCTATTTTCAATTCTTCTTCATTATCGAGCTCATGATAGAAATGACCTTGGTGTTATTCTTCAATACTGATTGGGGACTGGGTTGAACCGAACTACCTCATTACAAATGCTGGGATGTAACTTGTGTATCCGGTCACTCCGATTAAAGAAACTGAATGATTACCCCCTGTGCTGAACAAAATGGGTTGACCTGATGTTCACAATTTCTTCCAATAGTAGTCATGGCTGTTGAAGCGCAGAATCCGTTCTTGCTACTGCAGCTCGTCCTTTGGGCTGATTACTAATCTGGTCATCTTCTTAATAAGAGGCTGGTCAAGATACCAAGTTAACCCCTTTGTCTCTACAGGACACATGTAACTGATGATCCAGAGGTGCAACAATTGAGAACAGCACTTAATGGATCCTCTGCCTTGTTGTCTACAGTAAGTAAGAGTCAATAAAGTCTCTGCAAGGATTTCCGGTATTAGGTTGATCTTCTATTTCTCCACTGCCCAGAATATCTCCACAACACTGCAGGTTATAATTCCCGAAGGTCCAGGGAATAAGATCAGGCCATAGATCCCTAAGGCTAGTGCTAATGGAGCTCGCTCTCATTGTTTATCTTGGATGTACAGGTCTAACTGCTTTTGGAGATATGTCCAATACCAACCGTGTGTGTTCCCTTTGGTAGTTTCTCTTGCCTTCGCTTCTTCCGGGGGAATTCCCAACATATGTGCGAACTGTTTTTAGGTCTGCCTCTACTCGAGGTGTAGGTAGATCCAATTCTATGCCCCATAGGGAATTTCTAACAACGCTTGATATTCTTCCATAGTAGGGGTAGTATCGATATCGTTGAAGGAGAACACCCTATACTTGGGATTCCAAACTGATAGCATGGCCTTTAATGCCAAAACTTGGACTTTGACTCGTATCAAGGTCGCAATCCTCACATATTTTTCCTCAAATTGTGCCTTGACGTGATCGGGAAGCGACCTCCAACCATTAGATAGACCCTTGAGACTGATCATTCTGACCTCAACTTTGCTTAGGTCCAATAGAGGTAACGGGCTAGTATCTGCCCTGGTGACATCACTTTGCAGGGGCAATGAACTATGAGGCGGTCTGGACCACGGTTTAGCATTTTGTTCTTGTCTAGGAACTTCTTCCGCCGACTGACCCGAGGATGCCATGTTAAAAATGATGCTTATTCTTTTACAGACTCTAACTCAGAGATGCCTGTGGAGGAAACTTGTTAGTAGGATAAATTCAAGTAATTTTGAATTATATTGTTGGCGGGGTGACACCTACACATTTATCAAAGTAGGAAAGTGTGTAGATTCTCCTCGCAGTATAATCCAAAATTACCCTTAAAGGTAAAAACGTAAGAAAATACAAACAAAGTAGGGTGAAAGTAAGTGTGTCCCTTTTGTCCTAAAATATAGAGAGTCCTAGTACCAGGTAGGTGCTACCTAATTGGATAGTTCTATCTTATGAGGTAATTTGCTACGGCTTCCAACTATCGTGATAGTTTAGTTCAAGGTCTAATTTTCTAAAAGCCACAGGTTCCCAAATTGCCCCTACTGTAAACAGTAGAGCCCCATTCCATCACCATGATACTAACGAGAGAGTTCCATGGGTATCACAGTAGATAGAACGAGTTTCAATCTGAGCAGAAGCCTTCACGGATACTAACGGGGTAAAACCCACGGGTACCACTACATGACTCCCTCCTATTTTCCTAAAAGGGTAAGAAAGCCAGGGTATAGGGCTGAAGTGTGTGATGACATTGTGTGAGTGTTCAATGTGTGAAGGGACACCTTTACCTCTTCCCAGTACGGGGGAGTTTTTTTTCTTTCTTTTTTTTAGACGAAGAGTGCTGTAGGGAATAAGACAATCAAGATAAGTAAAACGATTAGCAAGAATAATAATAATTAACATACTGAGATTTTTTTTGAATTTTGTAAATTAAGCCCTCCTAACTACGGTTTTAGTTTATATGAGCATAAAATTAAATCTGCTTTTGGACCTCTAAACCGGGGTTAAGGTGAAATGAACTCCCCAATGGAGACGCCAAGCTATCGCATGGTATTCTGCGATCGCCTGGACGAACACTCACCGAAGTGGGAAAGAGTGAGGAGTCGCCACTTTAATTTTGAGGGAAATTAAAGGAAACCATTTGTACACGAAAAAAAAAGATGAATTAAAAGAAACCACTTCGAAAATAGAGATTCTAAGTTCAGGGTTCATATACGGGCAGGGAAGGTGTTAGGCACCTCGCCTCGTCCCTCTATGAGGGTAAACAGATTTAACATTATGCTCTTTACAAATTAAAATCGGAAGTTGGGGGAGGGGGGTTAGAATGATGGTGTTAATCCCTTTGATAAAAGGGAATATTTGATTTTTCACTGTTTCAGGTTACCCAGATACATAAGTACATGAGATGACCCTTAGTGAGTTGATGTTGCACAGCGATTTTGGTTTAGAGGATTACTTTGCGTATTGTGTTATTTTAGTTTGGATTTGAGAGAATTCGAGTAAAAATCTCTCCCGATCTCTAGGGGTAATCTGTTTAAAGTTTGAGTGAGGAATCTCGGATAAGAACTCTCCTCCGATCTCCACATATTTATTAAAATTTGATTTGAAAATCGAATAAGAACTCTCCTCCGATTTCTTTAAATTTTAATTTAGACTTAAGCATGAAGAATCTCGGATAAGAACTCTCCTCTGATCTCCGCATATTTATTAAAATTTGATTTGAGAATCGGATAAGAACTCTCCTCCGATCTCTTTAAGTATTTATTAAAATTTTGATTGAGAATCGGATAAGAACTCTCCTCCGATTTTATTAAAAATTTTGATTGAGAATCGGATAAGAACTCTCCTCTGATCTCTTTAAATATTTATTAAAATTTTTCATTGAGAATTGGATAAGAACTCTCCTCCGGTCTCTTTAAGTATTTATTAAAATTTTGATTGAGAATCGAATAAGAACTCTCCTCCTATCTCTTTAAATATGCAATTTTAGAGTTTTAATGAAGGATCTCGGATAAGAACTCTCCTCCGATCTCCTGTTTTTTGTTTGAATGAGGATCGGATAAGAATTCTCCCCTGACCTTTTAAAATTTAATTACGATCATATATCGTAAGAACCTTAGACTAAGGATTCTGGCATCTGAAGACGCTGAGAACCCGAACAAGGCTTCTCTTAACCCATTGATACCTTACAATTAAGGAGGGGATACCAGACTGAATTTTTACGGATCTCCTTTGTGATCGCCTTACTAGTGCCTTTTGACAGACAATGTTCGGTCTCTTTCATTTACTAGTCTGGGACCCAATCTTACCTCGATCCCCCACTATACCAGGTTATTTCCTGAGTTTGTTTAGTGGTTAGACTTCATAACTTTTCCTTCGATTTATTATCCAAACTTTTATTATTTTAAAGAAACTCTCGTGTTAAGATACAGCTACCAACATTTTATCAAACTATCTACACATTACCCATAACCAAAACAACTACATTTGAAGGCAACAAAGGCTAAGAACAAATAAATAACATGAACTGATGAACAAAAAGGTAGACTTAAGAGAATAACCACCTTCGTGGGGGTCTTTAACATAACATAAACTTGACGAAAATTACGAGGATGAAAACAAAGAAAATAAAAACGAGCACTTGATAAAGCAATGGTCTAGACGCTCACCTGTAGGGGGTTGAATCTATTGAACTAAATATTGTGGAGCTGTGTGCTAATAGTCTAGGGACTAATGCTTGCCTTGAAATGAAGAATACCAAGTTAGAATGCAGTCGAGCCGAAGTAACAATAACCGGGTTGGAATGAGATTGAGCTTGGAAAATAAAAAGTGGATATAAAGATGATGAAGACAAAACTGAAACTGAGAGATTGTATCGCAAAGTAATGAACAAACTGAAAATGAAGAGTTTCAGTGTCCAACACTCCTTCAATGGAAATACTTTAAAAAACTGGTTTCTGAAGTTTTTCTATTTTGAAAGCTTAAAAATAGTAGAGTAACAAGACTGAATCAAGTTTCAGAGCCTTTCCACTATAATCACCACCCCTTTTTTCGTCCCCCCCCACAGTTTTTTTCATGCAGGTATTTATAGGGAACCGGTGCTCCCAATGAAGGGCCATGATTTCCCCTGAGGGAGATGGAAGGTTTGGATTTTAAAGGACATGATCTGATGCTTGAGAATTAAAGAGAATCAAAACGAACGGCTGAGATCCTATTCAGAATATTTGTCCTTTCTCTTTTCTAATCCAACGGCTCTAAATTTTCTTATCAAGGGAGATTCGAGGGCCGGGAATAAAAGGCGCCGGTCTTGTCGTCTTCTCTTTGATCCAAGGGCTCTGGGCTTGTCCTTACAAGTAAGATCAACGGTGGAGATCGAGATGTACAGAACTATCATGACATGTCCTGGCACCTGTCAGCAATGTGGGTGATTCTGCAAATGAGGCGTGCGGTGGAGATTTGATTTCATCTACAACGCTTTAACTACCTCGGCTCTGATTATGACAACAATTATTGAAAGTTGTCTCATCCTCTCCTTGCTTTCCGATCTCCCATCCCTTCCGATGACCTTTTCCGATTTCTCATACCAGGCCCTTCTCCCGATCTCTCTGATTCCATAATCTTCCCCTCTATCCGAGCTGCTTTAGTCAAAGCATTTAATCCTTCGGTTACCGATGCATCCGCTTCAATTTTCGCTAGTAATAAATGCTCATACCCCCTATATATATGCCTCAGCGGGAATTTCTCCCACATTCCATTTCTCCTCCTTCCATTTCTCTCTTCTTCTGTTCTAATTTCTCCGGTAACAATCTGGCCATGGTGACTGCTTTTGATCTTTTTCCAACTATTCTCCTAGCTCCCTGAATAAAAATTTAGACCCCTGTGATCGGAAAATCATGATAACCACATCTAATGACATTGAGAGAACCGGACTAATTTATCGATCAAGATAAAAAATATCGATCATACCAATCTCGGGTCGATCTACCGATATAATTGATGAGCCGATTTCGGGCGAGAAGACTGCTAATTTTCCTCTTAACACCGTTGACTGCCCTTTGAAGTTCATTTGGCTCCTCACTACATCGGGCGTCCCGACTGCAGCTCGGTTCTGGTCGATGACATTGACGATGACTCCTCATCCTCATGAGAGTCATAGTCACTCCATCTGAGCTGTACATCTATCCGATGCCTATGGCTGGCTTTCTAATCAGACACATCTTTTGATTCAGCCACGAGACTAGGCTTTGACATAGGTCCTTACTAGGTAGAATGTACTGCCGATCTCTTAGAGATCGCCCAAATGATGTAATCTGACCTTTAAAGGTTCATAATGATGTAATCCGATCTCTTGAGATCGCCCAAATGATGTAATCTACTCTTTTGGAAATGAAATTTTATTTTGACAATTATCATTTTACTATTATTGCATTGGTTATTTTCCGATCTCTAATGTGCATATCCGATCTGATTCCTAACTGAATAGCACTAAGCCGATCTATAATTCTGTACATCTTCCTTAATTCGCCGATCTTTAACCAGCCGATCTCCCCTTATTTATTTATGGAGTTTCTGGAATGTTCTTGAGACATGTCAGAAAAGCTGGTGAATTCCGCTAACTGATGCGCCGCTTGGGACACTGTGAGCATTGAATGCTCAGACGAGTATAAATAGGGGAAGGGTCAGTCAGTTGCTCCTTTATGTTATTTTCAGCACTTCGCGAGCAGTTCCAAAATTCTCTCATTTCTTCAAGTTCTTCCGGTACCGATCACACTCCGATAAGGACTTTAATTCTTTTCTTACTTAAACCTTTTTATTTCTTTGAAAATGAGCGGCGCCGAGGGTCAGAGAGTGGCGAGGCCCCCTTCTGTCCATTTCTCATGGTCATCAAATGAAGTTGAAGTGGTCGGACCAGGTGGGTGATCTGAACCTCTTACGACCTCCGTTTCAGCTCGTGGTCAAGTGGCACCCTCAAGATGAACGCATTCCTCAGGGAGAGAAAACCTTCCCGTGGATGAGTTACCGTCAATCCTCCAAGAAACCGATCTGCAGTCGATTAGCCAAGAATACAACCTTCAGATCGACTCATGTGAGCTTATCATATGTCATGGCGATTTTTGAGCCGGTCACTTCTTTGAAGAAAATGATGTGATCATGATATATGAAGAGCAATAAAAAGCCGGGCTGCGGTTTCCCCTTAATAACTTTTTCAAGGACATTCTGAAATTCCACCAAGTATGTATAGCCCAAGTACATCCGAACTCATGGTGAATTCTAGTGGCTTTCAGAGGCTTATGCCGAGCCAAGAAGCTTGAGCCCACAGCAAAGGTTTTTGCCAAGCTGCATAGACTTACTCGTCGAACGGATAACGAGTATTGGTTTTTCCAAGCCAAACCACACTATGGGCTTTTTACCGATCTCCCCTCTTCACTGAAAAATTGGAAGAATCACTTCTTTATTCTGAGGAGCAAGATTCCGAACGGTTTTGAGGGTTTCCCATGTAGCTAGCTGCATCTAGGCCCATCAATTCCGAAGCATGTCGCCCTGAGTAGGGAAGAGGGCACAATGGTAATGGAGCTAAAGGATCAGGCGGCCACTCAGAAGTTCTCTTGTTTAGATGCGGTGATGGCCGAACTGCACCATTGGATGATGCAACTGGTTACCGGCGAAGAACGCAGGCTTCAGCTCTCTGACCTCGGCCCTGGTACTTTCTATATCTCTGATCTCTGGGCCTTAGCGAACTCACTGACTTTTCCTTGTGCAGGTATGGCGGGCAGCGAGGCTTCCAAAGAGAGCCGAAAGCGTAAGAGGGAGGTCTCCAAGAAAGTGCGGGAGATGAAGCCCGCCGAGGCCTCACAGACGCCAAGGCATGATTCAAGAGAGGTGCTGGGAGGCTCATCTCGTCCCTCGGGACCACCGATCCCTGAAATAGAAGTGGTCCAATCTCCTCCTCGACCAGAAGAACCACCGCCTCCACCTGCTCCTTAGAGTGCGAAAGGTGGTCCTTCCCAACCTACTATGAGGACCCTTTCCCGCAGTGCCCAGGTCCTCATTCATTCCTTGGAGAAAAACCGATCTATACGGGAGAATCCAGGTTTGGCAAAGGTTCTGGGAGCTTCCATATGCCTCCAGGAGGATCGACACAGGCTAACCCAGGGCAACATCGATGATCTCCTGGCCCAGATGATGAGCTTGAGTGTGGAGAGCTTGGTGAACCAGCATATCATTAAGGAAAAGGCTCATCATTTGAGGTAGGAGATCCAGAAAGCGGGTCAGGATGTAGCTTCCGCCCGAGCCCAACTTTCATCCGCCCGGGACTATATAGCTGAAATTGAGGGGCGGATGAAATTCTATGAGGATAAATTGGCCGAGCAGTCTCATGATCTTGAAGAAGCTCGGGCGCTCCGAGTTGCTGATGTCGCTCGCCTCACTGAAGAACTTAGAATGAAAGAAGAAGAGGCAGTGACGAGGGAGGCCGGTGCTTACGTGAACGCCCACAGGGACCTTTTGGCCGAGCTCAAGAGGCATTATCCTGAGGAGGACTTTTCTTGGATGGTGGACTTGGCTCCCCAAGACGAAGAGGAGAGTGAGGAGGAGGCTGAGGGAGATAGAGAGGGTGAGCGAAATGTCAAATAGGCTAGGGGTGATCCTCCAGCCGAATGACTTGTATTTTTTTATACTTTGAAATGAAATGAAATTCTCTCTTTTGTTCAATGACTTGATGAGACCGAAAAGTATCTAAGTTGTACAAGCACCTGATTGTTTGAACATATTAGAACACCAAACTTGAAAGCAATTATTAATCTATGTATGAGAGGTCGAAAAAAAAACATTGTAAGCATGAGATCGGCCTAAGCCGAGAACAAATACCGAACGGAACTTAAGATTATTAAAATTGGAAACCTGATTTGAGCACTTAAGATCGGAAGCACCATTAAGTCGGATTGAAACCTGAACTTTATTAAATGATTATCCACAATATTTATAAAAGGGAGATCGAAAATAAGACTGGATGGCATGAAGACCTGACATTAATTTAATTTCCTTTGATGGGAGATCTGAGACGAGACCGAATGGCATGGAGGCCTGATATTGGCTTGAGAGATCGGGAATGAATCGTATGACATGGAGACTTGATATTAATGTGATCTCCTTAGGAGATCGGAAATGTGATTGAACAGCCTGGGAACCCGATATTGGTGTGACCTTCTTTGTTGAGAGATAGGAAAACATTAGACTAGATGCGGGATCGGCTTATTTCCTATTCAGGTTACTTGTAACCGAGAAATGTCAGTTGAGGATCGATTTTTCAAAGTTCATTGATTTCAGTGATCGGCCAAAATATGGTGTTGACATTGGGAAGTGTTGTCTGGGAGAGGTTTATTCCAATCCATAAATTTTTAGCTTCATTTGTTCATTTGTTTTTGTTTTTTCCAAGGTGAACTGTATTATTCATTTGTTGCTGGATGCTTTTAGTTTGTGTATAATTGACTTCAAGTTCTTTTGTATTCTTATATTTTTTTAACTGCAGTATGCTTTTTTGATGGAAGAGCAGAAGATTGTGAATAAGGTTTTGAATCTTTAAAGAGTTGATACAAATCGTTGTTTTTAAACTTTGGCAAGTGAAATTTTGACTTCAAAATATGATTGTTATGGATGGTCCACATTATTGTGAGGTCTATTTTAAACCATTTGTCTTTTTTATTTTCTTCCCCATTGATATAAAAATGGACTTAATGTTGTATGAGGGATTATATGTTTCTTCTATTTGTTTGTTAGGAGCAACGAAAGCCATATTGTGAAAATAAATTTGTAAATGAAGTTTATGCAATATAATTTGCTAGATCAAGAAGATGCTCAAATGAATAAGCTTTTGATCCTCTTGCATGGGTAAGCAATCATAGTATCTTTTTCTGTGATAAAAGAATGAGTAAATTTGGGTGAGTTTTTTAAGCAAATAGTTGTAAGTTAATGCATATTCTAATTGCACAGACAATTATAACACAAAATGCGAAGGGCAAGTACAATTAATGTTTTTTTTTCACACAAAAAATTCAACCAATAGCAGATGCTACCATTCACCTCGCTTATTTTCACACAAGTGATATAGAGGAATATAGTTGCATAGACAAAAGCCGAACACTTCACTAAGTAGAAGATTTAAGAGATGTTTGCCTAACAAAGTGAAGAAGTCCCACAAGCTTGTCATGAGGGGGTAGCAACTCTTTCACTATGGGTAGCTATTTCAAAGTGTTACTCAAATGCTTCACAAGCAGTAGTGAATTGATTGAATTATCATAGCAGCAACCAAAGTTGTCTTCAACCCTAGGTAGCTATAAATCTTCTTTCACTTTCATATGTTTTTCCCTTTATGTTACTAAATCTTGATAGACTTGGTTGCATTGAATTACCTTTATAGTTATGTTGTGTACATTGATAACAGTTTCCTTTGATTTTGAGATAGATTGTCTATTTGTGCCATTTAAAATCTAATATTTTCTTTTAATTCAACACTTGCTTGTAATGATGTTTTTTGGTATTACCCTTTATTTTATTTTAGTTTTGATTTTTTTTATTCATTTAGCTCTAATTATAACTTGAATTCAAAACCTTACATTTTAAAAAAAACTCCAATATAATTGAGATAAAATCTCATTAATTTCTCTTATTTCAACTTCTTAATTTTTTTTTATTAAGAATACCAACCCATCTAATATTCCATTCCTTCATGAGTCCACCACGCCCCACCAAGCATCAAACACCCTTTTTCTTTTAACTTTTCAAATACTTTATAATTTATATAATCATTCAATTTTTTTTAATTTTTTATATATATTTGATTATTTAAGTAAATTATTTAACTAATTAATTATTACATTTATTAATTACTAATATATATATATATATATATATATATATATATATATATATATATATATATATATATATATATATATATATATATATATATATGATCACATGGAATAGACATTTAACAAATTTTTTTGAACATATTGAAATAATTTTATAGAACATGGACACTCCTAAGAGTTGGATGTATGCTAGGAAGCTGGCAGATGGACTACTTAACCCAGAGTTTGTTCATGGGTTGGAAGCATTTATCAAATTTGCTTGTAGTAAGCCGAAATTTATGGATGGAAGTAAAATCAGATGTCCATGTACAAAGTTCATAAATCGAAAGTAGTTATTTGTGGATGATGTCAAATTGCATCTTATGAGGTTTGGGTTTAGACCGAATTATCTAGAATGGACTGCACATGATGAATTCTCAATTTCTTCAACATCTACTATTGAAATTTCAGTTCCAAGTACTAAACATAGACAGGGTGACAACAATCCATATCGTAATATGGTCTTTGATGCTTTCAATCCCTAATTTCAAAATATGGCTTGGGATCTTCCTTATCCAAATATTGAATTTGAGAATATGGAAGAACTGCCTAATCCAGAAGCACAAAAATTTTATGCCATGCTAACTGTAGCTGAAGAGGAATTATGGCGTGATTGTGAAAGGCATTCACAATTGTCAGCCGTAGCTTGGATGTTGAATATTAAGTCAGAGTATCATTAGTCTGAGAAATGCTACGACGCAATTGTGAATTTCATTAGGGAAGTATTACCAAATGATAATAAGTTTGTTGATAGTTTCTACACGATGAAGAAGCTTGTACATGGGTTAGGTTTACCTATTGAGAAAATTGACTGTTGCAAGTTTGGTTGCATGATTTATTGGGGGAAGATAGTAGTTTAATAGAATGCAAATTTTGTGGGCAGTCAAGATACAAGTCTCGGTGAGGGTCAAATAAGGCAAATGTAGCATGTAAGAGGATGTATTACTTTCCTTTGACATCCGTGCTTCAAAGACTTTGTGCTTCTGAGGCAACATCTGCACACATGCGATGGCATGATGAGCATAATGTGGAAGATGATGTTACGTGTCATCCATTTGATTCTGAGGCATGGAAACACTTTAATCATACCCATCCAATATTTGCAGCTGAAAGTTGAAATGTGAGGCTAGGATTATGTACTGATGGATTTTAACCATTTAGACAGTCAGGACAATAATACTCATGTTGGCTGATAATAATTACACCATACAACTTGCCTCCTGGTATATGTACAAAGAAGCCTTATTTATTTTTGTCGGTAATAATGCTTAGACCTCAAAATCCCAAGCAATAAATAGATGTCTATTTGCAACCATTAATTGCTGAACTAACTCAGTTGTGGGAAGTGGGGGTGTTGATATATGATGTATCTAAGAAGCAAAAATTCCAAATGAAAGCTGCCCTGCAATGGACAATTAGTGACTTCCCTACTTATTCAATGTTGTCTGGGTGGAGCACTGCTGGGAGATTAGCTTATCCCTACTATATGGATCATTCAAATGCATTTTCACTGAGACACAGAGGGAAAATTAGTTGGTTTGATAATCACCATAAGTTTCTTCCACAAAACCATCCATTTAGACGGAACAAGGTAAATTTCCTTAAAGGAAAAGTATGCACATCCGAGTCTCCTCCAATGCTAAGCAGTGAAGACACTTTTTTACAGATAGAAGATTTAGGGTTAAGGATAGTAATAGATAGTGATGGTGAAGCGGTTAATGCTGTCACAGCTAGAAACATTGGTTGGCGAAAAAAGAGTATCTTTTGGGATTTACCATATTGGTCTTCCAACCTCATTTGACATAACTTAGATGTTATGCACATTGAGAAAAATGTCTTTGAGAATATATTCAACACAGTGATGAATATAAAAGGTAAGACAAAGGATAATGCAAAATTAGGGAAGATATAACATATTTATGTCATAGAAGGGAATTAGAGAGAGATGTGCAGACAGGTAAATATCCCAAGGCTTGTTATTCTCTTGATAAACAACATAAACATATTTTATGTGAATGGATGAAAAGCCTTAAGTTTCTAGATGGGTATGTGTCCAACATGGGAAGGTGTGTTGACATGCAAAAGTACAAGCTTTTCAGCATGAAGAGCCATGATTTTCATGTATTTATGTAGAGGTTATTACCCATTGCATTTCGTGAGCTTCTTCTAAATAGAGTTTGGCAAGTGTTGACCGAGTTGAGCTTATTTTTCAAATATTTTACTTCTATAAATATTAAGGTTTAAGATATGGAGCGTATGGAACCCGAAATTCCTATTATTATTTACAAGTTATAGCGCATATTTCCTCCTGCCTTCTTTAACTCGATGGAACATCTTTCCATCCATTTGCCATATGAAACAAAAATTGTAGGTCTGGTACAATATCGATGGATGTATCCTTTTGAGAGGTAATAGATACTCATTTTTTCTTTCAATGTTGTGAAATGCATTGTAAACTTTTATAAGCCTAATGAATATTGTGTTTTGAATTACCAATAAAAAGAGTTGTTCTTTTCAAGTGTGAATGGTTTGATCTAACTCCAAATATCAGTAATAAGGTTCACATACACTATAACTTAGTGGACATCAATCACAGAAGAAGAAATAAATATGAACCATTCATACTTACTTCGTAAGGTGAACAAGTGGTGTACTTCCCTTATCCTAGCTTGAGACGAGACAAGGCCGACTGGTATGCAGTGTGTAAAGTGAAGCTTAGATCTATCATCATCATGCCTTAGACAAATGTAAAAAAGCAAATGTCTGACCAAGCATTCCAAGATGAGGCAGTAGAAGTGTTACAAATTGATGCAGAAGTACAAGATGAACAAATTAGTCCCTTAGACGATCTAAGCAGTAAACCACTAGAGCTTGCATCTATTGAAGAAGAGGAACCCCTGGATGAGGAAGTTCTTTGTTCATCAGTAGAAAACGAAGAAGAAGATGAAGATGAATTTCATGTATATGATGATGATAGTGATAGTGACAGTGAATAAATTGTATTGTAATAAATAGTGACATTGTATATTATTTTTGTCATACTATTTGGCAATGCACTTTTATTTACTAATTTTGATATTGTACTATTCTTATTTATATTATTGTTTTCTTATTTATAAATTGTGAGATTATAAAAAGGAGTTGTGTTTGATATGTGTGCAGGCTAGGATGACAATGTTTTATTACAGGTTGTGTTGTTAAAATTTTAGGAATGACCAATTTTCAAAGGGGACTCTACCCTTTTTTTTTTTATACAAATGGGATAGTTTTTACTTACAAATTAACATTTCTTATCATGTTTTTGCATTTTATAGATATGGTTAGGTGCATACGTGTAGGTGGTTCCCATGGCATTAAAATGGGAACACCATCTACACATGAAGGTGTGCCTTCAAGGCCTCAGTCACGGCCATCTCTCCAATCAAACACTCCTATGGTTGTCTAAGTAGGTGCACCTACGGCTGGCCAAGAGCCTGCACCTACGACTGGCCAAGAGCTTACACCTACAGTTGACCAGGAGCCTACAGATGCTGGCTCACAAGGTTCTTGCCCTTCCTCAGTGGAGATTGATTTTGCAGGGTGACAACGCCTTGCACTTCGTGATGGAAAGTGAGTTAAACAGTAAAATTTTAATTAGCTTATAAATGAAATGTAATACATGTATATTGTTAACTAATTATATTTTCATTCATGTATGTAAGTTATCTGCTGGATCCGCAGCCACTCAAGTGATCACTAATTCCTTTAAGCAGCGAATAGACCCTGCAGGTGTTGACTAGAAGAGTGTCCCGCAAGTAACAAAAGATTTTTATTGGGAGGAATTTAAGGTAAAATCTATTTAAGTTTTATTATGTTTTACTACAGTGTTTTGAAATACAGTAATCACTACAAATATGTGTGACTTTAAATGCAGAAAAAGTACCATTGGGAGGATTATGAGGAAGTAGGAATAAAGGTTGTCTGGTAATCAAAGGTTGCAGAACGCTATAAGGACATGCTTGCATATTTCAAGATTAACAGAAAAGGCTCTAATATGTCAGTAAAGAAACTTGGAGTCGATTTGAGCAGCACTGGAATGATTCCAAGGTTATTCGGCGCTCTAAGCAGAATTCACGAAATTGCCGTGGTGCTATAAATGCTCCTAGGCCATCGACCCACATGGGTGGATCCATATCATATTAGGAATGGTCGGATAAATTGGTGAGTTTTTCCATAAATAGTTAAGGTATTTAATTTCATATATGATTGTTGATGGAAATGTGATGGAATTGTCATGGTATAATAATCACACATTAATGTTTATGGAAATGTGATAGAATTGCCATGAAAATTATTGTGGATTGTTGTGTGAATAAATTGTGAGATTTTTATTACTTTCTGATAGTGGGGAAATGTTAAAAATATAAGGGAAACTCTATCCGATTTATTTTTGATTTCGGTATAAATTTCAATAATTTATTATAAATATATAACAAAATGTTTGTGATAACTGTTTATTATTTCTTCAGGGAAAAGAATTGGGTTGAAAGCCAAATCCTTCTGAGTTGTTTCTTTACACTCACACTCGAAAACATGACAAAACCACTTTTGTGGATGAAAAATCTAGGCAAATACATGTATGGTACAATTTTATTAATTTCACAATAAGTTTTTTTTTTTTTGTATTATATCATGAATTAATTATAATTGATTTTCATTTTTCATATTGCATACAAGAAGCAATAATCACTAGGAAGAAGGAGCTCGCACAAACCGCACCCGACAACATCGATGAGTTCCAAATTTATTTGGATGTTGTCGAGGGCGGTGAGAAGAGAAGGAAGGTATGTAACGCCTTCACTTTAGGTAGTTCGTATATTCTACTGTTTCGATGACTAATGTCTGTTCGGACAGCCAGGATGGCTGGAACTACACTTAAACTAGAGTGAGGAGTCATGAGATGGTTAAATAAAGATTAAGGAAAATTAAAGAAAATTAAAAGAAGCGAAGTACAACTCGGTTAAATGAGCCAGAGGTCACGGTGATGGATAACCTTAACGGGAAGATGATTAGATATGAGTTTATATGAATTGTGAAAATATGAGTTAGGATTTTGACCTAACTTTGGGAATTTTGTATATGACTTGAAATTGATGATGTTGAGATCAATAGTTGACTATTAGAAGTACCATGAATGTAAATTAAAGTTTGCGAGTTGGGTGGAATTGATATTGGGAGTGCTGATTTTCTAAGCAAGAATTTAGACCTTGAGTCCAGTGTGGTTTTTAGGCCATAAGTAGAGTTGTGTTGCTCTAATTGGTGTGAGGCCCATTGAAAATGAAAACTAGGACAATTTGCTACATTTTTTATGCAGAGACCCTGCCTAGAAAACTAACACAAAGTGACCCAAAATTTGCTTGAATCCAGATAACTAAAATCTAGACCTGAAAAAAAATGACTACATGAACAGTGATTGTTCAAATGGGCATAACTTTGTGTAAAGAGGTCCAAATGACCTGATTCTTGAACTCATGGAAGGCTTAGACATGGTAGAACAACTTTCATGGTAAACTAAAGCTCAAATTCTGACCATAATCTAATCAAATTACTAACCAAAATTAGCTCATTAAAATTGCCTAGAAAATCCTGGACATTGACCAATCTGACCAGCTTTGGAAAAAATGCCATAACTTGGTCCACAAAGCTGAAAATGCTGTAAAACCAAAGCCAAAATTTTTATAAGACTTAAAACTACACTTTTGGTGTTTTGACCAAAACCCAAAACCTAATAGAACTTGGTCATTTTGCTAGGACAAATCAGCATGCCAAAACTTGAAATTAAACCAAATAACCACTTGACCCCAGAACAGTATTTAAACCATATATTCAACTAGGAAACTCCATTTGAGATGAACCAAGTTGTCCTAGAAACCTAAAAAATAGAACTCCAACTTTAATTTAGGAACCTTCTTCAAATTTTGAATGTAAGAACCCTAAAATGGGAACCAAAGACACTGACCTGAACCTAAAATCCTGAAGGCATAGGCTTCATGAGTCCAGGTTAGTTAATTGACTATAACTCACCCTACATAACTTAAAAAATTATGATTCTTGAACTTGAGTGACTTTAAGACATATGGTAGCAACTTATATGAAGAACATTAGGCCTAAAATTGACTATAGTATACCTAAATGACTAGGCAAATATTGACTCCAAAATTTGCCTGATTCTGGATCCAAAAAGAGCCAATGAACTAGTTATGGTAATTTGACCATAACTTGAGTTCTAAAACTCCAAATGACATGATTCGAAAAGGAAAACAAAGATAAGACATAGAGGAACAACTTCTGTGGAGGAAGTATGGCCAAACAGTAACTACAACTTGACCAATTGGCTAGGTGAAGTTAAGATACTAATTTTATATTCATGAAATTCTTTACAAAATGACCTAAGTTGTAAATGTTATTCACCCTACATGAGTTGATGAACATATATGAGATGTTATTATATACTTGGCACTTATGTTTTCCCATTACAATTGATATGAAAATGCTATGAAATACAACTAGTACACAATATAGAATAATGAAACAATAAGTACTTAATAATACTACCTTGCCCAAATATACCTAGACTTATGTATATAGCATGGATCGATTGGTATACCAATTAGGGACCACAGATTGCAGTACTGCCTATAGGAATGATCATTGATAGAAAATATATGTCTGATATGGTTGTTTTACAAGCTTTATGCTTGCCAGTTGGCCATTGTGCCTATTATGATTTCTGGCTTTATGCTTGCCCACTGGCCTTGTGCCTGACATGACCGATGTATACTTGATAGACATACGGATGTCTAACTAGTATACTTCCGTGTATCTAGTCTCTATAGTCTGTCATAGGTTACTTGAGCACAGATATGAGTAATAAGTTTTAAAATTAAATAATTATATGAATAGATCACTTATATAAAATTAATAGGACCGAACATGAGATAAAAGAGCAGAAAAGATCTCGATAAATTTAATTGCTCCCAAAGTTTGATAAACATGTAAAAGACTCAAAATTTACGAAAGTATACATGAAATAGAAATTTTTATTTATTTAGATTATTTTTTTTACTTTACTTTATACACCACTAAGCAAAATTGCTTAGCGCGTTGATTTTTACCACGCGTAGGTACTGGAGACCAGCAGCAGCAGCAGCAGTAGGGATAGATAAAGATTGCATCAGATCTGCCATTGTGTGGTTGTCACCTCAGCAGAGTAGTTTTGGTAGGACCCATGTATATTTAGTTTTTGTATTTTGATAATTGTATATAAGTAAATGATGTAATTCATTTTGTGACTGTAAATAAATTGTAAATTATTGTATATGAATTTTACATAAATGAAATGATATGTGATTTCTTTTCAATGAATTTATGAGAATTTGATGACATGATATGGTACATGGATAAATGAGATGGTTATGAAACTATTTTTAACAGGCAAATAGTGGAACCCGCCATACGCTAATAAAAATAGAAGAGACTCTGTCCGGGTCTCCATAAAAATGAAATGTGATAAAAAAAAAATTCTACACATGGGATAATATAAATAAATGGACGTTAAATTAATAAGGTACATGACAAGATAAGATAGGGTGTTCAGGCACCGAATGTGATATACCTTTTTCCCCTACACTGTAGACGGGTAAGGGGCGTCACAAGGTATATGGCCTTGGATCTAAATCATCTGCCTATTGCCCTTTAGTCAGACCATGTCACACCCTACCCCTCTGTAAGGCATAACATGATCTCGTAGTATACCTAATGAATTACCAACTCCGTCTACTGATAACCCATTAAATACACTACAAAGGATTTTAAAAACTTTTCTTACTTCTTTTACAGTGGTGAGCACTATTTACAGGTGTTAAAAACCTTTTTTGAACTGAAGTGATAGAACTAACACATTTGAATTATTTGGAATTTCTGTAAAAATTTCGGCAAAGTGCCATCTGTATTTTGGATAAAATAGTTCTTCAGAAAACCTGTAAAAAGCACTTCAATATATTTCCAAATCTCAACTCCAACATTTTTCTCAACACAACATATTTCTCAACTCAAATCCACAGTGATTTTTCAAAGACTGAGATAAAAGAAAGATAATACAATTTTTACAAGTCAAAATAACTCATAATTTACTTTACAACTTCAATGTACAATTTTAATTTACAATTGCTCAAACCAAGAATAAAATATACATACAGTAAATATACATTACAGTACAAAATGCAAAATGTGGTATACTCATTATACCCGATAATCTCTCGCTGGATGTACTAGCAGCCTAGTCTGCTGCCCTGTCTGTCATCTGCTTCACTCACAAGAATGGAAAGCTATCGCTGAGACAATGTCTCAGTGGTGCACAACATTAACAAATACAACTTTAAATCAAATTTCATAAATCATATAAATGATGGATACATAAAACCATAGTTAAATTCAAGACAATGAGTGTCATAAGGAATTTAACACAATATCACATTAAATCTCAGTAATCAAAACATGGTTAAATTCAAAAGACAGTGAATGTCAATAAGAATTTAAACTCCAATTCACAATATCACAATAAATCTCAATAGTCAAAACATGGTTAAATTCAAAAGACAGTGAATGTCAATAAGAATTTAAACTCCAATTCACAATATCACAATAAATCTCAATAGTCAAAACATGGTTAAATTCAAAAGACAGTGAATGTCAATAAGAATTTAAACTCCATTTCACAAATTATCAAATCGCATAATAACATAATTTAATCGAATAATTTAAGAATACAGTGTTGCCAATTCATTCACAACTTAAGCCATGACACAAAATTTTCTATCAATGCCGCATTGTACACCACGACAAAGCAATCACAACCCCACTAATCGAAATCAATGAGGAAGGGAGCTAGCTATATAATGAGTACTCATCTGATCACCTCAACTGGTAAATCAGAGAGGGAGAAAAATAAACGATCACGACTCCATAAATGGAGAAGGAAAATAAATGATCACAACCCTATAAATAGAGAAGGAATGATATGATACTGTCATGCTAAGTGTGAACACAAAATCAATTCCAAAAATTTTATTCAAATGATTCGTGAGAATCCAATAAATTTCCAAAGTCATAATTTCATTCACAAAATGGCAACACAATTCATAATTAACTTCAATTTTCACAAATCACACTAAATCAGTTTTTCCACAGTTTCAAACCATTTACAATGCTTTTCAAGCAATAAGTATCCATCAATATCATTCAAATAATTTTTCAAAATTTCAAACTATTTACAATGCTTTTCAAGAAATAAGTATTCATTCAAACACATTTCCATAATTGAAAACAATAATATTCAAATAGTCATAATTTATTTCAATTGAAAAATTCAAAAGAAATAACTGTTGTGCACAAACCTCTGATATCTGTCTCCTGGCCTTGACTCAGTGTTTCCTTCCCTTTCCCTGAGTCTTTGCTAACTGAGAAACACAATTTGAAGTGTTTCAGTACTTAATTAAACTATCTCTAACGATAATGCTTGATAATTAATTCACTGAATTTTAATATTTGCTTAGTCAACCTAATATGTCGACCCTCGATGCATTCTAGGTGAATTAGGTTTTAAGGTTACCAATATATCACATTCGATAGTCTTTTAGGGTTGGTACATACTACCAAGTTCATTTCCATGTATCTTGCATTTTCTTTCAATTTGTTGGATTCCGGGATACTAGTTTGACCTAGCCGGACGACCTAGTTCCCTCGGTTTTCAAGTTTTGGTCAAAACTACAAACTTGTAGATCTATGTCTTATGGAACGCGGGGCAAAATCTCAGGTCATTCTGAGTTATGTAGACCAAGTTATGGTCATTTTACTATTGCTGGTCAAATTGCATCAAAATTGGTCACTTTAGGTCACTTTAGGTCATTTTAGTTTCGGCCAGTTTTTGGACCCGAATTTGTGAAAGCTGTTTGACTTGCTTGTGGTCATTTTTGGGCTTTGGTGTCTTCATAAGACTTGTAGATATAGGTCTTAACTATTCATGGTCAAAATTTCAGGTCAATTGGACCTGTTTTGAGTGAGTTATGGCCAAAACACTAACTGCTGCCCAAATGGTCAATTTTCAGGCCTTATTTGCACTTAATCCGGATTTGGTCATTTTTCAAGTTACCTTACAAGCAGAATTTTGGCAAGCTTCCTTCATGAAAGTTGGCACATTTTGTGCCTAGTTTCACCTCCAATTGGTCTTATACCAATTGGAGCCACACACTTAAAGTTATAGGCCTAAAACACAAACTGCCTTATTGCATTTCTTTCATATACATCAAGCATCACTTTTAACACTTACCAAACTTAATATTCAAGCCAATTCTGGTTGTACCATGACATAAACATAATTCACAACACATTATAGGTCATTTTGGTAGCTTACAATTACATTCAACATACACCATAAAGTGCAGAATTTTTTCAACTCAATTACAACAATTCAAGCACCTAATCAATATATTTTTTTCATGTCCAACTTCACACCATCATATATACACTCAAACTGCCATAACATCTAACACAAGTCAACATTAATATACTATAAACCAAGCATGAATTCCAGCATTCCTCAAGAGTTAACAAACTGCCGCAATGGTACCTTTACATTCCATTAATTTCCAAGCTTCAAATTTCAATTCACATTTACATATACTAAGTATACATCACTCAAACAATTTCCTATACAATATACATTTAATCAATCATTTAATTCACCATTTACAAGCAAAAATAAACTACCTTCAAAGTGTTTCCATGGCTGCCAAAAGTACACATCCCCCTTTAAACATCAAACCTCAAAAATCTCTCCATAATTCAAATACCCATAACATTCTTACTAACTTTAATGAAGCACTAACCAAAAACACAAACTTACCACTTTGAAAACTCTTCAAAATCTCTCCAAAACTTGGTCTTCTTGCTGCCTATCTACTGCCCAAGTGGTGTGGAACAGTTTTTGTGAAGGAAGCTAGTGAAAAATGTGGCTAAATCATGGTTGCATGGCTTGGTTAAGCTTTGGCCATGGAGTATCTTCAATGGAGGTTCACGGCTGAAATTTTGAGAAGTGAGGAAGATGACAATCTGCTGGTCCAAATTGATGAATAAGTGATCCACTTTGGTGGGTGAGTGGAGCACTAAGGGCCTTTAATATTAGTTTATTCATAAATTTCATTTTTCCACATTTAACCCCCCATTTTTGCTATTTATATTAGGTACCACTAATTTAATTTTTCATTATATTTTCCAAGTGTAATATTATTTATTTTTAATGGACATTTAGGTCAAGAGACAACTCGGGATGTCAAATGACCATAATGCCCCTGTTCGGGTTGCATTCCCGATTTTTCGGTAACACCGGGTTTTGTCCGTTTTTCGATTTCCCACTTTTCTTTGTACTAATTAATTAATTTTTCTTTGATATTTATAATGGTATTTATACTTCAATAGAGGTCTATTTAAGTCCTAAAAATATTTTTCAGGGTTTCTCGCGGTCCAGGGCTAGTCAACGGTTCACGCCGTGACTTCCCAGTGCGGTCACCCATCGCTAGGGTTCTCGGCTCTTTTAACTTGGTTACATTTCTTTGCTATTATTTTTCCTTTGTTTTTCTTGTATTTCATTATTTTATGTCTCCTCACTCATATTGAAGTGTAGTTCTAGGCATCCTAGCTGTCCGGACAACACTGGTCACCGGAACAGTAGAACGCACTACCGAACTTTGGGGTGTTACAAACCATCCTCTAGTTGGACATCTTCATTGTGTGATCCTCAGAATGCTACTTTACAATATCAAGTACAAGAAATGCAGAAGCAGCTTGAGGATGAGAGGGATTCGAGACAAGTCATAACAAATCGTATGCAACAATTGGAGTTGGAAATGGAACGCATGAGAAACTCTATGATGGAGGAGGTGATGAGATTAGTCCAAGGCCTGAACGCCAACGCCTCCACCTTCACCTTCCCAGATTGATGGTTTTGTATTATATCTTTGACTTATTTGAGTACTTTAGTATATTTTATTTTACTGATATGGATTTTATATTTAATTTGTAATATATAATAAAAAAATTTAATATTATTGGATTATTATTATTGATTAATGATGATTAATTTTTAATTTTAAAATCAAATATCAATTATTTCAAATTAAAAAAAAAATACCGACCAAATTTTCTGGTTGGTATTATCTTGTCATATAATTATATAAAAAATAATTCTACAAAAATGAATGCTACCACTTAAGTAGTTGCTAATTTTTTTTAAATTATAAAATAATACTGACCAACAAATTTCATCGTTACTATTTTTACGCCATATATTTATATAAAAAAAATTATTCTACAAAAATTTTAGCTACCAATTTTGTGGTAGGTAATATTTTCTTTAAATTATAAAAAAAAATACCAACCAAAGTCTTTGGTCGGTATTATTTTATGCCGTATAATTATAGAAACAAAATTATTCTACAAAATTTTACCTGCCATTCACATGGTCGGTATTATTTCTTAAAATTATATAAAAAAAATACCAACTAAAGTGTTTGGTCTGTATTTTTTTTTTCCGTTATACAATTATTAAAAAAATAATTCCACAAAACTTTTACCTATCATTAATGTGGTTAGTACGATTTTTTAAAATTATATACAAAATACCAACCAAAGTTTTTTTCTGGTAATTTTTTTTAATCTTATACAATTATTAAAAAATAATTTTATAAAAAGTTTTAGCTACCATCTATGTGGTCCGTAATTTTTTTAAATTATATAAAAACAATACCGACTAACTATTTTTGTCTATAAGTTTTTCCTAAATTAAAAAATGCACCAAATGTTACCGACTGACTACTGTGGGTCGGTAATTACCAACAAAAGTTTCATCGGTAATTGAAAGCTAATCCATTCGTTCTTACCACCTGAACTATAAAAATACCCAACAAAAGGTCCACTAATTATCTACCAATAATGTGGTCGGTAAATTTACCAACCAAAATAATTTGGTCGGTAATTTTTACTTACAGGTCAAACTCTAGACAACCTAAATGGGGTCAGTATTTCATTGGTTGGGCCCATGGAAGGGATGATAAAGAGAATTTGGTGCCCTAACTGGACAGGATATCCTTTTCAGTTTAAGTGGTATTAGAGCCTCGTAAAGTCCGTGCGGTCCCGAGTTCAATTCCGCCTTTTGCACAAAATGCAAACTCTGCGCTAAGAGCTGGGCCTGACACGTCCCGCACAAGTGGAGCGTGGTGGGTTGGGCCAGTGGATGGGATGATAAAGAGAATTTGGTGCCCTGACTAGACAGGATATCTTTTTTAGTTCAAGACTTTAATTTTTATCATGGCGTTGTTGACAGATTAAATGTGTCATAATCAGAATCATCTGAGTCATCAACTCTAAAAAAGTCCTTTGGCCACTGTCGATGCACAGGTGATGGTGGGTCAGCACTCTCAATGGCTTCTCATGCCTCGATGTCCATTGGATCCTAAGAATCTTGCCAGATTGGATGAGACCAATCTATAGGTTCATTAGTGAGAGACCGGATGGAACCGAGAGACGTACAGTTCATGTGAGGGAGGGTCAAAGATTGGTAGCCATTGATTTCCTAGAGATGTTTTGCTAGTTGTCTCCTTAGTGGTCCCATAGTGTTCTTTTCAGTAACAGACCCTTCATAGGTCCTCCATTCATACTCAGCGTTTTGGGTCCAGAGAAGTCCATCAGGCCTTCTGGAAAAAGGCCTATGCTTGATAAACATGGTTCTGATGTTAGGCTGAGTCCTGATGGGCCCCTTCCCTCTCCATAGGTACTCTCTAGCTATGCCCTTTTGTACATTATACATATGATAACGGGACCATCGCACCTAATATCATAACAAAGATATTTCTGATACAGAGGATCCTCCATTGAGGCAAGTGTAAAGCATACGTATCTCTGATCATAAAAATATAATACACGTTCTAAGGTTTTCAGGAGAAAGAGAGAGAGTTTTGAAAGCTATAGAAGAAAACTCATATTATTTCAGAGAAAACTTAAGTTTTATTACAACTGAATAGAGCAACTCCTTATATAGACTTGGAGGCTCTGGGATTACAGGCAACTGGTTAGTTACTGGTTACCGACACTCTAAAGCAAACAAAGAATAAAGCAAAATAAAGCACACTTATTACATAATTGACCGATAGACTTTAACTTTTATCATGGCATTGTTGACAGATTAAATGTGTCATAATCAGAATCATCTGAGTCATCAACTCCCAAAAACTCCTTTGGGCATTGTCAGTGCACAGGTGATGGTGGGTTAGCACTCTCAATGGCTTCTCGTGCCTCGATGTCCATTGGATCCTGAGAATCTTACCAGATTGGATGAGACCAATCTATAGGTTTATCAGTGAGAGACCGAATGGAACCGAGAGACGTACAGTTCATGTGAGGGAGGGTCAAAGATTGGTAGCCATTGATTTCGCATAGATGTTTTGCCAGTTGTCTCCTTAGTGGTCCCATAGTGTTCTTTTTAGTAACAGACCCTTCATAGGTCCTCTATTCATACTCAGCGTTTTGGGTCCAGAAAAGTCCATCAGGCCTTCTAAAAAAAGGCATGTGCATGATAAACATGGTTCTCAAGTTGGGCTGAGTCCTAATGGGCCTGTCCTCAATCCCATGGGTGTCTATGAGACGTTTGAGGCTGTATTGCCATGTTGAGATGGGCTTGAACCATTCCAGAAATCTGAACAGGAGGGTTCTGTTTGTCCTGTCTAGAGTGTGCTGATATAAACTTGTGAGCAGGAACCCTATTCCTATAGAATAGAGAGTAACCATGCACCATAGGAGCCACAATTCCTCAAGGATGAGGTCTCTGTCAGGATGAATACTAAAACATGTGAGGAAGGGGTTGTCAGAAATAAAGATAGATGAGGAGGGAAGCAGTCCCCTTAGAGTATTCCTGGCACTCAGATAATGGAATAGCTGGTCCTTTGTGATTTGAGCTATTTTTGGAATGGGTTGATTGGGAGAACAACCAGGTGGAAAACTGTCCAGAGTGGGAACAAGGAAACTAAGAGTATGTGGAGAAGATGAGGATGCCATGAAGATCAGGGGGAAAGTAAAATGAGATTTTATGAGGTGAAGTTTCTTGGGTTTGGACAGTAGGTTTGGAACTAAGTTATGCTTCCCTTTAATGTGGTGGACTGTGAATTTATACTTAGCAAACCAGTCCTTTAACCTCAGAAGCTGAGGTTAAGGGAAAGACTTATTCTTGAAGTCTAAGATCTTCGGGAAGGATGAGCTGTCCATAACCACAGTAAAGTGGTGGCCAATGAGGTGGAATTCGAATCTTTTTATCCCGTTTTTAACAGCCAATATCTCTTTATACACTGAATGGTAGTGCTTCTATGGCTCTGGGAATTCTCCACTAGCATGTCCGCAGATATGCTTTTCTCCTTGAATTTCTTCAATAAGGACAGCATCCCAGTGGGTGTCACTAGCATCAGTCTGAAGGGTTCGATGTCCCATGCTAGGAATCTTCAGAGGTGGAGGATTTAAAGCCACTTCCTTTAGTGCTTTGACTGCTTCTGTTTGTTCCTTCTTCCAAGGTGGTGCAGTCTTCCTAAGCATCTTTGACAGTTGGCTGGTGTGAGTGGCAACATATGGAATAAATTTCCTGATGTAGTTGATAATACCAAGGAACTGTTGTATCTGTTTTACTGATAAGTCCCTGTTAGGGAACTTTAACAGTTCTTCTGTAATGTGAGGTCCTGGTTGATATTTCCCATCTTTGAACTTCATTCCAAGGAAGTCAATATCAGTCTGGGCCAAAGAACTTTTCTTTTCGGACAGCATAATTCCATGGGAATCCACTAAGGTTTGGAAAGTGGATAAAAGCTCTTTATGGGCTGTGACATCTTTTGAGAACAAGAGGATGTCATCTATATAGATGAGGGCAGTGTGGAGTATGGGCTCGAAGATATTTGTCATGGCCTTTTGGAAAACAGATGGGGATGTCTTGAGGCCAAATGGGAGAATAGTCCACTGGTATTGGGCTGTAGGGATACAAAAGGCTATTTTGGGCCTATCTGAGGGGTTGATGCCCAATTGCCAAAATCCAGCTTTGAGATCAAATTTTGAGAAGATATGGGCCTCATGGAGTTGGGTGAACAAGGTTTCAGGTTTTAGTAAAGGGAACTTGTCATCCTGAAGGAAATGGTTGAGGGGTTTATAGTCAATAATAAGTCTCTTTTTTCCCCTTAGCCTTTTAGATCTCTTTTCCACATAAAAAGCCTGGCAAGCCCACTGAGAGGATATGGGTTCTATGAGACCCTGTTAGAGTAGCTGTCTACACTCTTCTTGAGCCAAGGCTAGGTCTGTTGGGTTCATCCCTAGATGTGATGCTCTGATCGGATTTATATCCTCATTAAGGTTGACAAAGAACTCTGGATTTTTTCAAAAAGGGTGGTAATGATGGAACTACGCATGAGAGTCAGCATAGCATTTCAGGAGAAGTTCTTTGTGTTCTTGGAATTCAGCTGAGGCATCAGTCAAAGAGTATAGTCTTGGAACAGAGGTGAATGGCTGAAAATTCCTTTTTGTATTTCAATCCTGTTGGAAGGATCTTCAGATGTTTTGCTTGCTGGTATAAGTCAAAACCAATTAGCAAGTCTTCATCAGGAAGGTCTGACCCAATAACTTTGGTCCAAAGAATACAGGTGGGAAAGAACTGAATCCCAATGGGCTGTTTTGTAATGAGTCTAGTTTTGAAAATATTTTCATCTGCTGCCTTAAAATATTTTGTATGAGAGACCCAGTATTCTGGAGGTAAAATGGCTGGGTTCATCATGCTTTTATGGGCTCCAATATCAAGAAAGCCAATTACGCTGATGGGCCGATCATACTTACTAGGAAGGATGTGAAGTGGTACTAGTGGGATTGGAATAGTGTCTGAGTTGTGAGCTGGATGAGAGGATTGGATATGTTGGGCTAGGTAAGAAGGGTAATGGGCCTCAGTATCGGACTCTGATTCTTCTGAAGATAGAGAATCAAAGTCAGTATCTGTTCTAAGGGCAAAAACAGTTTCTTCATCTGGTTGATCTTGTTCAGAGAACAAAGATTCAATATCATCATTTTCTAAGGAAATGTGAGAAGCCTGCTGGATGTGCTGTGAGAGTTTAACAGCCTTGTTAGGATTTTTGGGGAAGTTCTTTGTATAGTAACCCTGATTGCCACAAATGTAGCGTCGATCAGATTTCTTTGTGCCCGTTCTCCTTTTTTGAAAATATCTGACTGGCTTCTTTCCTTTTCGCTGTTTGAAAGGGGGTTTTGATCCTGAAGAACCAGAATACTTCTTGTAGTGTCCCTTCTTCTTAGGTCTGCACTCACAATTCTTTTCCTTACATTTGATAGCAAGGTGGGACTTCTGGTAAACATTTTTCAAGGCCTAACTGTTATCAATAATATCCTTGAACAACTTCTGCTGCTCACACATCTTGTCCAGGCAGGCCAAAGTCATCTGATGGATTTCTCTGATGGTGATATCATTCATTGCTCTTCGGGTAGCAGCAATGCTTCTGTGGGTTGGAGAGCCTCTGGGAGAGAGGCAATGTATATATGCCTGAGATTGACATCATTATACCCATTCAACAGGTAGTAACGCTGAGCCATGCGCTGATAATGTCTCTCGATATCTGTCCTTTTCAAAGAACAACATCGCATGTCAAAATACTCCTAGCGTAACTGTTTGCTGTATAATGAAGCTTCTCCAAGGAATTCAGCAAAAATAGCATTAATAGCTTGCAAAGTATTTAGATGACAAAACTGGGCTTTATGACATTCTCCAATGGAGGCAAACCAGTCTTGTAATGTACCAACAGTTCGAGATATGAATTCTCTAAGAACAGCATGAGAATCAGCACCATCTCAAAGCATTTGGACATCGAGCCAAGCTTTGAACTCCGCAAGGCGATCTCTCCACTTTGATGGGGGAACATCATATAATGTGAAACATGGGCCTGGATTGTTGTTGGGCTCCGTGGAAATTAAAATCCAAGATTGGATCATCCTCAAGAATTTCTACATGCGGATCTTGAGCTTGAGGAGGTCCAATAGTGGGACCCGTAGTGCCACTAGTAGAACCTGTGGCTGGCGAAGGACCTGTTTGGGATGAGGCTAGCGGTGGATCAGCCATGAGCAATGTCATAACGTCCATTTGTCCATCCTCACTATCATCACTGGATAACTCTTCTGAATAGTCATCTTCTGGCTTAGAATGTATTGATATCATGTGCTGAGGAGGAGGATCAGGATACATTTTATCCTTGCCTTTATCAATTATTCTTTTTGGAGGATGAGATTATTCCGAAGAAGATGGGCTCTTAAGTTCATACCGGATAGGTGTAGGAGTTGGTCTAAATAAAGGAGATGGCTTGTATGTGGTCGGAGTTGGTTCATATGAATAGTTGAAAGGGCCGAAAGGGGAGTAAGCAGGTTCAGGAGTGAGGAGGAAAGGATTATGAGACATTTGTGTGGAGAATGGGCTGTAAGAAACAGGGGCTTTTGTAGGTTTGTGCAGGTCTGCTTCAACCTGGGCTAACTGTTTCTTTAGCCTTCTGATTTCAGCTTCCTTCTGGTTGAACTCCATGCCAAATCTCTGTTGTTGGATCAAGGATTTTAAATCCTTGTCAAGCTGTGTAATCTTCCCTTGTAAATCTCTTTACATGTTTTGAGCGAATGCAGTGAAAGAATCGACCTTTTGATCAATATGCTGAGTCCTCATAAGGACTTGATCAATCTTGGAGTTAATCCATTGTAATGTCTTGTTCTGGACAACTGCATTCTTTGTTTGCCAATTCAGAACTTCTTCAGCTTAAGTGATCAGGGTTATCTGACCTTCAGTGTCAACCTTAGTTGAATGAATGAAAGGTCTGGTAGAGATTTTGGTTTGTTGGTCTGTCTGTTGAGCTAGTGGAGGAAAATCTGCTTCATAAGAGGCAGGAGAGAACATCATACAAATTTGCACCAAGGGTAGTGCAGGGGGAGGAGAAGATGTTGATTTAAGAGGAGGAGGAGGCTGTCTCCGAGGTTGCCTCCAATCTTCTTCTCTGATGATCTCTAGAGCAAGTTCATAAATGGGAAGAGGTTTCTTCTGCTTGGTTTCTTCATGGATGCCAAGCTATGGACTGTTATCTGGATAGTCTCTTCTGAAAACTTGTTGTGGTCTGCAAGAGGCCTTCTTAGTTTTCTTGGTAAACTTCTTCCAGTTCTTATCAGACAAAGGATGATCGTATTCATTTCCCAGTAATTGTCGCAACAATCACAATCTTCATCACACATTCCAGATCCTGAGAGATCCCAGGGACAATGACCATCTATCCTCTGGGGATAGATATAATGGTTGTCTAGAGTCACTACTCCGATGAGATAATCTTCCTGCTCCTTTTCTAATGGCTGGAACATCATGGTCTGAAACACAGGTAAGGATCCTATGGAGTGTCAAGGTGGCTGGAAGGTAGTCTGTACAGTCCCATCAACATTTCTTTTGAAAGAAGATTCTGTAATCTGGATCGGTTGAGAAGTTGAATGAAGCCTTTCATAATTTGTTAACCAATCCTTTGGAATAAACTGTTCAAGTTCACTTCTAGGCAGTTGCCTAGGTATTTGGACTATCGTTGGAGTAGTCTCAGTATCAGCCAAGACGAGCAAAGCATCATTGGAGACGGATGGCTGTGATAGATCTATTGCATGGTCTTGCAGCCTGTAGATGATCTAGTGATGCAGAGTAGCCATCATGGATGATGTTACTTGTGCTGCGCCTGTAAGTTGAACTTGGACTTTGAGGGCAGTTCTAAGATGTGGATCTCTTAGTGAGAGATTATAATTTGGAAAAAAATGTTAATACCACGCTCCCAGCATGTAAAGTGGTAAGACACGTTCCAATTACTGCATACTTATATTGTAAGAATCTAGCGTCAAGAAGTGACACCCTAGCCGTGATTGGAAGCCTACGCCTTCCATGTAGACTGAGGATAAGCCTAACGGCTCCAAAGTGAAGATGAGAAAAATCCCTCCTGTCTCCATCTTGGAATTAGTTGAGGTGGGATTTCTAAAGTCATGTACTGTTCAGCTGATGAGCTATGAAGAGAGCACTGATCCATTCGAGAAGCTTGAACATACTCCTTAGATAAGGATCTTCTAGAAGAGATGAGAGATTTGATAAATCTAGTTAAAGATCCAGATCGTCTATAAATGTTGTAGGGGCTGAGAAGGGGGAGGAGTGATTCTCCAACCTGTGCATCTTCTGATAGAGGGTTTGGGCCCGTGGACTGGAATAAAGAGAATTTGGTGCCTTGTCTGGACAGGATATCATATTCGGTTCAACTGGTATTAGAGCCTCGTAACGTTTCGTGCTGTCCCGAGTTTTAAAACTCATTTATTTAGTTATTTACATATTAATAAACTTATTAATTAGTCTCTCCATCCAATTTTTCTTTTAAATTACCATTATTTAAAAAAATATCAAAATACTCTTTATTTATAAATTTCAATATTAAATAAAATAGTTGTTGATTTATTAACAAAATAGTTCCTAATGTAGAAAAATTAAAATTTTTTCATTGTTTTAAATTTTAATTTTACAAATTAAATAAATTACAAGTTAAGATTTTTAACATAATTGATAGTTAATTTTACAAAAGATTTATTAATTATAAAATTAAATATTAATAAATAATAATTTTAATTGTTTTAAATTGTGTATAATTTTATAAAATAATTATTAAATTGTATTTATGTTTTTTTATTGTTAAAATATGAAGATGAATTTGTAATTAATGAAAATATAAGGATCTTATAGTAATTAATTTGTACTTCAATAATTATAATTATTTATAAATTAATCCTTATATGTTTATAAATTTAAAAAATATAATAAGGACTATTTATAAATAGTTATACTACTTAGGGATCATTTTGTAAAATATGTGGATCATTTTTGTAATTAATTAAAATTTTTGAGGGATTTTTCACATTTTTAATAATTATAATTTATAGAGACAAGTTTTAATAAATTTAAAAATTAAATTATTATAGATAAAAAAATATAGTAAATAATATTTTAATTATTTTTATTAAAATTAATAACCACTTAAATATGATTTGTAAAATTAATTTATGAGTTTATTAAAATATTAAGTAATGAATTGGTATATATTAAAAATATGTGAATTAATTTATAAATTTTGTCAGATTAAATTGTGATTTACCCGATAAATTTTGAGTCGTATTGGTTGGGCTTGATTTCGATTTGTAAAATATCCGCGTCTAATAATTATTTAATTAATAAAAATGTTAAAGTAAGAAAATAGAATTCCCAGATAGGGTTTTGCAATTTGCAGTGAACCCTAGTTCCCGTCTCCATCTTAGATTCTTAAGTAGACGAGAAAGAAGCAGCTGCAAGAGCAAGTGATTAGCTGCACCATCCTTCGTCCTCTGTTCTAATCACTCACCAGGTAACCCTAATCCTAGCAATCTTGTCCTTTTAATTCCTTGTTTTTATTCAATGTGCAACAAGAATTTCTCCTATAGTATGGTCCTAAATATTTTTTGGTTGATTTTGAAGCACTGATACTTGTTGAAACATTCAAGTAAACGATGGCCGAGGAAACCCGTGTGCCAGAATCGATTAAATCCTTAAGAAAGAGAAAATCAGGGCATAAGAAAAGCAACAAGGCAAAGAAGAAGCAAAAGCAGTTTCAGGGTATTAAAGAGAGAGTCAAAATAGATCCCAAAATGAAGAAACTACTTCGGAAGAAGGCACGTGATTACAATTCTGATGATGATGATGAGGATGAGAGTACCCATGGTATTGGAGATGAAAAGACAGTGTCTTTGAAGGATGATGATAAGCAGGATTTTGGCATTGAAGTTGAAGAGCCTGAAAATGAAGAAGAAGATGATGAAATTCAGCCTGGAATTACTAAATTCAGCGAGGGTTGTAGAGCATTTAGGATTGCTTTTAAGAGTATTATGAAGAAGAGTGTATCTGATGATTCACTGGTGAGCTGGCTACATTGACTCGTGGGATTTTTTTTTTCCTTATTTTCTGGTTGAAGAGATGGGGAACGTGAAAATCTTTTGGTGGATTTGCAGGGACCGGTGTTATCGGGACACGAGAAGCTTGTGGCGGAGAAGCTTGCTGAGGAGGATGCAGAAAGGAAGGTCAAGAGAGAGGCCAAGAAGGAGAAACAATTGGTATTTTCACCTCATTTTATTATTTTGTTTATGCTGTTTAAAACTCAAATTTCGTTGGACAAGTTTATATGTTCTCTTTTGCTGGCTGTTTCCATCTTCCCATCTATGTTTCAATAATATCAATCTATTCTGTTACTCATTTCTTTGACTTAATAGGTGGGAGAGAAGGGCCATGTGAAGCCTGCTAATTACTTAGACTCACATGAAAAGTTTCTTATCGGTGTTGCCACAAAAGGAGGTACTGAATTATGTTTGATGTATGTTTTGTGTTTCAACTTAATGTTACTGTTGTTACTCATACTGACACAGATAATATTTACTGTTTTATGTTGCTGGTGTTTCAGTGGTCAAGTTATTTAATGCTGTAAGTTCATTTCTCAAAGTTTTATTATGTTGTGTTCCTTTCAAAATCTGTACTTGTTTGATTTTCTCTTTTTATTGTTCACTCTTTCTTTTATACTAAGACTTAGCTTTCTTTTTTTTATCTTATCCAGGTTAACAAGGCACAAAATGCACAGAAAGGATTGGATCCTTCAAGAACAAAAGATGCAAAAGGTATGCTCATCAAGTAGCAACTAGAATTTCAATCCCCTTTGTCTTGATACTGCCACTTTTACTGGATTTTGGGTATAAATTAACAATTTCCATTTATTGTTGAATTACAAGGGGTTGAAAATAATACATATTTGTTATATTTGAATTAGATGTGATATTTTCCCTCATTTCTAAGCATAACCATTTATTGAATGACTAGTTACTGCTTATTTGCAGCTCAATTAATCCATTTGTCAATGATTCATATATCATAAAGCTAATACTGTGGATTGTTAGTTGCTCTTTTACCCCATTTGGAAACCATAATGATATTGGTTATTTAACATTTAGAATTGAGGCTATGCTGCTGTTTTAGTGAAGCTCTGTTTCCCTTCTATATTTGAGAGGCTCTTGCCCTGTCCTTAGCTCAATTTATGTGCTAGCACTTCAGTTGGGGAGACTCCATTGATGATGTGAGATTATCTTATTGAGTCATGCCATGCTGTATAAGTTTAATACAGTTCATGCCTTTTGTGTTTAAAAGCACAAAACTGTATGTTATGCCATTCATTTTGTTGCCATTATGGGCCAAATTTGGATAATTACAATTTTATTTGGTGCAAAATGCTTGTATGATCCTTGTTCTTCTATTTTGCAGTAGTTAATTTTGACTTGAGAATGTTAATTTTGTCTTCTTATGGCTAATCCTTATTGTGTGATTTTTATTTCATGGCTTTTAGCCCTCTTCTTCTAACTAAATTGGTCTGAATCTTGTCAGTTATAAAGAAGCGGAGGAAAGAAGCCTTCTTTTCTGAGTTAGGCAAGACACCAGTGTCTGACCGTAATGCTAAGGTTTGTGATTTCTATATTCTTTCTTGGTTCAGCCCTACCTGTCATCTAAGGAGCTATTTTCTGTATTTATTGCCTTTGTATATGCAGCTGAATTATTTTATATCTTATTTTTTCTTGCAATCTAAAATATTACACTTGTTTCACTCTGAGCAAAATCTTTGCCTAAGATGAGTTTGTGTGCCAAATATAATTACATAATCTACAATAGAACCATCACTTCTGAGCGGTGAGTAATTAGCAGTGCTTAACATTGTGCAATTGGACGTTATGTCTGCTTTGGATCATATCTCCGGAACATATCTGGTTGTTCGATATTTTCCACTGAGTTTGACGATGTGATCAGAACATGCAGGTTCATAAATCTTCTGGCCCAGTGGATAGTGAAGGGCCCTCTTGGGCTCCATTACGTGATAACTACATGCTAACAAATTCCAAGTTGAAGGACTGGGATAAGATGCCAGTAAGACTTTACTATTCTTGCAAATCTCTCTCCTTTACTAAAAGAAAAAACATAAACAACGCCTATGATTCTCTCTCTGTAAAGCATGCATGGACACAACAGCGGCAATTTGCATGCATACTGGTTTTCTTGTTCTTATAAAGAAATATATGCAATATGATGCAGGATAAAGTTGTAGCAGATGATATTGGCAAGATCTCGGAAGACAGCGGTTCTGATGATGATTGATATTGTTGACATAATATTTTTTGCTGGGAAAAACTCCATGCCAACTTGGGGAAATTGATATAGCGATAATATTAGTGCACAGGAAAGCCCACCTTTATGTCTCTCTAATGTTTTGAAATGCATTATTTGAATATCTAACTTACATGGTATTTGATTTTCATTTACATGGACTTTTTCTTCCTTGATGGAATAGGACCCAAATATGTTCAACTAAAAAATAACACAATGGATAAGTATAAAAAAATAATGGGTTTTGACTCATTGATATTGAAATGACTTTTTAAAGTAGTGAGGTTTTGAGTTTGAATTTTAATAACATTAACATAATTTCTTTTAAAGATTTGGCATGGTGATGGCTGAACAGTAACACATGAATTCGAATGTCCAGGATAGGGAGCTTGAGGTTGGAAACAATAATAGAAAATTTTATTAATCTTTCAACTTCTATTTTAATCTATTTAAATCATAAAATTTTTATTTTTAAATTTAAATTAAATTTATTCAAAATTAAATTTAAATAAATTTAATTTATTGACTAAGTAAAATGTTATGGTATCTTAATAATTTTTAAAAATATCATTATTGGGGAGTTTGCTTTGAAAGTGTCTGCCTGCAATCACCCTGAATGTATGCTTCAATGGGAATTATACAAAAGTAGTTGATATAATAGAAATCTTTGGTAAAATGCACGTTCAAACAATAAAGTATATTACTGTAAACTCTTATTTTGTGATGAGTATGTGCATTGAGGCCGTGGAAAATTTGATGATGAAAAATTGTCTGATTGTAAGATATAATTGAAGGCATGAAACTGAATTATTAATTTCATGGCATGATCTTGAAAAAAAAATAATAATAATACGCTTTTTTTGGGAAATTAATTTAATTTAAATAAAATTTTGTTTTCTTTAAATTTGATATGGATAGTTCTTAAATAGACCTAATTGAGTTTAATTAGGCGTTATGAGCCTAAGAAAACTTAGTTAGGAATTTTAAATAGGACCAATTTAATTTATTTTTTGAAAATTAAAATAAAAAAATATTTTTTCTCTGTCCCTCTCCTATACAAACTCTCTCTCCCCCATTGGCTCCACTCTCTTCCTCACTCCCTATTGCTCTCACCCCCTTTTTCTCTCTTACTATTTTTTGGAACACCTCACCCATATCTCAATCTCATCCAAATTTTTCAATTACAATTATTTAAGTTATCTGAATTTTATCACACTAGGACTTCAAACCCTACCACACATCTTTTCTATTGGTGTCTTCCCCTTCTCTTTCTATTGGTTGAAACACCTCATCCATATCTCAGTCTCACCCAAATTCTGCAATCCTAGTTGTTTAAGTTATCTGAACTTTATCACACTAGGACTCCAAATCCTATTATACCTCTCTCCCAAAACCCTATAAATACCTTACTGATAAAAAAAATAAAAAGAAAAAGAGGAGGAAAAAGAGAAAAAAAAAAGGTGGTTAAAAAGATAAAAAAAAAATTAAAAAAAGGAATAGTCAAAGTTTTTTTAGTTCTTTTTTTCTAGCGATATTTATTAAAGGTTAGTTTTTTATTTTCTTTTCAAAATCTATGTCATGCAATATTTAATTCTATATTCCTTATTTTTAATTTATTTTATATGTTCATATAGATCATGTAATCATCTTTAATTTGAGGGGATACACAACTCTGCATATGTTCAGTTTTCTGTCTCTCGTATTTTTATTATTTTTCGTTATTTTCTGAATCTGTAAAAAAAATTGTAAAAATTATATTCATATTCTACACGAAATTCTATTAATTTTAGGCTCAAGAATCACTAAAAAAACTTTAATATTTTATAAGTTATGCCTGTTTGAAGTTAGGGTTCCTGTAAAATCCGATTTGTAGGATACCCGAATTGTGGAGCCCATATCTCTCTTGTTTCTTAATATTTTTGTGTAAATATAGTGTGTAAAATTAATTTCAGAATCTTATGAATCTTTTCTAATTGGTTTTGCATTCATATCTGTTGTGGTTAATGAGTTATGAATTTTACAAAAAAGTAGTACGATTCTGTCACTTAGAAAAGTTACCATTTATGTAGACCATTCGGCTAGAGTTTTGTTTGATTTATAAATTTTATGATCTTGTATAATATGCAGGCTGTCTTCTGTAATTTTTTTTTATGATTTTTAGATATGTCTAATTATTTTTAAAAAATCAGATTTCATGCTACCGTTAATCTACCAGAATTTAGAAATTGTATATTTATGCATGTTCTTGTATTTTCTTGGGTTTTAATTGATATTTGATCTATTTTTCTGTTTTCTTTTAATTCAAGAAGTGTTATGAAGTGTTTGGATCATGTTAGAAGACTTAGACCATTAGGTAGTTGTAACTGATTAGGAATCTTAACCCTTTAGGATACTAGAGTTAGAATCCAATGTAAATTGTTATTAATATTTTCTTTATTTCTTTTATTTTCTTTAGTTTCTTTATTTTTTATTTCAAACAAAATTGATAAGTAGTCCTAAGGTAAGTACCAAAGAGGGCATTTGCGTAGAGCTTATGTGGAGCTAAATGGGAGTAAGCCAGGGATATCATTGTCATACTAAAAGAGAATACCCTTTTTTAAGGGTAGGTTGCCCCAATGGCAACTGCATTTACCAACAAGTAAGTAGCTCTAAACTCCTCAAATAACCATTGGCATGAAATTGTAGTAATAATAGAATTTTTGGTAAATTAAAATTAATTTTGTTTTTAATTTAACTGACTTTTGCATGTAATTAATTTAAATAAATACTTTATAAATTAAAATTAATCTTGTTTGTAAATTAAATTAACATTAGCATGTAAAATAAATTTAATTTAATACTTGGTAATTGTAAAATAAATCTGCATATTAGAAATCTTTATTAGATTGTGATTGTTTGGGCCTTATGTGATATTAGAATAAATTACACATGTACATAATTAACTTAGTTCAATTATCCTTAGAGTAACTTGGTAAAAATTAATTAATTAGGTTAAATAGAAACGTAGGGTTATTTGAAATGAATTTGTTTGTAAATTAAATTCTCAATAATAAATTAATTTTAGTCATCTGGTAAATATCATTTAAATAATTAGCAATCCCATAAATAGGAATTACTTGTACATGAAAATTGTGTGTAAACAACAATTCTTTTGTGAATTACTTACGTATGTAGGATTAGAATTACATTTTTTAGGATAAAATTTAATAAAGGAATAATAAACAAGACTTCTAGAAACATTAGTAGATGACTGGCACTCAAATCAATGAGGTTAGACCAGGCGTAAGGGGTACCTAACACCTTCCCCTTACATACCCACTATCCCGAACCTAGACATTGGGCTATGGTAATGACGGTTGTGGAAACTCTGCAAGGAGTAAGTTGCTACCCATAACCCTCGGAAGAAACACTAAATATGTCCCGATTATTACTCGGGTGGCGATTTCTGTCTATCTATGCCTTCGTGGCATAAATCCTTAGTACTGTGGTAGTATTATGGGAAGACGGTACTTACCAGTGGTTTAATTCTATTAGGATTGTATGAAGTGCATGTCTAGGAAATGCTGTCTAAGGAGGTGGTACTTAAGTGAGACTATTATGACTCCACCATCTTTCCTAGGCATTACTTGGTGTATTTTATATAATTCTAATTAATGATATTTTGCCTCATGCCCCCCCCTGCCCTATAGTTTGGCGACTCCACTGGGTATTAAATGGACAGTTACTCCAACATGTTTCTATTAGTCTAATATTATTCCTTTGTTAAACTTTTTGTATTGTATTACACTATCATACGGATCACCCTTACCCTTTTTAGCCCCGTCAGTACTAGCCAAGGAGACCATAGCTCTACTCAAGCTATGAGGAATTGGTGAATGCTAGCACCCCATGCCTATACCTTCGAGTATATAAAAAAGCCACAGCTCCGGCCATTGTGCTTAATGGACAAGCTCTCGCATAGGTGACCCTTTTCCTACCCAATGAAGCCCATGAGCCATAGATTTCAATCCTAGGTACCCCATAGATTTTTGTTGTGCTAAATTTATAACCTTACTGTTCAAACCATAAGTTCTAGTGGTAGTTGAGATGAACCTAGGCCTATGCATAGGCCCAATGTGTGTATAGGCCCAAGTCCATTTCAAAACCCATGTTTAGCAAGAGCATGCTTACTTATAGTTAAACTTTAAGGATATAAATCATTTGTTTGTGAGGGGAAGATCATCCTGGACCATCCCCTGTTGGTGTGTCCAGTGTACCGTAGCCTAGGATAGAATTTTCTCTTACCCTGCACGTAAGAGTTGAAGGTATAAGGAGGCGAAGATTCAGTTCTTGAGTTTTTTTTTTTTTTTGGTTTTAATTCAGTCTTTGGCCTGATTTTAGTTTAGTTTTTATGGTTTGGTTTTGGTTTAGTTTTGGTTCTATTGGTATGGTTCGGTTTTGGTTTTGTAAAAGTAAAGGAAAAAAAAAAATGGTCCATTCATGCATTGCATTCATGTACATAGCATACTTAGGTTAACCCTTAAATCCTATTTTTTTTTAGCAAACATAGCCTCAAAACACACCAAAGAGACTTCCAATCAGGTCACTTGGGTTAGGGAAGAGAAGAGACTAGTAAGGATTTCACCTGCACTACTTAAGATGGAAAAAACTATGGCCATACTTGATGAAATATTAAACGCCAAGATATTTGAGCTAGAAAAGAAAATTGTGGTCAACTTTAGAAAGAGGCCCCGAGGTAGGCCAATTAAGTGGCATTAAAGTTGTTGAGGTTCAAATTGTGTCTCACACCCAAAGGAGATTTTTTCAATTCAGCCAACCCTTATTCGAAGTTTTGGAGTGTCTCAAAGCTCAAGACCTCCTACAGCTCTTAGCACCCAGACCACTACCAAATCCACTCCCACCTAGCTATGATATCAACCAATGTTATCGGTTCTACCAATGCCCACAGTCATGACACCGACTAATGCTTTCAACTTAAGCATGATATCTAAGACCTAATTAATGCCAAAAGGACAATTGACCCAAAAAATAAACCGAAAAAAAAAAACCCACACTAGCCCTATACATAACCAAAATTTTCACCTACACCAGGTCTCTACATGATCTCCATCACCCTAAATTATTAACTTTATCCAACCCATCCAAAAGCCCAATGGACCTATCCAACCCATCCAAAAGCCCAATGAACCTCAGTCTATAATGGTTGTTGACATTTTTCATAATTCTAGCTATGATGAGGGTCCTTTAGATGTTTGGACCAATTTTGATGAGGAGGTAGTTGTATTACAACTAGATGGTTCAGTTCCACTAGTGTCTGATTTTCAAGTTATTGGGATCTATAAAAACTAGATGGATCTAAAAGTGGCTACTATGAAGAAAGGGATGAAGTTTTTTCTTAGCACAGGCCTAAGAGAAAGTATAGATGGTCTGGTGACTTTTCTTGAGATAAAGGGGTAGATCACGAGTCATGGTTTGCGCTATGAGCCAACAGAAGAGGAAGAAGAGCCAAAGCCTCCTAAGTTCTTGAAAGGGGGGGCAATTACCTTGACATATGATTAGGGGTTATCACATGTGAAAGAATTAAAGCAGAAAATCAGCACTGTCGACACCATACAATGAACTTTGAAAATTGACCCCAACTGACATTCTTCGGTTACAAGTAATTTGATTAGGAAATAAACCGATCCCGCATCTAGTCAAATGCTTTCCGATCTCTCAACAAAGGAGATCACACCAATATCAGGTCCCCATACCATCCAATCTCATTTTCGATCTCTCGTCAAAGGAAACCAAATTAAATATCAAGTCTTCGTACCATCCAGTCTTATTTTTGATCTCTCCTTTATAAATATTGTGGAAAATCGTTTAATAAAGTTAAGGTTTCAGTCCGACTTAATGGTGTTTCCGATCTTAAGTGTTCAAATCAAGTTTCCAATTTTAATGGTTTAAAGTTCTATCCGGTGTTTGGTCTCGGCTTAGGCCGATCTCATGGTTACAATGTTCTCTTGACCTCTTATACTTAGATTAATAATCACTATTAAATTTGAGGTCCTAATACTTTCAAACAATCAAGCACTCATACAAGTTGGATACTTTTCGATCTCATCAAAAAATTGAACAAAAGGGATTTTATTTCATATCAAAATAAAGGTTACAAGTCATTCGACTGGAGGGTCACCCCCAGCCTGTTCTCCAAGTATATTGACATTTCGCTCAGTCTCTCTCTCTCTCTCGGTTTCCTCCTCGCTCTCCTCTTTGTCTTGAGGAGCCAGATCCACCATCCACGAGAAGTCTTCCCCAGGATAACGCCTCTTGAGCTCAGCCAGAAGATCGCTGTGGGCATTCACATAAGCATCAGCTTCCCTTGCCACAGCCTCTTCTTCTTTCGCTTTGATTTCTTCGGTAAGGCGAGCAACATCGACAGTTCAGAGCGCCCGAGCTTCTCCAAGTTCACGAGCCTGTTCGGCCAACTTATCCTCATAGGATTTCATCCGACCTTCGATTTCAGCAATATAGTCATGGGCGGATGAAAGTTGGGCTTGGGCAGAAGCTGCGTCCTGGACCGCTTTTAGAATTTCTTGCCTCAGAAGATAAGCCTTTTCCCTGATTATATGCTAATTCACCAGGCTCTCTACGCTCAAACTCATCGTCTGAGCCAGGAGATCGTCAATGCTACCAGGGGTCAACCTGTTCCGATCTTCCTGGAGGCAGATGGAAGCTCCCAGAACCTTGGCCAAGCCCAGATTCTCCCGAACTGATCGGTTCTTCTCTAAGGAATGAATAAAGACCTGGGCACCTCGAGATAGGGTCCTCACAGTAGGTTGGGAAGGCCCACCTTCCGCATTAGAAGGAACAAGTGGAGGTGGTGGCTCTTCTTATCGAGGGGGAGAAGGAGCTACTTCTACTTCTGAGATCGGTGGCCTCGAAGGTCGGGACGAGTCTCCCGGCGCTTCTCCCGAATCCCGCCCTGCTGTCTGTGATGCCGCGGCGATCTTCATTTCTTGTACCTTCCGGGAGACTTCTCTTTTCCGCTTGCGGCTCTCCTTTACGCCTTCACCTACAGCCATTTCTGCACAAAAAAACAGTTAGTGAGATTACCTAAATCGGGAGACTAAAGATTTAGGTTATACCGGTCCCGGGTCCAAGGTCAGAGAGCTGCAGTTCATAATTTTCATTGGCGATCATCCGCATCAGCCACCATCTCAGTTTGGCCATGACAGCGTATAGGCACGAATACTTTTGAGTAGCCGCCTGATCCTTTAATTCCATTACCATGGCACCCTCATCCCTGCTTAGGGCGATCTTCTTTGGAATTGATGGGCCCAGATGCTGCCAGCTACATGGGAAACCCTCAAAACCATTCGGGATCTTTCTCCTCAACATAAAGAAGTGATTTTTCCAATTTTTCAGTGAAAAGGGGAGATCGGTAAAAAGCCCACAGTGCGGTTTGGCTTGGAAGAACCAATACTCGTTGTCCTTTCGACGAGTAAGTCTATGCAGCTCGACAAAAACTTTTGCTATAGGCTCGAGCTTCTTGGCTCGGCATAAGCCTTTGAAAGCCACCTGAATTCGCCATGAGTTTGGATGTACTTGGGCTATACATATGTGGTGGAACTTCAGAATGTCCTTGAAGAAGTTGTCAAGAGGAAACAAGAGCCCGGCTTTTAATTGCTCTACATATATCATGATTGCATCATTTTCTTCAAAGAAGTGATCGGCTCGGAGATTGCCATGGCATCTAATAAGCTCGTATGAGTCGATCCGAAGGTTGTACTCTTGACTGATCGACTGCAGATCGATTTCTTGGAGGATCAACGGCAACTCATCCACGGGAAGATTTTCTCTCCAAGAAGAATGTGTTCGTCCTTATTGTGCCGCTTGACCACGGGTTGAAACAGAGGTCGTAGGAGGCTCAGGACGCCCACTCGACCTAATCACCTCAACTTCATCCAATGACCACGAGACATGGACGAAAGGAGGGCTCACCGCTCTCTGACCGTCGGCGCCACTCATTTTCAAAGAAATGAAAGAAGTTTAACTAAGAAAAAGATCAAAACCCTTACCGGAATGTGATCGGCGTCGGAAAAACTTGAAGAAATGAGAGAATTTTGGAATTGCTCGCAAAGTGCTGAAAATGACATAAGGGAGTAACTGATTGACCCTTCCCCTATTTATACCCGTCTGAGCATTCAATGCTCACAGTGTCCCAAGCGACGCATCGGTTAACGAAATCCACCCACTTCCCTGACACATCGCAGGAAGATTTTAGAAACACCATAAATAAAATAAAAGGAGATCGGCTAGCTAAGATCGTTGGATTAAGGCGGATGTTCAGAGTTACAGATCGGCTAAGGGTGATTTAGTTAGGAACCAGATCGGATATGTACATTAGAGATCGAAAAATAACCAATGCAATAATTAAATGACAACTGTCAAATAAAATTTCATTTCATTTCCAAAAGGTCAGATTACATCATTTGGGCAATCTCAAGAGATCGGATTACATCATTAAGAACCTTTAAAGAACAGATTACATCATTTGGGCGATCTCTAAAGATCGGCATTACACCCTACCTAGCAGGGGCCTATGTCAAAGCCTAGTCTTGTGGCTGAATCAAAAGATGTGTTTGATTAGAAAGTCAGCCATAAGCATCGGATAGATGTGCAGCTTGGATGGAGTGACTATGACTCTCATGATGATGAGAGGAGTCATCATCGATGTCATCGACTAAAATTGAGCCGCAGTCGAGACTCCCGATGTGGTGAGGAGCCAAATGAACTCCAAAAGGCAGTCACCGATATTTAGAGGGAAATTAGCAGTCCTCTCGCCTAAAATCAGTTCACCGATTATATCGGTAGACCGATTTGAGATCGGCACAATCGACATTTTCGATCTTAATCGGTAAATTAGTCCGGTTCTCTCAATGTTATCAGATGTGGTTTTCATGATTCTCCAATCACTGGGATCATAAATTTTCAGTAGAGGAATAAAGAGAACAATCGAAAAAAGATCAGAAGCGGTCACCATGGTTGGAATTGTTACCGGAGAAACTTGGACAGGAGAAGTGAAAAATGGGAAGAGGAGGAATGGAATGTGGGAGAAATTCCCCGCTGAGGCATATATATAGGGGGTCTGAGCATTTATTACTTGCGGAAACCGAAGCGGATGCATCGGTAACTGAAGATTAAATGCTTTGACTGAGGCAGCTCGGATAAAAGGGAAGGTTATAGAATGGGAGAGATCGGGAGAAGGGCTCGATATGAGAGATCGAAAAAGGGTCACAATAGATCGGAAGAAATAAGAGATCGGAATGCACGAAGAGGACAAGATAACTTCCAATAACTCTCTACAAAATCAGAGCCAAGGTAGTTAAAGCGTTGCAGGCGTGATCAAATCTTCACCGCACGCCTCATTTGCAGAATCGCCCACATTGCTGACAGACGCCAAAAACGGTTATGACAGTTCTGTATATCACAATCCTCACCATTGATCATACTTGCAAGGATAAACTCGGAGCCCTTGGATCAAAAACAGACGACAGGTCCGGCGCCTTTTATTCCCAGCCCTCGGATCCATCTTGTAAGGAAGGATCCTGAACCGTTGGATTAGGAAGAAAAAGGACGGATATTCTGGATGGGATCCCAGCCATCCATTTTGATTCTCTTTAATTCTCAGATATCGGATTATGTTCTTTTAAATCCAAACCTTCCGTCTCTCCAAGGGGAGATCCTGACCCTTCATTAGTAGCACCTGTTCCCTATAAATACCTGCATGCAATACTGTAGAGGGGACGGACAAAAAAAATGGTGGTGATTATAGTGGAAAGGCTCTGAAATTTAATCCAGTCTTGCTGCTTTGCCATTCTAAGCTTGCATAAAAATTGAGAAACTTCAGAAACTAGTTTTCTCGAGTATCTCCATTGATAGAGAGTTTTCAAACCCTGAAATCCTTCATTTTCAGTTTGTTCATCACTCTGCTATACCATTTCTGTTCAGCCTTGTCTTCATCACCCTATCACTCATATATTCTTCTCTCAGCTTGACCTCATTCTGACTAGGTAGCCGTAACTTCAACTTAACTGCATTTCAGCCTGGTTCTCGCAATCTCAAAGTAAGCATTGGTCCCAGAACCATCAGCCTTCAACGTAACAATATTTGTGATCTCCAAAGTCAGTTTGATAACCTTGACCTCATACAGTTAAGTATCTAGACTGTCACCTTTCTGAATGCTCTCGTTTTACGTTCTCTGCTTTTATTCTCAAAATTCTCATTAAGTTCAGTTATACTAAAAATCTCCATTTGGATCCTTTAGGCCAGAAATTACTCTCTTGAGTTTACTTTTTCTATTCTCCAGTTCACGTTATTTATTTGTTCTTAGTTTTTATTTCCTTCGAATATAGGTGTTCTGGTTACAAGTAGCTTCTAGCTAATTTAGCAAAGTGTTGGTGACAATATCCTAACGTGATAGTGTTTTTTGAAATAAGTAAAATAATCAAAGAATGAATAGGAAATCAGGAGAAAAGTCATGAGGTCAGGCTATTAAGCAAGTCTAAGAAATAGCATAATAGAGCAGGAACCGAAATAAGGTTGGACCTCAGATTAGTAACCGAGAGAGATTGGATGTAGCCAGCCAAAGAGTTCGGACAAGGTAGTCATATAAGAGATCGGTGAAAGACTCGATCTTAAACTAAATACTTTAAGAGGTCGGGGGAGAGTTCTTACCTGATCCTCAATCAAATAAAAAACGGAGATCGGAGGAGAGTTCTTATCCGAGATCCTTAAACCAAATACTGTAAGAGGTCGAGGGAGAGTTCTTACCTGATCCTCATTCAAACAAAACGTGGAGATCAGAGGAGAGTTCTTATCCGAGATCCTTCATTAAAACCTTAAACCAAATACTTTAAGAGGTCGAGGGAGAATTCTTACCCAATCCTCATTCAAACAAAACGCGGAGATCGGAGGAAAGTTCTTATCCGAGATCCTTAAACCAAATACTTTAAGAGGTCAGGGGAGAGTTCTTACCTGATCCTCATTCAAACAAAACGCAGAGATCGGAGAAGAGTTCTTATCCGAGATCTTTCATTAAAACCTTAAACCAAATACTTTAAGAGGTCGGGAGAGAGTTCTTACCCGATCCTTATTCAAACAAAATGCGAAGATCGGAGGAGAGTTCTTATCCGAGATCCTTCATTAAAACCTTAAACCAAATACTTTAAGAGGCTGGGGGAGAGTTCTTACCTGATCCTCATTCAAATAAAAATGCGGAGATCGGAGGAGAGTTCTTATCCGAGATCCTTCATCAAATTTTAAACCAAACACCCTAAGAGATCGGGGGAGAGTTCTTACTTGATTCTCGCTTAAATTAAAACAGGGAGATTGGAGGAGAGTTCTTATCCGAAATCTCCCACTCAAAATTCTTAATAAAATATATCTAGAGATTGGGAGAAGTTCCCTATCTGAGCTCTCTTAACAAAATTCAAACTAAATGACATGACCTCAATACACAAGACAAATTCACTCAAACACTTATTCACTAAAGGGCCATCTCACGAACTTGTGTTCCTGGGCAACCCAAGATAAGTGAAATATCAAACATTTCTTTATTTTGCACAAAGGATTAACATTATCACTATCCCAACCCCCTAATTACCCCTTTTAATTTATAAAAGAGCATAACATTAAATCTGTTTACCTTCACTAAGGGACGAGGCGGGGTGCCTAACACCTTCCCCGCCCGTATATGGACCCCGAACCTAGAATCTTTGTTTTCAAAGTGGTTTCTTTTAAATTTATTTTCACGAATGGTTTTCTTTAATTTCTCTCAAAATTAAAGCGGCGACTCCTCACTCTTTCCCACTTCAGTGAAGAGCTTTCATCCAAGTGACCGCAAAAAACCTTGCGACAAGCACCATTGATCTGAAGACTGCAAGGAAGCCAAGAACCTAAAGTTACACTCCTAAGTTTGAGTTTGTCTTTTGTAATGCTCACAGTAGTGATACCGATGTTTCCATTTCTAATGTACTCGATGAAGATTTTGAGGCAAAAATTACTAATATGACTAGTCCTTTTGCTTACTTATTTGATGTTTATTCTAATAGGCAAATGCATGGCATTCATAATCATTCGGAATCAGTTTCTATTAATGCATCAAAATCGATCCCTATTAATTTGAGTACACCAAATAATCCTAAAGACATTAAGTTAGCTGAAGATTTAACCCAAGAAGAAAGGTATAAATTTATAGCCTTATTAACAAAGTACTAAGAAGCACATGCCTAGAGCTTAAAATCAGATGGCCGATTACAAAGCCACACTAGTATCCCCATAGGAAAATAGTGATCAAAAGTTAACTTAGCTAGTTATCCTAATGAGGAGTAAAATTTTGTGCTATGAAGGATTAGTAATAGCACATGTGGACCTAGAGGGAGAAGGAAAATGATATGAAAACATAAGGAGGTCTCTGGAAGTGAGAGTATACTCACAATAAGCTTACAAAATAGATAGAGCAACAATTCATAGATTAGCCACTCAACTTACTGTAGCTGGGGGGCAATTCTACAAACTCTTATGTATGATAGAAAAATAGGCTGAGCAAATAATGAAAAAAGTACATGTAGGAATGTGTGGTCCCCATATGAATGGAAAGGTTCTAGTTGGAAAAAAAAATGTTCGAAACATATAAGGATTGACCTGAAAAAACTCATTTATATTCTTTAAGGTTATTGTAGTACTACAAGGACATCCTCGAGGGCAACCCCATTCTCTTTAGTATATGGGACTAAAGTAGTGCTATCCATTAAGCAAGAGGTCAAATCCTTAACAGTAATGCTAGAAGCTAAGATCCTAGAAAATGAGTGGACCTATAAGAGATATGAAGAACTAGCTTTGATTGATGAAAAGAGAATATGAGCCTTGTATCATATGCAGGCTTATCAGAGGAAGATAACTAGGGCCTTTAATAAGAAAGTGAAGCCAAGAAAGATTAAAGAGGAAGACATGGTTTTGAAACAAGCTCGGCCCATCCGTTTTGATTTAAGAAGGAAGTTTAACCCAAGCTAGGATGGTCCATACATAGTCAAAAAGATCTCGCTACCATAAGAATATCAGACCTGGTGGGAATGAACTTCAAGAACTAGTCAATTTAGACAGACTCAAATAGTACTTTGTGTGAAACAGGCCCGCTAGGTTGAAAACCTGCAAAAGGCAGTCTAGGCAAAAGTAAGGGTCAAATAAAAAAAAAGAAAAGAAAAAAATGCTAGATCGAAAACCTATAAAAGGTGATCTAGGCGAAAGGAGAGATGAGAGAAAATCTGGATGGAAAACCTAAAAAGGCCATTCGACAGGTTATAAAGCTTATTTTTAACTTTGGAAGGTTAGAAATTTAGCAAAACTAAATGTAAGAGGGAGTAATGGTGTACCTAAATAAATAAAGAAGTTTTTATTGCATTACCTAGGAATGGATTTTATTTAATTATGATCGCGAATGTTTGTGTCTTGAGAGATACATCAAATGATTAAGTAATTAAACTGCATTGTTTTGATTTAACCTACTGTTTTGTGAGCATGACAGAATAGGTGTTTGATATGAATGCCTTGGCAATTATCCAATTTCAAAAAAAAAAAAAAAAAAAAAGAGGAAAAAAAAGGAGCTTGCTAGGTGGAAAACCCAAAAAGGCTGCTTAGGCAAAAGTTAGAGCAAGCCCGCTGAGATGAAAACCCAAAAGGGCATTTCAGGCAAAAGTTAGGGCATAGATAATGGAGTTCATGGAAGAGAAATGAGTCAAGGCAGAAACCATAAGGGAAAGAAGAAAAAGAAAAATCAGAGGGAAATTGTATTATGACCTTAAGGAAGCCTTTTTTGGTGAACAGCTCTTCTCAAAAATTTTGAGGTTATATTTTTGCAAAAAGAGGTCCCCAGAGGACTAAGTTTTTTTAGAATCTCTAGCAAAATTAGCATGCCCATAATAGGAAGCAACATACAAGAAGCACAAAAATCACAAAAAGAGTTTTAAGACCCAGTTATCTCAATTTTTTCAAATTATAAAATAGATATTTTTTTGTAAGTCCTTAGACGTTGTTTAGGGTACACGACATAGTTGTGTACGGCATAGAAGAACATGGATCAACATGTCACCTATAGGTGTGTAAGGCATAGAAGAACATGCATCACCACAGTTTCAAGTGTCAAACTATGAGGGGGTCTGATTCTTCCTCAGGATAGCGAGGGGGATACGTAGGTAGTTTAGGACTGCGGTCCTAAATACGAACCCACAACATTTCATGACAGATGTTTTTTAGTAAGTCCTTAGACATTGTTTAGAGTATATGGCATAGTTGTGTAAGGCGTAGAAGAACACGCATCAACATGTCACCTGTAGGTGTTTAAGATATAGAAGAACATGCATCACCACAGTTTCAAGTGTCGAACTACGAGTGGGTTTGATTCTTCCTCAGGATAGCGAGGGGGATACGTAGGCAGTTTAGGATCGAGATCCTAAATACAAATCCACAACTTTTCAAATCACAGAGTTGCCATTATCATGAGACCGCAGCTAGTTTTATGATGCAGAGTGTATCGACAAAGCAAGATGCATTCGATTTTCACATGACAAAGTTATCATTGTTATGAGACCGTAGCTAGTCTCATAATGCAGAGTGTATCGACAGAGCAAGATGCACTCAATTTTCACGTGACACAACTATCACGGTTATGAGACCATAGCTAGTCTCATAACATAGAGTATGTCGACCGAGCAAGATGTACTCGATCCTTATAGCCAATGTTTCATAGTTATTAAAAGATTGAGTTTCACTTTGACGAAACTTGAGCAATACTTTCGCATTGATTTCAACTTTCGCCGAAGTGGGAGGCAAACTGTAAACCCTTATTTTGTGATGAGTATGTGCATTGAGGTCGTGAGAAACTCGATGATGAAAAATTGTATGACTGTAAGATATAATTGAAGGCATGAAACTGAATTATTAATTTCGTGGCATGATCTTGAAAAAAATAATAATAATAATACGCTTTTTGGAAAATTAATTTAATTTAAATAAAATTTTGTTTTCTTTAAATTTGATATGCGTAGTTCTTAAATGGACCTAATTGAGTTTAATTGGGCGCCATGGGCCTAAGAAAGCCTAGTTAGAAATTTTAAATAGTACCCCTTTAATTTATTTTTTGAAAATTAAAATAAAAAAATATTTTTTTCTCTATCTCTCTCCTATACAAACTCTCTCTCCCCCATTGGCCACACTCTCTTCCTCACTCTCTATTGGTGCCACCCCTTTCCCTCTCTTCCTATTGGTTGGAACACCTCACCCATATCCCAGTCTCACCCAAATTCCTCAATCCCAGTTGTTTAAGTTATCTGAACCTTATCACACTAAGACTTCAAATGTCACACCTTACCCCTCTGTAAGGTATAACATGATCCCGTAGAATACCTAATGAACTATCGAACTTTACCTACCGATAACTCATTAAGTACCCTACAAGGGATTTTAAAATAATTTTCTTATTTTTGATAAGTGGTGAGCATTTTTCAATAGGTATTTAAAACATATGATTAAAAGTAAATCTAGTTAATATTTTTGGTCCATTTTGTTTTTACGTAAATTTTATAAAAATTTTGACAGAGTTCCCTCTGTATTTTGAGAAACCAGTTCTTCAAATACTTGAAATAAAAGCACTTCCAATAATTTTCTAACCACTGCTTCAAATTCATACTCAATCTCAACCAATTTCTCAAATTCATAAGTTCAATAATTCTCAAAATACTGTCAATCAATATCATTCATATTTCCTTAGAAACAAAACAATTTAGATACATCATTACAAGAAATTTACATTAAGAAAATCCAAACTGAAATTTATTACAACTTTATACAAACTTTATACAAGCTGCTCAAGACCGATTTTACATGTCCATACAATTACGTGCAATACATACATCAAAATGAATATTTACAGTCAGGGTATAAAATTATACCCGATAACTTCTAGCAGGTAGCTCCCCTGTCCTCAGCAGCTCAATCTGCTGCTCTTCTAGTCTCTATATCTGCGACAGCATAACAAGCTATCGCTAAGTAGTGAACTCAGTGGTACACAAACTAACAATTTAAAACTTAATACAATTTATGCTTAACAATTCATAACAAATAGAATTTTAAAATTTCTAAATTCTTCAAAATCCATGACCTTCAGAAATCAACATTTTCATTCATGCAAATTATTCATTCGAATAACATTTTGATCAAATAGTAACTATTTATTTACATTTCTTTTAAATTCCGAGACAATGCAAAAATTTTTGAATCATTGACAAATTATTTATTTCAATCACAATTTATCAAATCATGCATAATTTAAAGGGCGTTGCCAACAATACACACAGTCGAACCCATGACCCAAAATTCGAATGGATGCCGTGTTGTACACCACGACATTTCACATACTCCCAATAACAGAGGCTAAAAGGGAGAAACAAAGACTAGCTAGTATATATGAGTACTCATTCATATCATTCCCCAACTGGAAGCCAGAGAGGAAGAAACTCGCCCCATCAAGTGGAGGAGTTATCTCACTAGACAAGCTAATGAGAATTCACAACATATTTTGTCATGTCAACTGTGGTTTCAAATCATATTCAAAACAATTTCTTTTTACAAAGCATTTACAAATCAACATTTTTAATCATCGTAAATTCATGCTCAAGGTTGGCAACACATCAAACTTAAAATTTACAATCCTCAAAACAATGCAATAATTCCTTAAATGCATAAGAAAATTTGTATTCAAATTATACAATTTCATTCAATAAGTTAAAATTCTCAACACAACAAAAATCATAAATCATACAATAAATTTATTTCAAATCAATTTGGAATTGAAAAATAACAAAAGAGTTAGTTGTGCACAAACCTCAAGCGAGTCGCCTGTTGGCCTTGACTCAACTCCTCGGGTTCTGTCCCGGTATTCTTTTCCACTGAAACACACAATTTTATAGTGTTTCAGTACCATAATTTAACATAAATCCAAAAATAAATTTAACTTCACTTTTACCCAGCTCTAACGTGCTAATTTCGACGTTCTTGAAATTTTTGTGTTTCGGGTTACTATTCACTGCACTATTCAAGTCAAATAGTTGACTTTCTAAGGCTTAATAGGTATGGGAACTCCAACTTCACCCACATACCACATTTTGGTCATTAAACTTGTTGGTTTTGGTCATTTTCTCCAAGCTTAAGTCATTTTGGCACAATTGCCAATTTTCGGTTTTGGTGCTCTGAAGTTACACTATTCCATTGGTCAATCTACTGTTAGAATTTGGCAAAACTTCCTTCATAGAAAATGTTTCTTATTGTCTTAAGTGTATTCTCATTTTTGGATCACCCCAATCGGAGTTTTGTAGCTCAAGTTACGGCCAAAATACAATTACTGTTCACGTGCACTGTTCATACTAGTATTTTGGTTCTGGCAGATTTTTGGTCCAAATTTGTTCAGTAATTTGATCAAGTTAAGTTCATAATTTGGTCTAACTTTCTTCATATGAAATGTTCTACTATGTCTTAGGTTTCCATCGGTTCAAGAATCACCTAAATCTGAGTTTCCTAGAGAGAGTTATAGCCCTTCAAACATTACTGCTCAATGGCAATTCTGCAGAATCACAGGTACAGTAACTCAACTTTGTTCAATGATTTGAATGGGTTAATGGCATAATTTGGGTTGGTGTTCTTCATGAAAGTTTTAGATCTATATCATATCTAATTGCTGGTAAAATTTCAGGTCATTTTGACCTTCCTAACTCGAGTTATGACCAAATGAACAGTTACTGTTCATTTGGTCAGTTTGGTACAGTGGCAGCCTGCTCTCATTTCACTTTGGTCAATTGGTTCACCCAGTTTTGGTCAGTTTTTGGGCATGGTTCCTTAATGAAAATTGTGCCCTTTTATGTCTATTTTCATCCCCAATTGGTGGCATATCAATTGGGCTTGTAAAATTCCCGTTTTGATCCTTCAAAGTAGGTTTGGTCAAAAGCCAGATGATGACCATTTGACCTACGAATTTGGTTTTCATTCCAACAATTCCCACACCTCTTTTGGTCATTATTGACCATTTTTCATCTCATAATAGACCAAAGTCATCATTTAAGCATTTCTCCAAAATTTGGTTCACAAACCCTAGCCTCCTAACCCTAATCTCACTTAATTGTTTCATTTAACCAATTCAATGCCTATATACATGCTTCTTTAACTCTATCAAGCTCATATACACCTTAAAGTCCATCAAATTCATGCACACACATCAAACCCTAGCTAGCCTAAATTCAGCTTTGATCCCTCACAATTATTTTTGTTTCATTTTAAGTTACTTTCTAAGTTAATTAAACTAAGAACATAGAAATTTAGTAAAAGAATTCAAATTTATATACTAACCTTTGTTTGATTTTCCAATCACTAATTTTCTTCTCTTTTTTCTTCTTTCTTGCTTCTTCAATCTCCTCTTCTAGTAGCCCAACCAAAGCTTAATCATAATTTAGTAGAATTTTTGGGGAATTTATGGGGTTGATTCAAGCTTTGAAAGCTTGAATTTCATGGTTATGGAGAAAACTAAGGAGAAAAGAGAGAGAGAGGAGAGATACACGTTTTTGAAGAAGAAGAATGATTTTTTTTTCTTTTCTTTTATGTTTTTATCCCTTTTTGAAGACCAAAATTCCCAAATTAATAAAATAATTTAATTAATCTTTTATGACATCATTCATGATGTCATCACCTTTGACTTTTCTAACTTCTTTCTTTTCTTTTTTTTTTTCTATTTATTTTTTTCTATTAGTTCTTTAATTTAATTCTCGATTCCGAAATTTTCTTTTCTCTGATTTTATTTGACAGTTAGGTCAGGAGTCAGCTCTCGGGGTCAATTGACCAAATTGCCCCTTGCCGGTTCATCCCGGTTTGTAAATAATCCAATATTTCTTCCGGCTCCCTGACCTAATTATTTGACTGACTTAACAGTTCTTTTTCTTGATTTTCTCTTTTCCACTGTGTCCATAAGGGTCCTAAGGACCGCGGCGTCACATTTTATGGTTCGAAATTTGAGTTTAAAATGACTTCGCAGTCATTCCCGAGGAGGTCACTCATCACTGTGACTCTCGGCTCGTTTAACTTCTTCTGTTCTGTTTTTCTTATTTATATTCAACTAATTGAACATTACTAATTATTTGTGTTTATAGCTTCTCTAATTGACTTAAGTGTGGTTCTAATCCTCTTAATTGTCCGGGCCGACACCGGTCACCGGAACAGTGAAATCTACCAGGCTATGCAAATGGGGGTGTTACAATTCTCCCCCCCTTAAAATAATTTCGTCCTTGAAATTGTGTTCACTATCTGTCCTCAAATAGTCATACATATTGTTTTCTTGTATTTTTCTCACATTTCTGCGTAGCTTCATAATCGGAATAATGGTCTGTAGCACTTTAACCAACACTATTTACTCATCGATTGCTTACCTCGTATGCCAAGTTTCTTATGAGCTTCTGTCATAAGTTAGATTCAATTTCATTTCAATTTTAGAGGTGAGCAAATATGTGTGCTAGTGGATCCACTCTTTCTAGGACCTCGTATGATCCTATGGGGGAGAACTTAGTTTTACTCTTTCCTTATCAAATCTCTTGATCATTTCATGCAACCTTTAGTTTAATTTAGAATATTTTAGTCTTTTCTTGTTGTTGTTTTAACAATTATTTTCCTTTATAGTCTTTTTTCTTAAATGACCTTGTTGGTCATCTATAAACTGCTTATCTCTTTCTTGGCCATAGGTCCATAACTATTATTTTACTATCTCCATTTATAACCAAGGCCTATGTGTCATTTTGCACTATCTTGTTTGCTTTTGTTTAACTTATTTCCTTCTTGATAAAATAGTTTGAGATATCATTATGCGTCTTAAGTAAGTTGTTTGCCCTGGTGGCAAATTCTCATCTAGTGTTTTTCTCATTTTTTAATGTTCTATTTGTTTCTTTTCATTCCACAACTTAACTTTAATTATTTTATTCCTCAATCTTATCTTCTTCCTTAACTTGGCTGTCGAGTCGTAATTTAGTACCTCTTATTGTCCCTAATAAATCCACTATACTTCAATATTACTTGATTTGGTCCTCTGACTATTCTAGTCAACACTTTAACTAATATTTATAATGTTTCTTTATTACATTCGCACTAACTATTCTGATTTTTACTTCCACAATTCTTTTATCTATCAATATTCTATAGCTTATTTTCCGCTGGTCTGTGATCATTACTTTTTACTTTTTAACCATAAATAATTCTTTAATCTTAAAAAGGAAGTCTACCGGACTCTCCTATTTCCCATGCTATTCAAAAGTTCCACTTGAATTCTAATCTAATCCTTATAATCCGCACAATAAAATTGTGCTCTTCCTAAAGAATACCTGACCAACTAGTTCCTATCGAATTACTGTTATCAGTAGAATATCATTTCTTAACTGTTTTATAAGTTATAATTGTCATCCATAGCATCCTGTCTCTTCTAGGGAAACAAAATGATATTTTGTGTCTTACCGTTACACAAATAGAGTATTGTTCCTTACTAAACTTTAAGCAAAAGATCCATTGCAATACCAGAACAACTATAAATCCCATATCGGAGACTGGATGACTTAGCCCTATAGGTGTTATTTTTAAATTTTTACCATGCTAAAATCTCTAGTCCCATAACAATTTTTGATGTATCGTAATTCGTGCTAGGGTAACGGAGTCTTTAACTCTCACTACCTTGCAACCATGATATTTTGATATTCTAATTGTAGAGTTTTAAATCCCGAATTATGATTTTTAAACTTAGTCCTAGTAATAGAACTCTATTCTGGTATATTTGTACCAGAGCGAAAATCATTTATAACTATTCCTATTCTTATGTACTATTGGGTAGTACGTAGCTCTACACAATAAATCGCAAGTCAATACTGAAATCTGCAGCTTACAGCACAAACATCAAGTATATTGCATAGTTACTACGATACATCCCAATAAATCAAACTTCCCTATGTCTTATTTCTTTCAAATCCACTAATATCTTAAACTTATTTTGATTATGGTACTTACTGACATCTATCAACAGTAATACCTTTACTTCCATCTAGGGCAGATATATTACTACAACTTACTTTTAGGTCCTCTTGCCTTACCTAATTAGGCATACTAATTAACTTTATAATTTATCATAGTCTAGGAGATGTCTCTCACTAGAAACTTTTCCAAAATTAATTCCAATCAGGCTTATTATCGCAATTCCTATCCTAAAAGACTAATTACTAACACATTAAAATTTATCTCCATGCAAGGGAATAGCAGTAGAACATATAGTTTTAGCATTAGCATATAAATAAGTAGAGCCGGAATCAAATAGTGCATAATTATTCCTTTCACAAGTTAAGAACATACCGGCAACTACATTTGAAGTCTCTGCTTCTTCCCCTCGATGCACGGCGTTCCCTCTTTTTAGTGTATTCCTCTGCTCGGGTTGGTCCATTGTACGATGATTACCCGAAGTGTTGTCTCTACTTCTGCCTCTGCCCCTACTGACTATTAATGAGCCTCTAAAATCAGAACCTTGGACTGATTCCTTTGGTGTAGTATGTGGCATAACTCGACATGCGCTAGTACAATCTCGGGCGAAATGTCCAATTCCACCACAATTAAAGCAGGCTCCAGTGACCCTATGGCATATACCTCCGTGTAATTTCCCACAAACATCACAGAAACGGGTAGGGTAGGAACTTCTGGTTCTTTGACGAATGGTTCTTGATTGCTTCCGCCCTGAAGATCTGCCTCTGTCATACTTGAGAGCTCGGGGTCCCTCAAAATCTTTTCTCTTTCCCAAATTACTACTCGAACTTTGACCGATGAGTTTCCCACTTTTCTCTTTTTCATTCTGCTCTTGAGGGGGTTGGGTTTGTACTTGGGCCTGGGCTGACAGATTATCAGCCATTTGCTGAAAGAACATGGCCATCTACTGGGCCGTTTGAGCAGTAATTTGTATAGGAGGGATTGGTGCAGTTGGACCCCCAACGCTCTGTGAAACTGGGGTCTCTCTTTGTACGTTAGCTGTATCAAACTGCTCTACAATTTTATCCCTCTTGTCCATATCTATTCACAGGATTTTTTTTTTTTCAATTTCCTGTACACCCAACACAAGGAGATTTCTCCCCGTTAGTTCATATTCATGATGTAATGCACGGTATGTAATAATTATGGACATTGAGCAATTGTACTTAACAAGGAAAGACACAAATTCACAATTTAAAATGTACTTCAAAAACTTGCTCTGATACCACTAAAACATGTCACACCTTACCCCTCTGTAAGGTATAGCATGATCCCGTAGAATACCTAATGAACTACCGAACTTCACCTACCGATAACTCATTAAGTACCCTACAAGGGATTTTAAAACAATTTTCTTATTTTTGATAAGTGGTGAGCATTTTCCAATAGGTATTTAAAACATATGATTAAAAGTAAATCTAGTTAATATTTTTGGTCCATTTTGTTTTTACGTAAATTTTATAAAAATTTTGATAGAGTTCCCTCTGTATTTTGAGAAACCAGTTCTTCAAATACCTGAAATAAAAGCACTTCCAATAATTTTCTAACCACTGTTTCAAATTCATACTCAATCTCAACCAATTTCTCAAATTCACAAGTTCAATAATTCTCAAAATACTGTCAATCAATATCATTCATATTTCCTTAGAAACAAAACAATTTAGATACATCATTACAAGAAATTTACATTAAGAAAATCCAAACTAAAATTTATTACAACTTTATACAAACTTTATACAAGCTGCTCAAGACCGATTTTACATGTCAATACAATTACGTGCAATACATACATCAAAATGAATATTTACAGTCAGGGTATAAAATTATACCCGATAACTTCTAGCAGGTAGCTCCCCTGTCCTCAGCAGCTCAATCTGCTGCTCCTCTAGTCTCTATATCTGCGACAGCATAACAAGCTATCGCTGAGTAGTGAACTCAGTGGTACACAAACTAACAATTTAAAACTTAATACAATTTATGCTTGACAATTCATAACAAATAGAATTTTAAAATTTCTAAATTCTTCAAAATCCATGACCTTCAGAAATTAACATTTTCATTCATGCAAATTATTCATTCGAATAACATTTTGATCAAATAGTAACTATTTATTTACATTTCTTTTAAATTCCGAGACAATGCAAAAAATTTTGAATCATTGACAAATTATTTATTTCAATCACAATTTATCAAATCATGCATAATTTAAAGGGCGTTGCCAACAATACACAGTCAAACCCATGACCCAAAATTCGAATAGATGTCGTGTTGTACACCACGACATTTCACATACTCCCAATAACCGAGGCTAAAAGGGAGAAACAAAGACTAGCTAGTATATATGAGTACTCATTCACATCATTCCCCAACTGGCAAGCCAGAGAGGAAGAAACTCGCCCCATCAAGTGGAGGAGTTATCTCACTAGACAAACTAATGAGAATTCACAACATATTTTGTCATGTCAACTATGGTTTCAAATCATATTCAAAACAATTTCTATTTACAAAGCATTTACAAATCAACATTTTTAATCATTGTAAACTCATGCTCAAGGTTGGCAACACATCAAACTTAAAATTTACAATCCTCAAAATAATGCAATAATTCCTTAAATGCATAAGAAAATTTGTATTCAAATTATACAATTTCATTCAATAAGTTAAAATTCTCAACACAACAAAAATCATAAATCATACAATAAATTTATTTCAAATCAATTTGGAATTGAAAAATAACAAAAGAGTTAGTTGTGCACAAACCTCAAGCGAGTCGCCTGTTGGCCTTGACTCGACTCCTCGGGTTCTGTCCCGGTATTCTTTTCCACTGAAACACACAATTTTATAGTGTTTCAGTACCATAATTTAACATAAATCCAAAAATAAATTTAACTTCACTTTTACCTAGCTCTAACGTGCTAATTTCGACGTTCTTGAAATTTTTGTGTTTCGGGTTACTATTCACTGCACTATTCAAGTCAAATAGTTGACTTTCTAAGGCTTAATAGGTATGGGAACTCCAACTTCACCCACATACCACATTTTGGTCATTAAACTTGTTGGTTTTGGTCATTTTCTCTAAGCTTAAGTCATTTTGGCAAAATTGCCAATTTTCGGTTTTGGTGCTCTGAAGTTACACTGTTCCATTGGTCAATCTACTGTTGGAATTTGGCAAAACTTCTTCATAGAAAATGTTCCTTATTGTCTTAAGTGTATTCTCATTTTTGGATCACCCCAATCGGAGTTTTGTAGCTCAAGTTACGGCCAAAATACAATTACTGTTCACGTGCACTGTTCATACTAGTATTTTGGTTCTGGCAGATTTTTGGTCCAATTTTGTTCAGTAATTTGATCAAGTTAAGTTCATAATTTAGTCTAACTTTCTTCATATGAAATGTTCTACTATGTCTTAGGTTTCCATCGGTTCAAGAATCACCTAAATCTGAGTTTCCTAGAGAGAGTTATAGCCCTTCAAACATTACTGCTCAATGGCAATTCTGCAGAATCACAGGTACAGTAACTCAACTTTGTTCAATGATTTGAATGGGTTAATGGCATAATTTGGGTTGGTGTTCTTCACGAAAGTTTTAGATCTATATCATATCTAATTGCTGGTAAAATTTCAGGTCATTTTGACCTTCCTAACTCGAGTTATGACCAAATGAACAGTTACTGTTCATTTGGTCAGTTTGGTGCAGTGGCAGCCTGCTCTCATTTCATTTTGGTCAATTGGTTTACCCAGTTTTGGTCAGTTTTTGGGCATGGTTCCTTAATGAAAATTGTGCCCTTTTATATCTATTTTCATCCCCAATTGGTGGCATATCAATTGGGCTTGTAAAATTCCCGTTTTGATCCTTCAAAGTAGGTTTGGTCAAGCTGCCAGCAGCATGACCATTTGACCTACGAATTTGGTTTTCATTCCAACAATTCCCACACATCTCTTTTGGTCATTATTGACCATTTTTCATCTCATAATAGACCAAAGTCATCATTTAAGCATTTCTCCAAAATTTGGTTCACAAACCCTAGCCTCCTAACCCTAATCTCACTTAATTGTTTCATTTAACCAATTCAATGCCTATATACATGCTTCTTTAACTCTATCAAGCTCATATACACCTTAAAGTCCATCAAATTCATGCACACACATCAAACCCTAGCTAGCCTAAATTCAGCTTTGATCCCTCACAATTATTTTTGTTTCATTTTAAGTTACTTTCTAAGTTAATTAAACTAAGAACATAGAAATTTAGTAAAAGAATTCAAATTTATATACTAACCTTTGTTTGATTTTCCAATCACTAATTTTCTTCTCTTTTTTCTTCTTTCTTGCTTCTTCAATCTCCTCTTCTAGTAGCCCAACCAAAGCTTAATCATAATTTAGTAGAATTTTTGGGGAATTTATGGGGTTGATTCAAGCTTTGAAAGCTTGAATTTCATGGTTATGGAGAAAACTAAGGAGAAAAGAGAGAGAGAGGAGAGATACACGTTTTTGAAGAAGAAGAATGATTTTTTTTTCTTTTCTTTTATGTTTTTATCCCTTTTTGAAGACCAAAATTTCCAAATTAATAAAATAATTTAATTAATCTTTTATGACATCATTCATGATGTCATCACCTTTGACTTTTTTAACTTCTTTCTTTTCTTTTTTTTTCTATTTATTTTTTTCTATTAGTTCTTTAATTTAATTCTCGATTTCGAAATTTTCTTTTCTCTGATTTTATTTGACAGTTAGGTCAGGAGTCAGCTCTCGGGGTCAATTGACCAAATTGCCCCTCGCCGGTTCATCCCGGTTTGCAAATAATCCAATATTTCTTCCGGCTCCCTGACCTAATTATTTGACTGACTTAACAGTTCTTTTTCTTGATTTTCTCTTTTCCACTGTGTCCATAAGGGTCCTAAGGACCGCGGCGTCATATTTTACGGTTCGAAATTTGAGTTTAAAATGACTTCGCAATCATTCCCGAGGAGGTCACTCATCGCTGTGACTCTCGGCTCGTTTAACTTCTTCTATTCTGTTTTTCTTATTTATACTCAACTAATTGAACGTTACTAATTATTTGTGTTTATAGCTTCTCTAATTGACTTAAGTGTGGCTCTAATCCTCTTAATTGTCTGGGCCGACACCGGTCACCGTAACAGTGAAATCTACCAGGCTATGCAAATGGGGGTGTTACATCAAACCCTACCACACCTCTTCCTCACTTTCTATTGGTGCCTTCCCCTTCCCCTCTCTTCCTATTGGTTGAAACTCCTCATTCATATCTCAGTCTCACCCAAATTCTGCAATCCTAGTTGTTTAAGTTATCTGAACTTTATCACCCTAGGACTCCAAACCCTATCACACCTCTCTCCCAAAACCCTATAAATACCTCACTGATAAAAAAAAATAAAAAAAAAGAGGAGGAAAAAGAGAAAAAAAAGGTGGAGAAGAAGATAAAAAAAAAAAAAAAAAAAAAAACTAAAGGGAGGAATAGTCAAAGTTCTTTTAGTTCTTTTTTTTCTAGCGATATTTCTTAAAGGTTAGTTCTTTTATTTTCTTTTCAAGATCTATATTATGTAATGTTTAATTCTATATTCCTTGTTTTTAATTTATTTTATATGTTCATATAGATCATGTAATCATATTTAATTTGAGGGGATACACAACTCTGCACATGTTTAGTTTTATGTCCCTCATATTTTTATTATTTTTCGTTATTTTCTGAATCTGTAAAAAAATTTGTAAAAATTATATTCATATTCTACACAAAATTCTATTAATTTTAGGCTCAAGAATCACTAAAAAAGCTTTAATATTTTATAAGTTATAGCTATTTGAAGTTAGGATTCCTGTAAAATCCGATTTGCAGGATGCCCAACTTATGGAGCTCATATCTCCCTTGTTTCTTAATATTTTTGTGTAAATCTAGTGTCTAAAATTATTTTCAGAATCTTATGAATCTTTTCCAATTTGTTTTGCATTCATATCTGTTGTGGTTAATGAGTTATGAATTTTACAAAAAAGTAGTACGATTATGTTACTTAGAAAAATTACGATTTATGTAGACTATTCGGCTAGGGTTTTATTTGATTTATAAATTTTATGATCTTGTATGATATGTAGGCTGTAGTCTGTAATTTTTTTTATGATTTTTAGGTATGTCTAACTATTTTTAAAAAATCAGATTTCTTGCTACCGTTAATCTGCCAGAATTTAGAAAATGTATATTTATGGATGTTCTTATATTTTCTTGGATTTTAATTGATATTTGATCTATTTTTCTGTGTTATTTTAATTCAAGAAGTGTTATGAAGTGTTTGGATCATGTTAGAAGACTTAGACTATTAGGTAGTTGTAACTAATTAGGAATCTTAACCCTTTAGGAGACTAGAGTTAGAATCCAATGTAAACTATTATTAATATTTTCTTTAGTTTCTTTAATTTTTATTACAAACAAAATTGGTAAGCAGCCCTAAGGTAAGTACCAAAGAGGGCATTTGCGTGGAGCTTATGTGGAGCTAAACAGGAGTAAGCCAGGGATGTCATTGCCATACTAGAAGAGAAAATCGTTTTTTAAGGGTAGCTTGCCCCAATGGCAACTGCATTTAACAACAGGTAAGTAACTCTAAACTCCTCGAATAACTATTGGCATGAAATCGTAGTAATAATAAAATTTTTATTTGGTAAATTAAAATTAACTTTGTTTTTAATTTAACTGACTTTTGCATGTAATTAATTTAAATAAATATTTTGTAAATTAAAATTAATCTTGTTTGTAAATTAAACTAACATTGGCATGTAAAATAAATTTAATTTAATACTTGGTAATGGTAAAATAAATTTGCATATTAGAAATCTTTATTAGGTTGTGATTGTTTGGGCCTTATGTGATATTAGAATAAATTACATATGTACATAATTAACTTAGTTTAATTATCCTTAGGGTAACTTGGTGAAAATTAATTAATTAGGTTAAATAGAAATGTAGGGTTATTTGAAATTGAATTTGTTTGTAAATTAAATTCTCAATAATAAATTAATTTTAGTCATCTGGTAAATATCATTTAAATAATTAGCAACCCCATAGTTAGGAATTACTTGTATATGAAAATTGTGTGTAAACAACAACCCTTTTGTGAATTACTTGCGTGTGTAGGATTAGAATTGCATTTTTCAGAATAAAGTTTAATAAAGAAATAATAAATAAGACTTCTAGAAACATTAGTAGAGGACTGGCACTCGAATCAACGAGGTTAGACCAAGCGTAAGGGGTGCCTAACACCTTCCCCTTACGTACCTACTATCCCGAACCTAGACATTGAGTTATGATAATGACGGTTGTGAACGCTCTGCAAGGAGTAATTTGCCATCCATGATCCTTGGAAGAAACACTACATATGTCCTGGTTATTACCCGGGTGGCGACTCTTGTCTATCTATGCCTTCGTGGCATAAATCCTTAGTATCGTGGTAGTGTTATGGGAAGGCGGTACTTACCAGTGGTTTGATTCTATTAGGATTGTATGAAATGCATGTCTAGGAAATGCTATCTAAGGAGGTGGTACTTAAGTGAGACCATTGTGACTCCACCATCTTTCCTGGACATTATCTGGTGCATTTTATATAATTCTAATGGATGATATTTTGCCTCACGCAAACACCACCCAACCCCCCCCCCCCCCCCCCCCCTTTTGCCCTACAATTACACAGTCCATTTTAGGAATTGGATTAGTGACTTTGGCATTGGATATTCTCAAAACAAAATGGATACTCTTCGATTGAGTGAAATTGGCATTCTAGCTTTGCTTCTCCTTTCAGTGCTTACATGAAAGAGAATCTAATACTTTTTGGTCATTTTGATAAATTAAGTACTTTTCAAGTATTTTTTAATCAAACACTTAAACTATTTAAAAGTTAATTTAAGTAGTTTTATTAAATAATTATTTATTTATTTTTAAATTAATTTATTAATTAAAAAATATATTTTAAGTTAAAAATTAAAAGTAAATATTTAAGCCAAACAATCTGTAAATTATTAATTCTAAAATTTAAAAAAAAAAATTAGGTCTAAAATAATAACAATTGGGCTTTTAGTGATTTACTCAATGGATAAAAATGACAAAACAGAGAAAATAAGGAAAAGGAGAATTATATTTCACATCAAGAAAGTGGATGATAAAAAGAGATAAAGCAAAAAAAAAAAAAAATCTAGATTACTATTAGATAAAATAAAAGTCGACTAAAGTTCTTTCTGCTTAGAATATTCCTATATTATTCTGGTTTTTATTAGGATTTGTAAACAGTGACAAGCATATCCTTGTGTTGTGGGAAACCTAGTCAGGAATAATCAGCAAGCAGCACAACGATGAATCCGAAGCCAATTTGAAACATGTGAAAAGATCCATACAAAGGGGAACAGATAATGGGCAAATTGGTGGCGGGATCGCTACCCTCGTGTTTAATTTGTTATTATATAATATAAATTTATTTATTGAAAATAATTATAAGTTTAAAATTAACATTACTTTAATAATGCACATATATATATATATTTAAAATTATAATATTTAAATATAAAAATTTATAAAAATAAATTATTTTTTAATAAATAATAATAATAATAATAATAATAATAATAATAATACATTATCGTGTGAGAAGGGATATATGAATTCAGAACTTCCCATCCGCATTCCCGCACAATATCGAAGTCAGAGTGAGATTAGAAAAAATTGATCGAGCATAAGACCAAGTCGAATCGGATTCTAGAATAATTACCATACTTAGGAGACTCGAAACTTGTGGACATGAAATATACTTGAAATTTGAACAGCCTCGTAAATACCAAACCAAACAAAAGATTCGAGTGGATAATATACATGCAACATAAACTTGACATGATTCATAGGACAATTTTCCTTCATATACATGTAAGACAACACGTTAAGTAATAATTCCTGTCTTTGAAAAAGTTTCTGCACATTCATTTGCATGAATAAATAACCTATAACACATAAAATACTTGTATTTTATCAGTAGAAACTACCCTATTACCAGCATACATGATCATCCTGTTCTATGTGTCCACAGAAAAAGAAAGGGAAAATTTACAACTCCAAGTTTTTCTGTCTGATCTTACCAACTGTTTGGGCCAGATGTACCCTCATCTAATATATAGATTCTGTACTAGACATATCCAATGGAAAACAAAAGGAAAGGGAATAAAGATTTACAACTGCAAGATCTTTGGTTCGTCATGCAACTGAGAGTGCAGTCACCCACCATGCCGTGGGAGCCGCCTTTTATACAAATGACCAGGGCAAGAAGCTAGGAGAGTAATAGTCGACATTATGAGCAGTGAGATTTCTATGGTTGCATAATTAAATATTTTTCCTTTCCTAGTGAAGAACTGGACAGAACAAGTTGTTCGCGGAAGTGGAAAGGAAATCAGAGGTCGTAGTTTTAACAGCGAGGCAATCCATGTGGCCTTGTTGGATGATGTGGAAAACAGTTTTCCTTGATGTTGATGGAAACTTGTGCATCCGAACTTTATTGGCGAAGCACCAGAAACCAGCTCTTTTACATCACCTTTTTCTTCTCATGATGACCTAGATCCCTGTGATACAATCATACAGCTTGTCATTGCACAAGGAAAATCATGCATCAATGTCAGCCAGCGTTCAGGTAATAAAAATTGATTCTCTCAAAATAAGCCTCGGTTTCTTTCCTTTTTCTTTTTTCGTTTTTCTTTCTAAAAACATGTATAAAAATTGTACTCTCAGCAGCTTCTGGTTTGGTTCAGTGGGTCATAATCATAAGCATCACCAGCTTTGACAAATCGCCCCTTCACGCGTCTTCTTACATCAGCCCTTGCTTTGCGGGAGGCATACCTCACTTTCTTCTCAAACCTGTAACAGAATTAGCCATGCCATGAAATATTCATGTCGTTTGAGTGGCAGAACAATATCTATAGGAAACTGAAAATTAAACAAGAGTTACAGCTAAAAACATCCATTTTAGTTACAATCCAGAGTTTGAAATACAGCCAAAAACATCCATTTTAGTTACAGTCCAGAGTTTGAAAATGTTTCTGTAGATAATAAAAAGAGGTGAACAGATATACATGCACTATCTATATTACTGTGTTTTTTCTGAATAATTTTTTCCCCAAACATTAGTGATTAGACACCTTCAAAGATGGTTCAGAGATTAAAGCCTTCACTTAAGTCTGAAGCCAAAACAGGAGCTTCAAGAAAAAACAACCATATTATCAGAGAAATCAGATGCACAAATGTGTCTTTACACATGAATTACAAACACTTTAAGTAAAAGACACAGACATGCTTATCATCACTCGAGCACTTAAATTATCTAGTTCTTGCAAGTTATAAGATATTCGTCAGACTGAATTTTACAGTCATGTAAAAAATTTCATTAACTGAAACATGAAATGTTAGAATATGTAAATAAAGAGAAGACAAAACATGAAACTCTCAACTTCTTAAATGCACGTAAAACATACATATATATACAACAAACAAATTAGATGACATTTTAAGGATTACTATACAAAGTGGCCAATTTAGTAATTCCAAGTGAAGATTGTGAGAATGAATATCCTAAACAGAGTTCTGATATTATTGTGTAGGTAGTATACTTACATGCGTGTCTTCTTCTTTTCCTTGTATCGCATTACAGCATTACTTCGGTTAGATGATGGGCATGAACTCTCCGGGCATGGGGGACACCATGGAGGTTCTCCCATGAAAAGCATTGAAGAAGCTCCACAATCTTGATAATCTCCAACACTGCTCTCTCCAGTAAGGCCAGAAAATGAGAGGCTTGAATGCCCTTGCCTTGTTGTAAAACAAAGGATTGGTTCTGTTTTAGTACTCATCATGGAATCAGCAGATGCTGCATTGCTGCATGCTGGCTGCATTGCATTAACCAGTCCAACCGACGATCCCTGGAGAAATCTAACCATAAGCATTTTAAGTATGAACTCATAAATGCCTATTGCTACCAATGTCCCAAAGGCAACTGTAAGACAAACAGATCTTGAATAGAATTAACTATCAAATTATCATACAAATAAATAAGGGAAAAAATTGTGTTTGTGAGTTAGCTTGGCTAATGGTTTCTTTTAAGAAATACAAATCAAATGTATGTTAAAAATCCAAAATATTAATGCTCAAAGTCTCAGATGGCACTTGAACTGCATATACATAACCAAAATTAACCGTATTAACAAATATTGCCAACAGTATCTTTTATGATGAAAGAGAACAAAAAAAAAAAAGGTGCATGTACGAGCATATAAAAAGAGAGTTTCATATTAGATGTTCTGACTTGTGAGAAAAACGTAATGCCCATTCCTAAAGCCACAATCTAACACCATATATAATTAACAGGATGCAATATCTGCATTCAATGACCATGAAAGAAAAGAAACTTAAAGAAGATTACTACAATGCTGTTCTTAAGTCAGTCTAGTCAGTAACTAAGGTTGCATCAAAGTAAATGGAAAACACTTTCTGCACAGGTGCATCCACATATTGACAATATGAACTTAGCACCTTTTTTTACAATTAAATCCAATTCTATTAAGTTGATCAATTAGGTTCATAGTCTTATAGTTGTATCCTTTGTTAACTGTTCAAAATTGTCCTTAATTTGTTAATGTGGACTTTAAGCACGAGATGTGTGCGAACTACACGATATTGAGAAGCATATTAAGAATGTATTTCACCTCCCTAGAGCATACATAATTTGCCAATAGAAATCTTATGTAACAGTGTTTCATCTAATTTAATAGCCGCATATGCTTTGGGTAGTGAAGTTCATGTCACATCACCTTGTTCTCAAAACAATGAGTTGATCAGTCCTGCTTAGTTTCAATATTGACAACTTAATGGTAATTTTGGATAAAGTAATAACTAAAAACGTGGTTGGAACGCTAATTAAAGTTTGTTATCTGAATTGATAAAATAAGAAAAGGATATAATTGTAAAAGTGCTAAAGTTTTCCACATATTTCATTTAGTAAATTCATTTGACTTAGTTGAAATTCTGTAAAACCCCCTTCCTTACTTAACACACACACACACACACACAATTGCACATGTATTTGGGTATTTATTAAGCCTTTGCGAACTTGTTTTAATAATTTTCTAGACACAATTGGGATATGGAAAAATATCACACACTTCCGTTGGAACTACTCTCTTCTATCAATTGTCAACAAAAAATGAAGCCGAATTATTTTTGAACAGATCAAGGGGGATGAAACATACATACCATTTGAACCACAGAATGAGACACAAGAAGCTAAACAAATGAAAGGGCCATGCCAATTAAGATGCATGAGCAGCATAAACATAGGACAAGAAGAGAGAACCTCAGCAGCCACTGCACCCTGACAGTTGGAATCGGCTGCGGACATGTCCTTTGACCCAAACAAGCTCTCAATTCCACCATTCTCAAAAAGCTCTTCTGAATTATTGAGGGTAACACCAAAGAGTTCTTCATAGTTTTCAAGATTCAAATCCACTTCATCCATATTGAAGTCCTTGTAAAGATCATCATCTTTACAAAGTGCGGGACCTTTAGTTCCAGGACAGCATAACTGCATTTTAATAATGTGAAGTTTGCAAAGGTCCTTAAGAAATATAGCATAAATTACAAGTATACATATAGAATTGAAGAAAATGCTTCAACATTTTAATCAAATATTTTAATTTGCTGACAAGATTCAATTTTGCAGAACTTTGACAAGAATGAAGTCCTAAAGCTCAAAGTTCGAAGTCCTTAAAAACTAAGAGAAAATAAGAAGTGGACTCCACTGATATGCTCTTCACTGAGAAAGGAAAAAGGAAAAAGAAAAAAGTATCTCTTGCAATGTTCAGTTTAAGCTCCATCACCAAAAATGAAGTCATTTTTTCCCAAACTAGTAAAGCTTCAGTTGACTGGGTTTTGCAAAATTTAGCTGAGCAATTAAGCTGTTCCATCTGATATTGGATGGATTAAAGTCTCTGGTTGATAAACCATAACCAGAGAAACAACTAGAAATTGCAGGCATCACATTGTAAACAGTATTTATAATCAACTACTATCATTGCCGCAATTATCATGCGCATAGCATGACAGATTAGTTCCAAAAACAAAAGAAACCTTTATGAATTTCTATAACCAAAGAAACACAGTAGAAATGTTGAATGAAAAATAAATAAATTCCCAAGGGGCAGAAGACCTCCCAAACATGTATCAATTTTCTCAGCAAATGAAGGGTTAAAAAAAGAAAGTAAAAGCCAAATTTTGAGAAATTTAAAAGCCCCGACTTTTTGAAGAGTGCAAACGAACAATTTGTTATGGTAAAGACGATTGTCTTACAAGGAACTTCAAAGTTTTACAACTACTACAGTGTCACTTCATAGCTAGAGATCTAAAGGGTAAAGATATTTGATAAAAGAAATAGATTCCCCTGCAAACCCGAAATTTGAATCACTTTACTGATAAAGACTGTCAATAAATCAAAATGCTGGATACGTGAGAATTCCTACAAAAAAAAAAAAAAAAGACAATTACACCTTCAACGCTAATACTCCAAAGCACAATATACCTTTAGCAAAGGCGCATTTACAGATCCCACTGGCTGCTCTGGATTGTTTGGCATAGAGATTAATTCAGGCACTGAAGAAGTTCCACCATAAACACCTGATTTAGCTATATCTGCCTCATCAACAGTAACAGTACCGGATGCATTTTGGTTAGTTGTGTTCTCAGGACCCCAAGCCCTACTAGAGCTATTTTCAACGATGCTCATCAATCCCAACTCCTGCTCACAAGTAGCTTCACCAACAGAAGGGAAGTCCAAAATAAACGACCATAATGAAGAAAGTTCAGAAGCTGATGGACAGCCAGTGTAACAATTGATGGTTTGCCTTTTATGGTTGGTAATTGAGGAAGAGGTGCCATGAACCATCCAATCACAATTTTGACAAAGAGAGATCCTCTCTTCAGCACATCTAATTAATGCGGGTTGTGCACTGCATCTTTCACATACGAGGGTTCGTGAATGCCTTTTGGACAAAGCATTAGCTGAGTGCACATTTCGATCACACGACAAACATAAACATGCAGCATCCGACCTGCAGTAGACCATGGACCTCTGATCCCCACAAAAATCACAAATGTAACCCATGTTCCAACTTAGATTTCTCTCTAGACTGTTTAAATCCAAACCAAAATCAGATGTCAGCCAAGGAAAATCAGCTTCTTTGATGCAGCACAATTCCACTGAGGGCTTTTACAAGCTTCAAAGATTGCCACAAGAATACAATTTAGTGCTTTTGCCACAAATATAACAATAACAAACATAGATTTGCAGTTCAATGAGATAACAGGAATCAGGAACTCTCCAGAATCTATACTACGCTTGTGAGCTAAATTTATTTTACTTTTTCTCCCCTACACTGTAAGAAAAACCAGAAAAAGAGAAGAGAAGAGAAACTCCACAGAACAAACAGATAATGAGAAAAACTAGAAAATAAACTATTTAAGGGAATTTTTGCTTAAAATAAAAGCACTCTTTCCATAAGTGCAGCTTTGTTTATTTCTGTTATAAAAGAAAGGAAATTCCCTAGGAAAATCAACATCACAGTATAACATAACACAACAGGAATTCTAAGATACGATATTGTTGAACAGATTTAAAAAAAAAAAAATCATTTGATGTAGGAGTATGAACAAACCCATCATATCCAATAAAAGAAATGAGGAAAAAAAAAACCCTTAACCAACCCCAGAGAAAGAAGGAAAAGAAAAAGAAAAACTCATGAAATTAGAACCCTAAATCACAAACAAACATAAGAACCTACAAGGATCCAGAAACAGCAACCATATCAAAAAAATTAAGGAGCTATAAAATAATAAATAGGCAACAAAAAAAAAATGATCAAAATTCACTAATAAACAAACTCCACCAAGGATCCATAGCTTACTTTCTCCACATGCAGAACTAAGAAAAATTCTTTAAAAATAAACAAAAAAAAAAGAAACAGGTACAGAGAAGAATTAAAGAAAATTACCATATGAAGAAACAAGATCTGCAAAAGTGGTTTCAATTATAGTATAAGATTTACAAGGAGAAGAAGAAGAAAGAAATCATAGAACAGAGAAAGCTATCTGTGAAATCAGTCTCTGAGAGTTTCCTCTTCTATCTAATGCATAAAATAAAATTAAAAAAAAAATTGGAGAAAAAAAGAGAACGAAATAGGAAGAGATGGATAGATAATGGGTGGGCCTGTGTGTGTGTAAAAGAAAGCAAAAATATGACATAAGCTGATAAAAAAGTGCAAGGGAAGAAGTTGTGGGTCCCACTTTCTCTTTTTCATTAGGGAAAGGAAAAGTTAGGCTTTTTCTTTTTCTTATAAAAACAACCTTTTTTTTTTCATTTTATTTTATTATATGCTTTTGTTGTTGTCAAATCTTTAAAAGTGTTCATTAATTTATTATTACTTTTTAAATAATTCGTGCTTTTTGTGTACTCTTTTGTCTTGCGTGGACACTTGACATTTCTTCGATTAATTATTATTAAATAAAATCTTTTTTTTTAAATTATAATTTATGAACACACATAAAAATTATAATATTTATAATATTAATATTTACATTTAGATAATTATTGGTTAGGAAAAATTTTGACAATACTTATGAACTCACGCACACATCTATACCCACTTGATGTGAGATGAACACCACCCTAGGAAGAGGTTATTATTTTTTTTGAAATTATAAGCTATGAATGCACGTATATAGACTATAAGATTTATTGTACTAACACTTAAGTAATTACTAACTTAAAAGAACATTGATAATACTTATAAATTCACGCACACACTCATTATTAAATAAAACCTTAATTTAAATTTACATTGGTATTCTTATTTCTTATAAAAAAATAATTTTAATTCATAAAAATTAAATTATTTTAATATCAAATGATTATGTCTAAAAAAATAATTATTATTTGATATATTATTCATCTTTGTTTGAATAAAAATTTTGAAATTATATTGTATTATATATTATGATGTTTATTAGTAAATTATCAAATTTTCTCAAAAGAAAAAAGAAATGCAAGCGCTTACTTTATGATTTGGAAAGTTGGCGGCCATCAAAGGGAAAGCGTGTGTTTTTATTGTGCCATGGAAAGCCTCTTCGTGTGGGTGAGGCAAAGGGCAATTAGTACTCTGCTTCGATTCTAGGACTGGGGCACCCAAAAGTGGAAGGAAAGAAATTCTTTTATTATTATATTATTGTTAAGAATTTGCCCGTGTGTATATATTTATTCAATAAATAATTGATATATTAATAAAATAAAAATAAATTCTACTATAAAATATAGTGAATCTTATCACAAAATATGATGAGTGTTGTGATTCATGGAATTTTTTTATTTGCGAGTATGGATCTTTAAAACAAAAAATAAATAGACCATAAATTTATCAAGTATGGATCGATGATGTCACGATTCAACCTATGGGTTAGACCGGCACTAAAATCTGAGCCAGCTTAAACCCCCTGAGGTCCATAGTAAACCTAACTCTTCCTCAACCCAACTTTAAAGCTCATTTGGGCCTAATTTTAAGAATTCAACTAAACAGAGTCTAACCATAAAATGGACCATTCAACGGGAAGTTTTTAACTCGCCCAACCTGTAAATACAATATATAATAAATTGGGAAGCTCAGCTCACCCTCCACATAATCAAAATGTCATAACTCAAATAGGAACTTAGCTCCCTCATCCAATCCCATCATGCATACAGTTAATAATTTTACAGGTCCAACATAACTTTTATAATATAGACCCAAAATAAAAATAAGTACTTCTAATATTTGTGGAGTCTAAAATTTAATTCAATTGTATAAAATACATTAAATACTATTAATGGACCTGCCAAGAAAAATAGCAGGTTAGCCACAATAAATAATTCTCCTGTAGCCTGGAAAAATAGATGAACAGGAGTGAGCGTTCAACTCAGAGAGTAAAATACCAATTTTAATCATAATCTCTATAACTATCTAAAGCTAATGTACCATATGGAGTGAAATGCAACATCGTCATAATTTTCATGTCATAACAGTAAAAAGGCAATTTGGAGCACTTACAAACCCAACACTGTCAAGCAATACATATATGGAAGCTAATCCCCTATACAGCCCTCTTAATCCAACATCTGCCAGCGAGTGTATCTCAAACCAGACTTTCACTTAATAAACCAAATGCAGGGTCCCAGTGAATGTCTCTCAAGCCGTGTCTACCCCGAAGGACGGGGTCCCAGCCAGTGTTTCTCAAGCCGTGTCTACCCGTCCTGTCCATATCCAATACCATACCACACGCACGCCACACACACACACTGCTCCAAATTACCACAAACAACATTCATGGCACTTCAACAATTATAAATGCAATATAAAACGTGCCTAGTGTTTAACTACATAGATACATATTTATAAGTAATGCATGGGCATGCTTGAACATATAATAATATCGAAATTACAATTAAAATTAATATTTTACTCACAAACTTGAACCGAGGTTACTACGGCGGCTGGACGAAGGAAGAAGGCTGTCTCGGCTCACCTGACAATTTTATTACAATTATTTAATATATTTGACTCAATACAAGTTTAGAAAAGACCAAAGACACCCTAAGTTATGCTGAAAATTCGGTAGAGTCTCCCCTATACTTATGACCTACCCAACCTGCAAAATGGTTCAAATAACACTTCTAAACTCAACCCATATCTCATCATCATTATATGGCCCCTCCTGGGCCCTCAAAACAAAGCAATAATCACAATAGCAGACAACTCAATTATAAGACTTCAAAACTAATATTTTTCAAAAACTATACAAACTAACTTTAAAAATTCTATAAACCTGCCCATGGTCCTTAACAATATTATAAGGCTATTGCAATAGGAATCGTAATTTTCTTATCATCCACGAATAATTTTATAAATTTTATTCTAACCCAGTACAAGGCAAAAATTGAGGAATGTAGAGTTCGAGTTTACCTATGCCAAATCTGACAACTAGAACGCGTCCAGAATGTCTGAAAACGGTGGGGTAGCCTATAATCTTGACTCGGTTCTGAAATGGTTCCAGCAGCTTATCTGCTCGGCCTGAAATTACAGATCCAGGCAACGATCGAATTTCCACGAAATGAAAGTACATACGCGACGTCCATAACACCAGGGTTAGAATTAAATATATATATATATATATATATATATATATATAATAATTATTATTATTATTATTATTATTATTATTTGAAAATTAGGGATGTTACATTCTCTCCCCCTTATAGAAAATTCGCAATCGAATTTTACACAAGGTAAAATAATGATACATAGTTGTATATCAAACTTATGAGTACTTGCTGCACATATTCCATTCTAACTTCCAAGTGCATTCCTCCATAGACTAACTCCTCCACAGGACTAACAATAGGGATTTGCCTTGACCAAAGTTGTCTCATCTGATAGTCTACTATGGCTACTAGTTGCTCCTCAAAAATCAAATTCTCATTTAACTCCACTGTGTCTTATCGCAGCACATGAGAAGGATCGGGAACATACTTTCTAAGCATGAAAATGTGGATACTGGGTGGACATGAGAAAGGTTTGGTGGCAACTCTAACTGATAGGTAATTGCTCCCACTCTGTCCATGATCTTAAAAGGTCCTATAAAATGGAGTGCCAATTCTCCTTTTCTTTCCAAATCTCATAACCCTTTTCATAGGAGAAACCTTCAAGAACACTGTCACCCATTGCAAATTTTACATCTTTCCGCCTTAGATCTGCATGCATGGTTAAAAATTTTTATGTCTATCTACCCCTGTCGTAGTATGCCAGCTACCATCCTCCTTCTAAGTCTAAACCATCACATCTGACTACTCGTTTGCCCCTCTCTTTTTTTTTGTCATCTCTAGTACTCATTATAACTCCACTACTCTCGACTTGATATCTGATAACTTTAATCAACTTTGGCGCTTACCTCACTTTTATTACTCCCTAACGTGTCTCTTGGTGACTTCAGTCCTCATTTCTTTGTTTCAATAATCTCTATTTCCCAAAAACATGACTTATGCTCCTTACCCTATAGTATCCTATGAAATGCTTTCCTATAGCACCTATCATATACATCTCGTTCGAAACCTTTACTTATCCTATGACCTCAATGGTCAATACCTATAAATCTTCTCTCCCATGATACTTCAAATTTTCAATCTCTTTTGTGTCATTACCAAGGTCCTTAGACCAGTTCCTATCCATCTTATGTAACTAGTTATGTAGAGCTCCATCCAAGTATCAAGCGTACCCTACACCACTTATCAATATTGGAAAGTGAACTTGGTCTCTTCTCTTATAGGACAAATGTATTTGTATTCCCTGACAACCCAGTTAATGCAACTTTATCATTTCCCACTCCTTCTCTGGAATGGAAATATCTAGACTTCTTCCTAAAGCTTCTTAGTATGTAGCCTACTTCTGACACATTGGCACTTAGATCGAGGCTCTACTACTCCTTTAATCTATCATCTCATAATAACTTGTTTCACACATCTCTTAGTGTGTTCGTAGCATACCTATTCCTACTTATCCTCATCATTATAACTAGCTCTACCGAGCTTTCTTCCTGTCCTTTGGATCTTATCCACTTTCTTTTCCAATTTCTGCTATCATTGATATATTTTCAACATGCTGTACTTATCCCTTAATCTTAGTCCTATCTCACCCTTACACATTTTCCTTCAAGGATGTCCATCCATTATCAACTTTAACTTTCTTTTTTTTTTTTTTATTTCTTAGTCTTATCTTGATTACTAGTTCCATTACTTCGAGAATTTTAACTTTACGATTGACTTCTACCAGCACTTTCTTCACATTACGTAACACTTGTAATTAACCATAGAAAATTCTTTTTGTATCCCCTTTCCCAACTTACCTATCTAAACATTATCATTCCCTACCAGCCTTAGTAGGAAATTGCTCATCCTGGATGGATAGGAGCCCCAGAAATTATAAGTTCTATCTAAACTAACACAGCTGTGGGAAATATGTGCCATGCTTTAATTCTAAATAAGATACTTCACGTGTTCATTCTCTTTAATATAATCACATATACTGCCTATAGCTTTCCAAACTTCAGCCTCAACTTTTCCCATTAGCTACAATTTCATTCGCTGTAACTCATTAGCAAATAGCACTTGCTCCAGCTTATAGTTCAAAAGGGTTGTAAGCCCTAGTAACTAGCTCGATTTAACTCCTGTAACCTCTCTGATCATGCTTTCATACTTAACATTAGGTACACCATTATTGTCATTTTCGCCTCAAAAGATTGGATATGTATTAATGCCCATCAAACTTTCAATTAATTGGGTCACTTTGACATGACCTCTCTTCTTAACATAATCTCCTAGAATCGAAACACGAGCTAATTTGAAAAGAAGGAGAAATGTTCTCCCACCATTTATGGTATACCATTGTTTGATAAACAAGATTTAGCTCATACCCCTTAGTCTCCCTTTTTAGTTTCATTATTTTTTTGTAATTATTGTGCGTTATTATAAGATATCAGTTGTATCTACCATTTGTTATACTGTTGTCCTGCCTAACATATCATTTTAGAATTTACTATTTCCTTTTTACTCTCCATTTATCTTCCATACTTATAATTATTTGTCCAATGCTCCTTATACTTAGTTATATTTTAGAAGATAAAAGCACTCACAGATTCTTTCAGATCTACTCCAATCTTATCAACAATCACTCCTTTAATCCATGTACTTCTCAATATCTTATAATTATACCTATACCTATCTTGTCCTATTTTGACCGTTATTAGCGTTCTGCTACATATTATCATACTATTATTTATTTATTTATCTATTTATTATTACTCTTTTTTTTTACATAATTATTCTATCGATCACACTGAAAATATATGTCTAACTCTAATTTTTGACTCTAGGTCTCACCACTCTAAATTTTAATATCAAGCCTCTGTGACATTATCCCTCATCTTGCATATTTATATCCCTTATGTTGACTTTTATCTAACTTACTCCTACTGATCTTGCTTCTTTATCTGACAATACAATTCAAGTTACCACAGCACGCTCAACAGTTACTACCTACTTTGGTCGCACACCTCATCTAATTTTCATTATACTGTCAACAACCAAAAGGGTTTTTATGTCATTGCCCCATTATCCTACCTTGGGGGTAGAAAACAGATAAGGTCTTATCCAGATCCTGTAACTCTAAGCTCTAGGCTTAGGCTCCTAACACTACATCAATTATGACATGCTCTAAGTTCTGTACTTCTGGGTTCCATAACTTAACAATATTCTTCCTAATGCCATCCTTTTCTACGCTCTCTATCCTTCTTCTTTTTTTATCTCATTTACCCTTCCTAGAACCACATTCACCTCCTCGATATTTTGGCTCTATTCTTCCTAATCTTATCCTAATATGTTTTTCCAGTTTATTCTTTAGCTAACTCTTTTTATCTTACCCAAATCCGAACTTTCACTCTTCCATCCTTTAGCTCTATTTTCTTTTTGAACCTGATTGTCATATCAGAAACTTATACATTTCCACTATCCCTACCACGTCATCTACAACTCAATGTTACTCAGAATTGATCCTCTAACTATCCTAGCTAGACTTCTACTAGCATTCAGGCTATATCTCCTAGTGCATTTGAACTACACTCCATATATATATATACATATTCTATGATTTATCGATGCTAACTTTTATCATTTTTCTTTTATTTTATTTGGAGTATACTTTAGTCTTAAGCATTAAGAAGCTAAGGATGAACATAAGGAATAGCAGTCATACTTCTCCTGTGTGATCTCTATTCTTAACCTTTTGGACTACATACTACCCTCTACTACCTTAGGGGGGGGATCTGTAGCAACTCTAATTTTTCATATCCATTTAATTAGCTGAAACTTAAAATACTAGGTATCCAAACCCGTCATTCAATTTAAAGGCTTACATACATTTTGCTCTAATATCTTATAACTCCTACATGGAACTTGTACCTTCTCTAGAACACCTGAGCTAACAACTCTCTATCTCACACTACAATCTCATCTGGGACACTACTCCATAAGTCATCATTATCAGTAATAACCTTCAATCCCTTCTGAAAAGATAGGACTATACCGTAACTTACTGCAATAAAGGTACTACATTTACTACCATGCCAAAACCATATCAAATTAATGACTCTCTTATCATATCATAGCTTTGTAAATCATAAATTTATAGTTTTAACCTTCCCTAATTAGTAGGGTTGTACTTTACACCTTGCTGATACACACAAGGTATACTATTCTCACTAAGCTCTAAGTAAAACGTCTGTCTTACTGCAAAAACCATCCAAAATTCCATACTGAAGACCAGATGGTCTCACTCTATAGATGTCCTTTACTTTGCAACTAATCCGCAACCTCTGGTCTGATGGCAACTCTTGATGTAACTCGAGCTCATGTTAGGGTAACCGAGTTACTAACTCTAGTTACCACCCAATTGTGACCTTTTGATATTCTAGCTCTAGATCCCTAACCAGGAGTTCCCAACTCCTCTGCAGATATAGAACCCTGTTCTGGCATAATTATACCAAAATAGAGGCCATCTGCAAACACTCTCATTATGGAGTACCACGAGGATGCACACAGCTCTACACAATAATCCCATATCGATACTATAATCTGCAGCTTACAGAAAAGACATTGAGAACATTATATAGTTACTATGATACGTCCTGACAGACTAGGTCTCCTAATCTCTTATCTCTCTTGAATCTACTATTATCATAAACTTACTCTGACTGGGTAATCCACTGACTACTGCCAACAGTGGTATCCTTACCCTTATCTAGTGCAATTATACTATGAAAACTCACCTTTATGTACTCGTGCCTAGCACCAAATAGGCACAACACTTAGACCCATACTGATAGAAATATAGTGTTTCTTAGAGAACATCCTTCCATGGCAGACCTCAACATGTTTACTAAATCTATTTTCACACTTCTATGTACTTCACAAAACTGAGGTGCTAAATTGAAGCACTCTTATATTAACCGAGGAATAACGAAGAATCTATAAATGAAGAATTACAGAAAAAAGATGAAACAGAATCCTATACTCCGTATGTGACAACTCTAGGTGCACACTTTCCCATGAATCTAAAGCCTAAGCTCTGATACCTCTTTTGTCACTAACTAACCTATGGGCCGGACCAGCACTAGGACCTGGGCTAGCCTAAAGCCCCTGAGGCCTGTAGTAAGTCTAACTATTCCTCAACCCAACTCTAAGGCCCATTTGGGCCCAATTTCAAGAATTCAATCGGACAGAGTCCGACCATAAAATGGACCATTCAACGGGGAGTTTTTGACTCGGCCGACCTGTAAACACAATATATAATAAATTGGGGAACTCAGCTCACCCTCCACATAATCAAAATGTTATAACTCAAATAGGAGGTCAGCTCCCTCATCCAATCCCATTATGCATATAGTTAATAATTTTACTGGTCCAACATAACTTTTATAATACAGGCCAAAAATAAAAATAAATGCTTTTAACACATGTGGAGTCTAAAATTTAACTCAATTGTACAAAATACATTCAATACTATTAATGGACCTGCGAAGAAGAAGAACAGGTTAGCCACAATAAATAATCCTCATGTAGCCTGAAAAAATAGATGAACAGGAGTGAACTTTCAACTAAGAGAGTAAAATACTAATTTTAATCATAATCTCTATAACTATCTAAAGCTAATACACCATGTAGAGTGAAATGCAACATCAGCATAATTTTCATATCAGAACAGCAAAAAGGCAATTTGGAGCACTCACACACCCAACACTGTCAAGCAATACATATATGGAGCTGATCCCCTATACAACCCTCTTAATCCAACCTCTGCTAGTGAGTGTCTCTCAAGCCGGACTTTCGCTTAATAAACTAAATGCGGGGTCCTAGCGAGTGTCTCTCAAGCCGTATCTACCAGTCCTGTCCATATTCAATACCATACCACACGCACGCCACGCACACACAAATTACCACAAACAACATCCTTAGTACTTCAACAATTATGAATGCAATATAAAATGTGTCTAGTGTTTAACTACATAGATACATATTTATAAGTAATGCATGGGCATGCTTGAACATATAATAATATCGAAATTATAATTAAAATTAATATTTTACTCAAACTTGAACCGGGGTCACTGCAGCAGCTGGGCGGAGGAGGAAGGTTGGCCCGGCTCACCTGACAATTTCATTGCAATTATTCAATATATTTGACTCAATACAAGTTTAGAAAAGACCAAAGACACTCTAAGTTGTACTGAAAATCTGGTAGAGTCTCCCCTATACCTATGACCTACCCAACCTGCAAAATGGTTTAAATAACACTTCTAAACTTAACTCATATCTCATCATCATTATATGACCCCTCCTGGCCCTCAAAACTAAGCAATAATTACAATATCAGACAACTCAATTATAAGACTTTAAAATTAATATTTTTCAAAAACTATCCAAACTAACTTTAAAAATTCTATAAACTTGCCCCGCAGTCCTTAACAATATTATAAGGCTATTGCAATAGGAATCGTAATTTTCTTATCATCCACGAATATTTTATAAATTTTATTCTAACCCAGTGCAAGGCAAAAATTGAGTAATGTAAAGTTCGAGTTTACCTATGCCAAATCTAACAACTGGAACGCGTCCAAAACGTCTGAAAACAGTAGGGTAGCCTATAATCTTGACCTTGTTCTAAAATGATTCCAACAGCTTATCTGCTCGGCCCGAAATTACAGATCCTAGCGATGATCAAATTTCCACGAAATAAAAGTACATACGCGAAGTCCACAATACCAGGGTTAGAATAAAAAAAATATATATATATAATAATTATTTAAAAATTAGATATATTATAGATAAGAACTCTTCAGCACTCAAATTAGAGCTAATATAAGATAATAGTGTAGTAGAATGATTAGGGATAATAACGTATCTCTATAAATGATTTGATAACTTTATGTAAGATGTAGATAATTATTGATTATGGTAAGTTAACTATGTAATTATATTAATATAATTAACTAGTATAATTATAGGATTATATTTCTATTTATAATATATAATTATAAACATTACTATATTTAGCAATCATACTAAAATTATTTTTCTTTAATCGAAATTTTTTTACTTTGATTAAGTGGGTCTTATATTGATTGAACTGATTAAATGAATCTTATAATTAAACCACTAAATATAATTAGGTTCATGAATTATTTAAAAATTTGAGTTATTAAATTAAGTATATATATATATATATTTATTTAAAAAGTTATATCAATAAATTTCACTACAAAACATGATTTCTTAATTTCTGATTGATTAGATATATAAAATTATTGATAAACATGATGTTCTGTATTATTTTCTCTCTCTTATGTCTGCAAGTAATAAGAATGATATGGTGCAAATACTACATCATTAACAATTTTAGTTTTATTAGAAATAAAGTGTTGATTGATGTACATTTATTATAACAGTTCTAATAAATTTATTTAAATAGGTTGACTTTGAATTGGGAAATGAATTTAATGGGCGGGAGTTATACTACTTTAACATGATTAAAAAAAAAAAAAATTATCTTATTTATTTTAATTATGTATAATTTGAAGATATTTGAGTCTAGTTATATTTAATAGTTTAATTATGAGATTAATTTAATTTAATTACTGAAAAATTTATTCAATTAAAGGAAAGAATTTTAATTAAAGATAAGTAATTTTAATAAAATTATTAAATATAATAATATTTATAATTATATATTATAAATAAAAATATAATCATGCTAGTTAATAATATCTATATAATTATATAATTAGCTTATTATAATAAAAATTATCTTACTAATTTTAATTATATATAATTTGAAGTCGTTTGCATTTTTATTAGATATTTTCATTTAATTTGCTCGAAGATTGATGGGATTGCTTCCAAAATAATGTTAGAATTTCAAAGAACATAGATAAATTCAGTTATCAAGCTAAATAGGCTGGTATTAGTCTGCTCATAAGTTGGTTTGAAATTGAAATTGAATCAATTTAAATCAGAACAGAATTGAGTAACTTTATATTTGACTCGAACTCTAAATAAATTGAATGAAAATTAAATTAGAGCTATCTAATTTGGTTCCGAATTAAACTAGTTTTTTTATTTAAATAATAAAAAATTAAATCCTTAAATTTAAATCAAATTAAATTAAAATCGAAATTCAATTAGACTAGAACTTTAAGGACTGCGGTTCTGATTTATTGCTGACTAAAACCGGCAGTTCCGACGGCCGTGTCGAGTCAGTATCATTCTAGGAATAATTCACTTAAAATTCGTTGATAACTTTTTATTGATAAATAAATAAAACAAAAATATTTTAAGATGACGTGTTATTTAAAAAAAAAATCTTGAATTTTATTATCCATACATAAACTCATAAAATGTTATTATATACTCATCCTAATATAAAACACATTTATAATTTAATATGAAAATGCAAATAGGAAAATCAATCACTTATAAAGTTACATTAAAAAAAAAAAAGCTTAAAACTCAATTATATTATGTACTTATTGGAGAAGCTTGATTTAATCTATTTTTTATTTTTTTTATTTAATTTAATTTAAAATTTTCAATTTATTTTTAATTTAATCAAAAAAAAATTAAGAAATTGGTCTTATTAATTTTTTTTCTTAATTATTAATTTTTTTTCTTAATTTTTGAAATTAAATCAAAAGGTTAAGAAATTTATTTTTAAAATTAAAAAATTAACTACCTTGATTTTTTATTTAAATTAAGAAATTCAAAAATTTAATCAATAAATTTTAATTTTTAAATTAAATTAAATTTAAATTAAAAATTTTGAATTAATTTTTTAAATTAAAACTTTTAATAAATATAGAGATTAAATTAAATATTTTATTTTAAAAAATATTAATTTTAAAATAATATATATATAATAAAAAGATTCTGACAATAAAATATTTAAAGTGGAATGGGACGCAATTGTATACCAAATATTGTGAATAGCAAACCAAGTGGCATTCCCAAATGCAGAGTGGGAGGCAAGGAAAGAGAGAGAACAAGAAGCATTTATTGTTAGAAGATCCGAGAAGGAGATAGGTGAGAATACAGGAGACGAGTAACACGTGGCAAGCGGGTATCGGGAGAGAGTAAAAATATTGTATTATGTTTATGATGTGCTGATCTGACAAAGTAGGGTTAGACGGTATCTAACAAGTAACAACTATTTGTTCAGATAAGGCATATGTACGCAATCAGCCACTTGACAACACAAAAGAAAAGACATGTCAAATTGAACCCCACAAAAAGTTGTTCACTTTTTCAATTCTTCATTACATTGCCCAAATTGCCCATCTCCTCAGCCTTTACTCTCATTCTCTGTTTGTATATTAGTATTATGGATTAGGTTTAGACCATTTATGATACGGATAAAATGTTTGACTTAACAACCTCTATTTTGGCCGTAGGTTTGTCTAACGTTGTTGTTAAAATTAATGTTGAAAAAAACATTTTAAATTAAAAAGTATTAACAAATATTTAAAATTAAATTTAATAATACAATAATTTTTTTAACATATAAAATGATGTTTTTCCCAAAAAAAAAAAGTGTCTTGAAACCACAATGCCAAACAAGCATAAAAAATGGCCCATGTGTCAGACTCTAATTTTAGAGCTTTAAATATGACTTTTGGCATGAGTGGCGCATACACAAGAAATGAATCATGAATATCTGCTCATGTCCCATTACCTGACATCCCATTGTTCCTGAAGCATCAAAGAAGCCATATAAACCAGCCGCTAGGAAGAATTGAGAATTCTTCATATTCCAAAAACAAGGTTAACAATCATAATTCGCAGACAAGGCCTAGTTTCTGGGGTAACATATTCAAACATGGTGGTTTTTTCAATGGCCCACACATGAAACATCAAGTGGTCCTCATGTTTAAAATTGCACCACTTAAATATTGAAAGCAGCCACACTTCAGCTTTCTACTCCATCAAAATGTGCCACACACTAAATGAACATTGTAAAAATAGTCCTCCTTTTACACCATATTCTGCCGCGTATGTGTGAACCATTCGCTCTATCTATTCTTTTCAATGAACTCTTCACAGCTATGCCTCTGATCATTCTCAAGTCTCAACATCATTTGCTTGCAGGAAATGGTCCTTTAACTCCTTTGGCTTTTCTAGCAGCCAAACTAGGAAAGTCCCTTCCCTCTGTTCTAACCATGTGTAGTTGTCGCCAAATAGAACAATAGAAAAGTAGGAACCAAAACAATAAAAAAAAAAAGATATAATGTCAAAGAAACATTAAATAAATTCTCACTCAATGGAAATGAAAATTCCACAATGTAGTAGCCAAATTCAGATTGAATTGGTGCCTCGAGGTGCATCAACAGTGCAATTATCAATTGATATCAACGAGAATCTCACTGTAGAAATCATCAGGAAGCACAAGTCTAATCTATCAAAGTAAAGAGAAAGTTGAGATAGTTATCTGGATATTATACAAAAATGAAAACTGCGCCTAAATATGAATCGAAGGCAACAGATATCTTCCCTCAGAGGAACTGAAGCACTGGTCACGCGCTTGACTGCACCACCTGGGAAATACACCTGCAAATCCTTATAATCCTTGAATACCCAACTCTAAGACCATCAACTGCAGCTTTTATTTTAGCTGATAGTGACTCAGGCAGTGAGATGTATGTCCCAGAAACGGAAGCTTGTAGCTGACATGGAAAGATGTCTGAAGGATATATCCCACTGTTTCAGAAATCCATTTCAGACTGTAAACATTTAGCAAACCATAAATCTACACAAACAGTACGAGGTAAAATTGATGACATCATATGCAACAAGTTGTGACTTCCTACAGGTTAAAGGTCCAATCCAAACTCACCATCTTGGAACACGGTTTAGCTCTATTTATTTGCTCAATCATTTTTCTTTTAAATTTTGAAAACATATATGTTCTTTTTACTAATATTGTCAAAATTTCTAGCAATTAAAAAATGAAACCAACCCAAAAGAAAATAATGGCCTCTAAATATCACATCTATAGTGAGACTCTAAGCATTCATAACCAGCAAGTTCAAAAATTAGGCAACTCGGATGACCATTCAGATCAAGCGTGTCTTCAATTTTTGGCCTAATACAAACACTTCCATCATGCAGGGTGCTTAAAAATCAGGAGCAAGAAATAGCTTACCAAACTGATCTAACTTTTATAATGAATAAACACATGCATTCAACCCACATTACACATGCTGCAAAAAAACTAATCTCCTAATTTGAATGTGGTCCGCTTATTTTTACTGAATGTGCTGCTGTAAGTACATTGCCACTTTTTATGGACAATTACTACCTGACTGAAAATAAGTTTTGAAATAAAGCAATAGCATTACCTTACGAAGACAATGCTTGCAAAATAAAAATGTTACTACAGTGACAAATTTTGCAAAAGTCAACTTCTTTGTAAGGTTGACGCATCCAACAGCAGATTAGTCAATTGGTCTTATCACATACTATTGGTCATAGGATGAGAAACAAGTTCCATCGTAATCAGAGGCTAAAACCCACACTCATCATGTCAAATGGCTGAATTTCGAAGGTAGGTGTTGCACTCAAGAAACATGCCAAAAAAAAAAGAGAGAACAGTTATTACTTTTTAAGCTTAATATGTTCACAAAAGTAAACCTAAATGATCCCTATTGATGTAAGGGGAAGTAGTGAAAACAGGTTCAGCTACTCTAGATCTTTCTGAGATGTAGACCTAAATTAGGTAGCATGGAATATAAAAATCCATGCAGCCGATGCAAACTAGTTTGAGATTATGGTTTAGTTGAATTGAGTACAAGTGATTCCTAGAGTGTAGAACTGACTAACAGAAGTATTTATCTAATGATATTTGCAATTAGGTGCAAATATCCGGTGCAATGGTGAGAACCTTGACATAGAACATGCAAACTTCACAGGCTTCTGTCAGTTGCCAGTTCATGCCAAAATGATAAGGGTATGCCTGTATCAGGACCTACCCTAGATGGAAAAGTTTAAGCAACACGAACACTGGCCGGCAGGTCAGTGAATTAGTGCATAACTTAATCAGTTCAAAATATTGCTCTACTAAGATACATTGAGTTTACATAACCTTTAGTAATAATGAAAAAAATATAAGTTGTGCAAATTTTACCATTTCAAACATGTCATGTCAAGAGTCACCATCACCTTCCTACCATTGTTAAAATCAATGAAACAAAGCTGCAAATCCAGCTGCTCAACTGCAAATAACAAAAACATACGAAGTTACCAAATGAAAGTTAGTTCTGGCCTACTGGAGTATAAGTTTATAAATAGGAATAATTTGAAACCAAAAATATAAAATAATAGGCAATGAATGAGAGAGCTGAATAATAGGTAAATTCAAACTGAATTTCCCAAGGGCAGAATATAAATGCAAATGCAAATGCTTCAATGGCCATGGTCCAAAGTCTATAAATAATAATATAGTATAGCTAAATCAGTTGATTCAATTAATCAATTCTCTCAAGGGTGAAAATATTATGCATGAAAAAAGAAATAAATGTACTAAGAGGGATTTGGAAAATCAAGAAGCATATGTTGGCTTCTTAAACCCTTTTGCAACAGAGTCACCATATCCCATGCAACTCACTGAACCAGATCAATTTTGAAGGACTGACGAGAGTGAACTACTAGGTAGGCCCATAAAGTATTCTATTAGGATAACCATATGTAATTTGTGCCTCTGCAACCAGGAATCTTGGTATGACGTTGGCAATAAAGCATCAAACTTCTCCAAATTACCACTAAGCACCATGAGGCTTTACCTTGACGATGTAATAATGACATGAGTTATTTGACATTGCATTTCCTATCATACCAAATGACTACTAGAGAATGTAGAAATGCCCTTATCATGATTTCTACAAACTCAATATTTGATTTGAGTACCTGTAGTCTAAATTACACTAAATTTCAAGCAAGCCACCTTTTAAGAATATAATGCATTTGGTCAATGTCATAATCCCAAGCCCACAGACAAATAAGGAGAAACATAATCACAAAAGCATTATCAGTTACCAGAGGAAGAACGAAAGCATGTGTGGACCAAATTTCTAATTTCTAATTGTGCTAATTGTACTTCTGCAACCACATCAAGTAGATTATGCAGTAGTGAACAGGTAATCTGCACAACCAAAATGGCATTAGAACGAAAGGAACTATTGATAGTATTCAAGAATCACTGGTGTATTCAGTCAATTCAGCTCTTCCTACACAATGCAAATAATAAGACACGCACACACAGATATACTCCATGAACTTCAGTAAAACTAATAACCCAAACGCAAAATAGAAAAAACATAAGAGGAAAAATATCAATTGCTTGCAAAAATATGTTCATGGCATATGTGGGGAAGCACAAAAAAACAACACATGTTTGCATCTTTTGGTAATTAAATTGGAAGCTTCTCTGTTAAATGATTGACACAATTGCATCCGCAGAGTCCAACAAAATAAGGCCGAAAAAAAAGGACCAAATGCAAAAGGAGATCTAGACTTACTTGTGTTTCTTGTGCAAAACTTTTGGACCCAATGTGCCTCTTTGTGTTCTTAGCATTTAGAACACATGCAAATGCTGACCAAGCATCCATGTTAGGGAAGTTCTAATAAACGAGAAACACTGAGTTTAGAATGAGCACACCAAAAAAAAATTATTCAGGCATATAGACAAATGCTTGACTGCATTACCTTTGTGATGGTGATGCCATTCAATGTGTTTAAAACAAATATACTAGGAATAGGACCATCGTTTATTGTAAATCTGCATCTCATCACAACAAAAGAATAAAATTAAAAGGCAATAAGGCATAATTCAAATTAAATATGCATTTTATGTTTCAATTGGAAATGGCATACCAAAGTAGGGAAAAAAATCAACAAAGAAGCAACCTTTGGTAGATTGAGCCTTGGTAGTTGAGAACAAGATTTTGTTTCTCATTCCTGCTCCCAAAATCATCAACTTCCCACAACTGATGAATAACAGACACGACACCTCTCAGTGACATGGAACATTACACTACACATGATAAAAAGAATCATTATAAAAGCAAGAAGACCTGCAACTCCTCATGTACAAGCCTGCAAGAGGTTTTCTTCTTCAGATGATCATTGAGCAGTACAATTGTCTCAGAACAGCTTTTTTCTCCCTTCATTTTCAAGTAATTGTGGAAAGATTTGGTTAGATTCTTTATTTTCCTATCTAAAGCTTCACACTCATGCTTCATCGTGGCCACTTTTTCCCGGCAAACCTGCAGCATAACAAAGCATGCACTTTATGACAAAACTAAAAATGAAATTGATAGTATCTCCTAGATCTTTGAAGAAATTCTATGACCAGAATGGACACAAACAAGGTATATTGGCAAATATGGAGACATGTGTTAAAGAAATAAATTAAATATTCCAAGAAAGAAAACCTTGTATTACGAAAAGAACAAAAATCGATCCACATTAATGCAGCATGTATACGGGCAAACATTCCATGTTTACAATTTTACACGCTATGCATTTAGAAATCTGACTTCCAACAATAATCTGTGAACATCTATGGACTAAGAAGAAAGAAATATCATTTTGGCATACATTTCCAATTTCCGATGATCATTCATGAAAATACATAGGTAATTTTACATGGACTTAACTTAGCATTGCAACTATGCAGTGATCTCACTTTGTTCCATCATCTATTACAATGCGTTAAGAGTGAATCAATGCAATAATCAAATCCCATCCTGACAAGGTAATAACTAATTGCAAGGATGATGCGAGGTTAGAGAGGGGGAAAACATAGTAAACCTTAGAAAACAACCCCCTGACTTTTGATTTGAGTAAAAAAATAAAATAAAATAAACCCTCAGGATTTGGGAAGCTAAAAGAAAGAGAGCACACAAAGTTCTTAAATGATCAAGTCCTTTCAGCAGTTTTCTAGATAGGAAAGAACTGAAAGGACTGATTAATGTAGTTCTAAACAGGATCAAACTACAATTTTGTAGTACAATACGCAAATTTTTATTCTTTTTCTTCTTACAGTTACTGAAAATGGCCTACCATCGTATCACACAATTTAAGAAAATACTCTCCTTAATGCCACATAAATTTATTTATAGGCAAAACAAACATGAATAAACTTCAGGGAACTGAAGGGCTTATAGAACAGATTACAATCTTAAAACTGATGTGAATACCTCATGTTTGCTGCCCAAATTAGACGTGCATGAATTTCTAAGATTATCAACTATATTATCCCTGTCACTAGGCGAAAATAGAAATCTTCTATTTGACTTCAGCATCTCAGACCTATGAATTGCGAAGCTCAGTTCTTGTGCTCTTCTCTGTATCCAAGAACAGAGACAGATTACAAATAATATGTGCATAATTGAAAGAATGTAAAACACAAATATAAGGGGAGAACTACCAGTAATTTATCATGCTTGACAGACTTTAATTGCTGCCTTGCCCTTTCATACACTAACTTATAAAGCAACATTTTTGTTTCAGCTACTCTGTAACATTAACTGACTAATCAGCAATTCTTCCGCAAAATTAATTCAAAAATAATGATGCAAGGACAAAAGACATCCATATTCAAGACATAGTAATATCAACAAGATGAGAAACCACCTTTTATGCCTAACTTCACTGGAATGATCACTCACTTTCTGTAGAAAAAGTACAAGAAACGTGTTAGAGGTTAGGCTAGACTGCAAAACTGTATATGTCATAAGGTGATACTTTTTACTCTATTTTTCAGACCTGAGGCTGTATTTGGGAACAGAGTATCTCATAAATCTTAATCTTCTCCAGGTGAACCAAAATATCTTGCAGAACACCAATCTACAAAGTGGAAATTTTTATATTATATAACACAAATAATAGCAACACAAGCATATTGTAAAGGAAGACAGGAGTACATATTACCGAACTCATATTTAGTTTATCTATAAATGGAGAGAACAACTGCTGCATATCAGTTGAAAATTTTGTAGAAATCTGCAAGATAAACACTGAAGTCAAAATGAATTTGAAAGACACATCACAAATTTCTGCAAAACAACCTTGTGGTATTGATCATTTGCATTGTGTCATCTTGTGTTCTTTCTTTTTTTTATTTTTTTAATTTTTTTTGATAATATAATTCCACCTAAATAGTTTATGCTTAGACAGTACTAAGCCCGGATAAAAGATGAGAGTTGCGGTAAGTGACAACCAACGTAAAAATTTAGTCACACCTTATGATATGGATTCAAATGATATAAACGTTGAAGCATCCTCTACTTACGACGCGCTACATCGGAGCCCAGGTGTAGTGAGAAATATGTAAGAGTGTAGGGCGTTCACCGAAAGCGATGCGCCATGCCAGCACCTGGGTGTGGTATTAAATGAGCAAGGGTTCCTACATCATGGACGGGTGTGAGTAAAGAAGTTAATCCATAGGTCAAATAGTAGAACAGATAGTGAAACAGAACACAAGATAGACATAGAAAACAATAGAAGATATCATAGAAGGAGACTAATTAGGAAGAAACAAGATAAGAGAAGGATCAGGATTAGTACTTGGAATGTTGGATCACTTATAGAAAAATTAATTGAGCTTGTGAATACCTTGAAAAGGAGAAAGGTGAATAGTGCTTGCATTCAGGAGACTAAATAGATAGGGGAGAAAAGCAAGGAAGTGGGTAATTCAAGGTACAAACTGTGGTTTACCGGAAAGGAGAGAAACAAAAACGGAGTAGGCATAAACATAGACAAAACATTGAAAAACGCTGTAATAGCTGTGAAAAGAGTAGGAGATAGAATTATACTAGTAAAGCTAGTATTAGAAGGAGAAACAATAAATGTAGTTAGTGCTTATGCCCCACAAATAGAACTAAATAGTGAGAGTAAACAAAGGTTTTGGAAAGATATGGATGATTTAATGTAAAGCCTACCGAATGAAGAGAATGTTTTCATTAGTGGAGATTTGAATGGACATATAGGAAGTGGTAGGCAAGGTTATGAGAATGTTCATAGAGGTTTTGGTTTTGGCAGTCGAAATGAGGAGGAAAAAAGCATCCTGGATTTTGTTATGGCATACGACCTAATACTAGCAAATACCTATTTTATAAAAAGAGAGTCACATTTAGTGACTTTCAAAAGTGGGCAGCATAAAAGTCAAATCGACTTCCTCTTAACCAGGAAGACAAATAGAGCTTTATGCAAGGATTGCAAGGTCATTCCAGGAGAGGCTTTAACAAGTTAACATTGGTTAGTAATCTTGGATGTCAAGTTTAGGAACAATTCAAGTAAGGTCAGAAGAAATAGTGCAGCTCGAACAAAGTAGTGGGAGTTCAAAGAAGTAAAGCAAGTGATGTTCAAAAATGAGCTTCTCGAGTTCGAAGCATGGAAGCTGGATATGGAGGTCAATGGTACATGGATACAGATGGCATCAAAGATTAGAGAATTTGTTAGAAAAGTACTAGGAGAGTCTAAAGGACATGGACCACCCTCAAAAGAGAGATGGTGGTGGAATGATAAGTACAAAAGGCAGTGAAGAGAAAAAGAAAATTGTATAAGAAATTATCTAAATGTGATAATAATAAGGTATATGAACAGTACAAAATAGCAAAAAAAGAGGCAAAAAATGCAGTTAGTCAAGCAAGAGCACAAGCTTTTGAAAAGTTATATGAGAAGCTTGAAACTAAAGAAGGGGAGAAAGATATTTATAGATTAGCAAGGAGGAGAGAAAGGAAATGTCAAGATCTCAATCAAATTAGGTGCATTAAGGATAAAGAAGGAAAAGTGTTGGTGAAAGATGAGGACATTAAAGAAAGATGGAGAAATTATTTTAATGATCTCTTTAATAATAGTCAAAATAGTAATAGCATGAATATAAACTATAGAATAATAGAAAAGAATGTGCATTATACTAGAAGGATTAAATCTTTAAAAGTAAATGAAGCACTTAAGAGAATGAAAGTGGGTAAAGCCTGTGGACCCAATGGAATATCAATTAAAATGTGAAAGTGTTTGGGAGATATGGGAGTGGCATGGTTAACTAAATTATTTAATAAGATTATAAACTCAAAGAAAATGCTTGATGAATGGAGGAGTATTTTAGTACCTATTTTTAAAAATAAGGGAGACATACAGAGTTACTCAAATTATAGGAAAATTAAACTCATGAGCCATACTATGAAGTTGTGAGAGAGAATTGTGGAACATCAACTACGTCATGATACTTTTATCTCTCTCAATCAATTTGGCTTCATGTCCGGTCATTCAACTATGGAAGCGATCTTTCTCATTAGAAGCTTAATAGAGAAATATAAAGATGTGAAGAAAAATCTACACATGATTTTTATTGATTTGGAGAAGGCTTATGATAATATTCCAAGAGATGTCTTATGGAAAGTGTTAGAACAAAAGAGAGTATCTATTAGGTACATACAAGCGTTGAAAGATATGTATGAAGAAGCAACTACCATTGTGCACACAGTAAGAGGGGACACAAGAGATTTTCCGATCTCAGTTGGATTACACTAAGGATCAGCTATAAATCCTTACCTTTTTACATTAGTTTTAGATGAATTGACGAAACATATACAAGAGAGAATTCCTTGGTGCATGATGTTTGTGGATAATATGGTTCTGATAGATGAGACGCGAAAAGGAGTCAACAGAAAACTAGAGCTTTGGAGAAATACTTTAGAGTTAAAGAGCTTTAAGTTAAGTAGAACGAAGACAGAATACATGCATTGCAAGTTCAGTGATGCCAAACTGGTAATAGGGAAGGAGTTAATTTGGATGGAGTGGTACTGTCCCAAAGTAATCACTTTAAATATCTCGGCTCAGTCCTTCAAGTATATGGGGGATGTGAGGAGGATGTTAGTCATAAGATTAAAGCCGGATGATTGAAGTGAAGACGAGCCACTGAAGTCATAAGATTATGTCTACGCTTCACACAAAATTGAGGTGGTTTGGTCATGTGAAGCGTAGACATACGGAGGCTCCAACTAGACAAGTAAAGCACATTAGGTTAAAGGATAGAAATAAAAAAAAAGGGTAGACCTAAATTGACTTAGAGGAGAGTGGTACAACATGATCTAGAAGCATTACACATTTCTGAGGATTTAACCCAAAATCATTTAGAGTGGAGAAAGCAAATTCATATAGCCGATCTCAAATTTTTTGGATAAAGGCTTAGTTGAGTTGAGTTGAGTTGAGTTGAGTTGAATTGATTTTTTTTATAATATGTTTTATTCATCCAAGGTTTACTCCACAATTTGATTCTATCACATTAAAATTGACTATTTACTAAAGAGTCAATGACTTTTTATTAAATAGTTTGACATGTTAGTTTATTTATTCTTTTTGCCATTTGCCTTTCTTCGTCACAAATACCGCAAGATATAATTTTGGCCCTAGGGTTAGGTTAACTTCTGTGGAATAAGTAATGTAGCAAAACACACGGGAATTTATTTCACATTAGAAACACAAGATGAAAATGTGAAGATGAGCATAACTTATGCAAGTCTACCTTCGATTGGCAAACCTGGATATGCAGATAACGTAACAAAAGAGGTTAGCAAAATGCACATACATCACTCCAATGCTTCATCATTGTGTCGCTTCTGATCATCTTTCTTTTATCATCACTTCCACTAGCACAGGCCAACATGAACTCCAAATTAGAACCCTGACCTCTATTAATGTTTGGACTACTCTTGATTCTTCTAATTGTATCTTCATGATTTCCTTCATCAGGCACTAATTTTTCACTTCTTTTCTGTAGAGCAAAATTTTCAATATCTTGTGCAGGAATTTGGCTCTGTGAAACATGGAGTTCCAGATGGCTATCACTGTCACCAGGTCCACTGGAATTGGAGTTTGGAGACAGCACATCTTTCCCAGCCAACAATTGTACATTCTCATCATTAGACACATCACATAGTTCTTTCCTAGATAGACTTCGAGATAGCTCCTTCTCAATGGGACTCGAGTCATTACTTTACTAATGGGGCTCTGACTCAAGCATTACATCAAACTTAGAAGTTAGAATGTCAAACTTCATAAGCATCCAAAGAATGCCAAAACAGTTATTTACATGGCCCAATGACCAGAAAAACTGAACTCTAGCGTGTTTTTTCAAGTTTAGCAAATTTAGCCTAATTTGGGGATTTTTTTTTTTGCTACAGTTTTAGCCAACCAATCAAAATTGGAATAACTAACAAAACTTATTACTAAAATGAACAGAAATAATTAAAAAAATAAAATTGAAAATATTAAAATTTTAAATAATTTCCCACCTCTCTTTCTTTCTATCCTTTACCACTCCAGCATCCTTTCTCTCTCCACCATTATTGCAGTAATAATGGGAAATACTATCATGTTCACCAGTTCGCAAGCTCTTGAATGCCGCAAAAATGTTCATAAGCTCAAGCGAACTTTTGCCAAGAAAAACTGAGAGATATGTTCAACTGTGTCAGCTCATTGAGGGTCAAACCCACAGTCTGGATCAATTAGTCTAAGTAGCTTTAACCATGCTCCATACATTCAACCAGCTTTAGGGGCAGGTTTTGAGCACCATGGATATGTTGGTAAGTTTGATGATGATGTAAGATATCTAGAGATGGTTCTTCATCCTTGGGATGCAGGTCTGGAAATGTTCAAGACATACTTTGATTGAATTGCAGGGGGGAAAAGGGAAGCAGAGATCAAGGAGAAGAGATGGAGAGGGGGCAATAAAAAAATAAAATTATTGTTTTTTGTTCTAATTAATTAATAATACAATTTTATTATTTATTCCAATTTTGATTGCTAGGATCAACTTGCAACCAACTTCCCAAATCAAGCTAAGATTGTTAAAAGTTTAAAGGTTTGATCCAAATTCAAAAAATGCACAAACGTTTTGGATTTTATTGATCATCAGGCCGATTAACATTAACAAGCAACCTAGGACTACATAGGACCAAATTAGAGAGAGAGAGAGAGAGAGAGAGAGAGAGAGAGAGAAATGTAACCTTCAACAATGATGGCTCATTCACATTTCTCCAATGAATGTAGAGGGAATCTGGGGCAGGAAGAGAAGCTTCATTCCGCTTCCCAGGAAGTTCCTCTTTAGAATAGATTGGGTCAGTTGCACAAGGGATATTGCAATCTGGGCTTCCTGAGAAAAACTTCAGGGCACTCATCTCCCTTGAAGGAGTTCTTACATCTGGTAAGGTTTCACATTCATTTTGCACATCAGCAGGGTAACTTTGCTCGTCATGCACCTTTTCCACTTGATTAAAGTCTCCAAAATGATTAATCTCTATAACAGATGAGGTGGATAGCTTGGTCCCTTCAGCAAACCAGGATTCTGATTCATCGGTTACTGCAGCAGAATGACTATTGTTGGTAACATTACCTATTGAAGTCTTAACTTGTCCTAAGCCAATGCTAACAAGCTCAATCTTCTGAAGGCCACGAGGGACAGTACTGTGATTTTCTGTTGATGAGGCTAGCCTCTGATCCAACATTTTTCCTGGATAAACAAACACATCAGGTTGTCTGCTTGTTTTCACATCATTGCCATGTTCCAGTTTAATCTCAACCGATGGGGAATCAGATCCATAAAAGACCACCACCTGTTTTTGCAAGTTCTCTGGCATCAAAATGTGTTGGCTGACTTTATTCTGCAATGAAGTGAACTTAGAAGGTGATGCCACTTCTGACATCAGCTGAGTATCACTCGTCTTAGAAAGAGTATGTGAAGACATAGGAATCAGAGATTCTGCACCTTCTCCAAGGCTTATAGTGCCCTCCATTTCACTCAAACTGCCATCATTCTTTGGGCTCCATATACCAGCATTATACTTATAGTTTGTTCTCTCATGATCCATGTTCTTCTGATCAACACTAGATAAATGCTTTTCTAAATTAGAAACCAGGGCATCCACATTTTTGCCCTCAATGTCTTTGTTGTTTTCTTCACCAACAGCATTTAGGGGAGAAGTTGTAGATGAATGGAGCTTTAATAACCTAAGTTTTGATTTTTCAATTACATCTTTCAACGAATTGGCAAGAGGAGAGGTATCAAAAATTTTGAACTTAGAACTGGTTTTGTAAAAGGGCAAAATATTCTCACCACTCTTTATATTTTCCTTGCCAAAAAAAGAACCTGGTTGCTTCGGGGAAGGAGTCATATATGATAATTGTCTACTGGATTTAGCAGCATCCAAAAAATTTTGCTGCTGTTTAGAGGACAATGAGGATATGGACTCAACTGCTGGAGATCTATGATGTTGATCAGAATTCTGATAAACAGCATAATTTCCGCTTCTATTGCTAGTAGATGTTTCTTCCAAGCAGCCCTCAATGGAAGTTTTTCTAGATTCATGTAGTGAAAATACATTCAACTGAGGAACTTTACCGTTCATCCTCTGAGCACCAACACTAAACTCAATATTAAGCATATTCGTCCCAATCAGAGCTTTACTATGGTCATTATTCACCTGCAATTGAAATAAAAATTGTTGTGCATAAGTCACTGCTTCACTTTCCTATGATAAAGGATACTCAATTAATGTTCAGAAAAAAATATTGAATTTGTTGGCCACTGTTATGGAAAGTCAATCACTATGTTATGGAAAGTCAATCACTATATTATTTTTCTGTATATTTTGTATTCTGTATTCCTATTTAGGATTTCTTATTTAGGATTTCTTCCTAATTAGTAGAACACAATTATAGGAATCAATTGTATATATATACCCATGTACAGATTAATTGAAATCAATAAGAATCATCTCTTTCTACATGGTATCAGAGCAGGTAATCAATCTAGGGTGACTATTTGTTCTCGCTACCCAGCTCAGGAGAGACCTTGGTCGCCGACCGGCCATTTCAACCCCGATCAACATTGCCGGCGTCGTCTCAACCCCCTCATTCCACCATCGTGTGCTGTTGCCTGATCCAGTATAACCATCAAAGGACTTCTGAGGTTTGGCTCTCAGATCCTATTTCGGTATTTGCTTGATTTGTGATTTTGGGTTATTTTGCTGCTATAAGCACTTTGGATTAGCGTTTCGGTTAGTTTTCTTTGTCTCAACAAATGGCAGACAATAAGAATATTATTTCTGATGTGATTCCGGTGATGACTAAGATCACGGAACACAAACTTAATGGTTCGAATTACCTGGAGTGGAGTAAGATCATAGGGTCTATTTGCGTAGCATTGATAAGGATGATCACCTTACTAAAGATCCACCCACGATGATACACGACAAACTTGGCTAAGGGAGGATGCTCGATTGTTTTTGCAAATAAACTAGATTCATAGTGAGGTAATTAGTTTAATTAATCACCGTGAATTTGTTAAGGAATTGATGGATTACTTAGATTTTCAGATTCGTAAAGGGAATATCTCCCGTATTTATGATGTTTGTAAGGCATTCTACCATGCTGAGAAAGAGGATAAGTCTCTCACGGCTTATTTTATGGATTTTAAACGGGTATATGAGGAACTTAATGTATTTTTGCCTTTTAGTCCTGATGTGAAAGTTCAGCAGGCCCAACGAGAGCAACCGGTTATGAGTTTTCTTGTGCCTTCCTTGAGTATGAGATCGCTAAATCTCGATTCTCTCCAGATCTTGAGATTTCCTCTTTGCATGAAACGTTCACACGGGTCCTTCAAATGCAGAGTACTCAATCTTCACAACTGTAAGTAGTGCTCTTATTAGCCGTAATCCAAATGGACAACGGTAATAGAAGAGAAAGTAGAGGAGGAATTACAAATGTATAATCAGTAATGGAGAGGCTAGTTCTAATCAGGACTCAAGAGGAGTCATTTGTTATTATTGCCATGAGCACAGCCATACAAAATATAATTGTCCGCAACTTCAGAGAAAAATCAGCGATCACGGATGGCAAATATGGCGTGAGAGAATTCTACAAGATCTTCCTCCGAGAAAACTATTTTGGTATCTGCAGAGGATTTTGCACAATTTTCCCAGTATCAGGCATCTCTAAAGCCTACCAGTTCCCCTGTCACCGCGATTGCTGAGTCAGGTAAATCTACTACATGCCTTGTGTCTTCTTCATCCAAATGGGTTATAGATTCTAGTGCGATGATCACATGAGTAATTCTAGTCTTCTATCCGCTTTCACCTAATCTCACTTCCTCTCATTACTTTAGATGGTTCTACTTCTTGTGTCATGGGTTCGAATCGCAACCCGACTTCACAATTTCTTTGTCTTCTGCTTTGTATTTACCAAAATTCTCTTTTAATCTACTTTCGTTAGTAAACTTACTCGTACCTTAAATTGTTCTTTCCTTTTCTGACGGTGTTTGTTTCGTGATCTTACGACGGCGTTATTGGTAGAGGACGCGAGTCAGGTGGTCTCTACATTCTGGAAAATCATGTACCGCGGTCGCTTGTTTGCTCCAGTACCTTAACACCTCTTGAAGCTCATTGTAGATTGGGTCATCCTTCTTTGTCTACCATGAAGAAGCTGTTTCCTCAATTTGATCTTTATCAAGACTAGAATGTGAGTCGTGTCGGTTGCAAAACATCATCGTTTGCCTTACGTGTCTAGAGTCAATAAACGGGCTTCATCTCCTTTTGAGGTAGTTCATTCGATGTTTGGGGTCCTTGTTCATTACATCTAAAACTGGATTTCGTTATTTTGTTACTTTTGTTGATGATTACTCTCGTGTTACCTGGTTATATTTAATGAAAAATCGTTCTGAGTTGTTTTCTATCTTTTGTGCCTTTTGTAATGAAATCAAAACTCAATTTAATATTTCTGTGCGCATATTAAGAAGTGACAATGCCAAAGAATACTTTTTAGCACAATTTCAGCCTTATATGACACAAAATGGCATTCTTCATCAGTCTTCCTGTGTGGATACCCCATCCCAAAATGGCGTGGCCGAAAGAAAAAATCGTCATCTTCTTGAGGTAACTCGTGCTCTTCTTTTTCAGATGAAAGTACCTAAACACTTTTGGGCGGATGCAGTTTCCACGGCATGTTTTTTGATCAATCGTATGCCGTCTTCTGTCCTTAATGGGGGATATTCCTTATACTACTTTGTTTCCTACAAAATCTTTGTTCCCTATTGAACCCCGTATTTTTGCTTATACCTGTTTTGTGCGTGATGTTCGTCCACAGGTTACTAAATTGGATCCAAAATCTCTCAAATGTGTCTTCCTTGGGTACTCCCGGCTCCAAAAAGGGTACCGTTGTTTCTCTCCTACTCTTAATCGTTATCTTGTTTCTGCAGATGTCACATTTTTTGAGTCTACTCCATTTTTTCCTCCATCATCTGTGTATGAGAGTCAGGGAGAGGAGGATGATCTCTTAATATATACTGTCCAACCAATGTCTAGTACTCTCTCACAGCCTGTTCCTTCTGTCTCTAGACCTACTCGACCTCCCGTTGTTCATGTTTATTCCAGAGATTGGAGATTCCCGACTGGATCCTCCACCACTATTTCGTTGGGAGATCCTGCACCTCATCGATCATGATTCTGATCTAGAGTTACCCATTGCTCTTCGTAAATGTAAACGTTCATGTACTTACCCTATCTCTTCTTTTGTTTCTTATAATCAATTGTCTTCTTTTTCTCGGTGTTTTGTTACTTCTTTAGACTCACATTATCCCTAATCATTAATGAGGCCTTTGTCTCATCGTGTGATGTTATGAAAGAGGAAATGAAGGCTTTAGATGCTAATGGTACATGGGAACTATTGCCTTTACCCACTAGTAAGAAAGCTATTGGTTGTAAATGGGTATATACAGTAAAGGTAAATCCTGATGGTTCTGTGGCTAGGTTAAAAGCACGCCTTGTAGCAAAAGGATATGCTCAGACATATGGGGTTGATTACTCTGATACTTTTTCTCCTGTAGCTAAACTTACTTCTATTCGCTTGTTTATCTCTTTAGCAGTTACATATGATTGGCCCCTGCATCAATTGGATATCAAGAATGCTTTCCTACATGGTGATCTTCAGGAGGAGGTGTATATGGAGCAACCAGCTGGGTTTGTTGCTCAGGGGGAGTTGGGTAAAGTTTGTAGGCTTCGAAAGTCTCTTTATGGCTTGAAACAAAGTCCTAGGACATGGTTTGGGAGATTCAGTGAAGCAGTACAGGAATTTGGTATGCAAAAGAGTAAGTGTGATCACTCAGTATTTTATAGGCAATCTGAGGCTGGTCTAATTCTCTTGGTAGTCTATGTGGATGACATTGTCATCACTGGGAGTGACTCTGCGCAGTATTTCATCTCTTAAAACCTTCCTCCAAACTCGCCTGGACCAAAGACTTGGGATTTTTAAAGTATTTCTTGGTATCGGGTTATGAGAAGTAAGAAGGGTATTTTCTTGTCTCAAAGAAAATATGTCCTCGATCTATTGACAGAGACAGGAAAATTAGGTGCTAAGCCTTGTAGCGCACCAATGACTCCAACTTTACAACTGTTAGCAGGGGATAGTGAGTTGTTTGAAGATCTAGAGAGATACAGGAGATTGGTAGGAAAATTGAACTACCTTACAATCACTTGTCCTGACATTGCTTATGCCGTTAGTGTGGTAAGTCAGTTTATGTCTTCCCCAACTGTTGCTCATTGGGAAGCCTTGGAACAAATCTTGTGTTATCTGAAGGGCGCTCCAGGAAGAGGTTTGCTATATGGTAATCATGGGCATTTGAATGTTGAATGTTTTTCAGATGCCGACTGGGCTGAATTTAAGGTTGACAGGAAGTCAACTACTGGATATTGCGTTTTTATTGGAGGAAATTTGGTGTCTTGGAAAAGCAAGAAGCAGAGTGTAGTTTCTCGATCTAGTGATGAATCCGAATACAGAGCCATGGCACAATCAGTATGTGAGGTAATGTGGATACTTCAATTACTAGATGAGACAGGTTTTAAGACCTCCCTGCCTGTGAAATTGTGGTGTGATAATCAAGCTGCTCTGCATATTGCTTCTAATCCGGTGTTTCATGAGCGAACCAAACATATTGAGATTGATTGTCACTTTATTCGTGAAAAGATTCAACAACAGATCATCTCAACAGGACACATCAAAACTGGAGAGCAGTTAAGAGATATTTTCACAAAAGCTCTGAATGGAGCTAGGATTGACTACATTTGTAACAAATTGGGCATGATTAACATCTATGCTCCAACTTGAGGGGGAGTGTTATGGAAAGTCAATCACTATGTTATGGAAAGTCAATCACTATATTATTTTTCTGTATATTTTGTATTCTGTATTCCTATTTAGGATTTCTTATTTAGGATTTCTTCCTAATTAGTAGAACACAATTATAGGAATCAATTGTATATATATACCCATGTACAGATTAATTGAAATCAATAAGAATCATCTCTTTCTACAGCCACTTTGAGCAAAACGGCAATAGATAGAAAATGTGGAACTGTGCCTGAACAGCTTGCAATTTCTAATCAAGAGGTGCCATGGAAAACAACATTTAAGGAGTTTCCATCAGTCATGTTGCTTGATGTTTGATTACACTGAAAGATATAACTCTGTGTAGATCACATAAAAGGACAAATGCAATGAAATCAAATGGCATAATTGAGCTTGCAGCGAAGCATATAAATTAGAGTGAAAACCATTGCAATATGGCATAACGCCAATTTAAGAATCACACCTCAACATCTAAAAAAAAAAATTAAGGATCTTACGAAGCATGTAACAAACGGAATACAAGTAACCCAGGCAATTAATTTATATCATTCATGACAACCTGAGAGGGGCAACATACTCCATATGAAATTGAAGAAGCCAAAGCACTGGAGAAAATCCAATCCAGAAGAGAAGTCTTACTTTGCTTAGTAGATTAGGCGTTTGCATTTGCTGATCAACAGATACATCAGCTTCCAAATCTTCATTACTACGAGATGAGGGACCACTAGTACTCTGATTAACAAGGGTGATCAAGGAAATACCATTCACCTCATCCAATTCCATGCAAGCTGCAGATACTCCCTCAGTATATGTGTCTAGCTTAGCAATATTTCTTGTTTCTTTATCCTTGCAAACTTTTTCATCTATGTGGCCACTCAAATTCTCATCGAATGTAGAAAGCTTCCTCTTCAATGTTTTTCCATTGTTAGAATCAGAAACAGAGGAATCTTGCAAATCTTTACTGCCTTCTGCCAAAAGTGCTTCCAGTGTAGGAGAAAGTTTCCCGTAATCATAATTGTGTGGGTTTTCTCCAACAAGACTCATGTCACTTGAATCTCTCCCACAACTAACTTTCTCAAATGGAAGAGAAACATGTGGAATTAGCTTCTTAGCTTTTGTTAGTACAATAAAACTTCCTGAATCAGAAGGACTGCTTATGTGGGAAGGTGTTTTCTCTTCAAGAGTTTTTCCTCCTGAATCTGATTTCACGAGACTATGGAAATGCATTGAAAATGCTGTGGAATCCATTGTAATATCATGATTATCATCTGAGGCAGCAGAGTCAGATAATCGCCCAGGTCTGATAAAACTTGCTGATACAGGCCCAAAAAAGTTGTCTTCTGAAAAAAAGCAACAGTATGAAATGCTTCAACGTTTCTTCTTAAGAAATTGCCATCTGGTGATGCATATATGAAGAGTAAGAAATGATAACTTTATTTTCTGAGCGATCTTGCAAGATTGAATTTTAAAATTTAAACTGATTATCTGAAATAATAAGGGTAAATTCGCTGGCTCGAACCACCTGAGTCTTTATACACACAACTGGAATAGCCCCTCTCAAATTCTTATCAAATTAGCATCAAACTAGATCATCCTCAGTTATGCAGCAGGCACAGTTATCTCTGCTACATCAAGCACCTGTAGAAAACCCCTAATTCAAATTTAACTAATCAACATTCAGTTTTGAATTTGTGGTGACATAAGAGTGAAGCAGAAGAAGCCAATCCGGTTTATTAGAAACGTAAACATATAACAGTCAAACTAATGCAAACCTAAAGAAAGCTTCAAAACCAGCAAAATTTATAAGAGAAAACGGAATCGACAAAATAAAACAAACCATCATTCGAAGTAGCAGAACCAACAATAGTACTTCCAGGAGACGGTGACTCAACTGGCCTCAAAAACGACTTCCTCGCATTGACAATGTCGTCTTCATCGTCTTCGTCTCCGGTTGGAGACATTTCTTTGGAATCATCACTATCAGCGAGGTCCCTGAAAAACCCTAGCACCTCATTCTCCGCCTCGGCGGCATTGCCGGAGCTGGGATCCTTCGCAGAGCAGTCTGGAGGGGTCTCATAGTCCTCATCTCGGTTGAAGATGTGGACGGAGGTAATCTCACGGTCAGCGAAGCTCACGCGCCGCGAACGCTTCTTCCTGACAGCTATGGTTTCCTCGTCGGTCTCGGCGTTGCAGGTGTCTTCAACAATCGGGGGATTTGAGGCCATGATTGAGCGGAAAATCGCGATAATTGGAAAGGATTATGAAATTTACAGCTAGGGTTTGAATTTGAATTGCATTTTGGGAGACTGGAACTGACAAGTGAGGATGATAGTAGGGAGATTTGAAAGGGCGGAAAACTAGATGGATTTAAACGCGGCAAGTCTGGTTATTTTTATAGGGAACAAAGTTGAAATTGGTCCTTATACTTTTTTTAAAATCAAATAAGGAAAGTTTGAATTTTTGTTTAAATTAATTTATAATTTTTAATTAAAATCAAATAAACTTAATTTTTAATTAAGAAAATAAAAATAATAATTTCTCTATTTTGTAATAATACATTATTAATTCTATATTTTAAATTTAAAAATTATAAATAAAAAAAATCCAATAATTTAACATAAAAATGTCTTTAACCCAAATGCAAAACCCACATTCTGCGTATACGCCTCTTCTTCTTCTTCTAAACTAAAACCCGGATTCTTTCTCTTGGAAATGGGAACTCGTAGGACATCTACGAGACATTAGGGATTGCATGGGGGCAGGAATTTGCGAGCAGGACTTAAGAGTTGGGGTTACCATTTGACAAGTTGCGCGTTCCATCCCTTCACAAAGATCGCTGTCGCCAGTGAGAGGAATGAAACTGGAAATTTAATTTTGGGATAAAAATAAATATTAAAAAAATTAAATGAAATTTTAATAAAAAAAATATAGAAAATAAAATAAAAAATAAAATATTAATAAATCAAAATTAAATAATATAAAATATGAATAAAATTTATATAAAGGTAAAAAAATAATAAAAAATAAAATTTATGTATAAAATTTTAATTTTAAAAATTTTTGGAGGAGCCACTGCCCCAAAAGCTCATGAGCAGTTCCGCCTGCTGTGCCTTTCCTATGGCTTACAATGCATCACTTGCTTGATTTACAAGTCAAGACCGCCGTGAGACGACATTATTTTTTACCGGATTAATTATTTTCGATTCTTTATTCGATCAGAAATGAAGCTTAAAGGGGGGATTGCCTCAAAAATTACCCAATTTAAATTTGAATCTAATTACTATTTTCAAAATTTATATATAAAAATTTATTATCGATTATCAGAATTTATCTTAAATACTATTATTATTATTTGTCACAATTCAACTTATGGGTCAGACCAGCACTAGGATCTAGATCGGTATAAAGCTTCCGAGGCCCGTACTAAGCCTTATTATTTTCAAACCCATGATCAAATTCACAATTTAGGTCCTTCATGTATATAAAATAATTTAAATTAAACTATTATAATTTTATTTTCGGCCAACTTAACTCAATCATTATCAGAAACTAAAATTAGGGGAACTCAACTCAATCCTGGTACATCGTTTACAAACTATTTAAAAATCATAAAAATTTTTCATTTATTAATATAAAAACTTAAATTCATACAGTCCCTGACAAGATCAATACTACTGCTAGTACATGCAAAGTTCTAAATTACAGATTTAGATAATAATAATAATACAATTACGTAATTACTGATAACCATCGAGAAAATAAATAGGTTATTCTGAAAAATGTCTCCTCCTGTAGCTTGGAAAAATAGGGTGAATAGGAATGAGCTTCCGACTCAGAGAGTAAAATACAAATTTTAAGTACAATTTCTATAGCTATCTAAAGTTAATGCATCCTAAAGAGTGGAATGCAAAACCATTAAAATTTTTATACACATCACATCATAAACTAAAAAGGAATTTGGAATACTCACACACCCAATAATGTTCAAACAGTACATATATGGGAGCTGATGCCCTATACAGCTCTCTTAATTCAACCTCTGCTAGCGAGTGTCTCTCAAGCCAGACTTTCGCTTGATAAAGTAAATGCGGGGGCCAGCGAGATCATCTCGAGCCGTGCCTACCCCGACTTATCCATAAAGGACCGAGTCCCAGTGAGTGTCTCTCAAGCCGCGTCTACCCGTCCTATCTATATCTAATACCATACACCACATACAAGCCAACACACACATTGCTCCAAATTACCATAAATAATATCTATGGCACTTCATCAATTAAGAATGCAATATAAAACGTGCCTAGTGTTTAACTACATGGGTACATATTTATAAGTGATGCATGGACATGCCTGAACATATAATAATATTGAAATTATAATTAAAATTAATATTTTACTCACAATACACCAGAGACGACTATAGAAGTTGAGTGAAGGAATATGGTTTACCCTGACCTCCTATATCAAATCTAACACCTGAAACGTGTCCAGAACGTCTGAAAATGCTAGGATTGACTATAATATCGACCACGTTCTAAGACGGGCCGTCGGGCAGCCGGATCTGGCTGAAAATGTAGTCCTGATGCCAGTGAGCTATATTGCACCTAAATTAAGTCTAAATTTTATTAATAATTATCATAAATTTATTTTTAAATTTTGGAAATCGAAAAGTTCAAAAATCTCACAAAGAGATCTAGACCGTCCGATTATTGCTTTTTTCAAACGGTGTCCGAGCGGAGCGGGACCAGTCCTATCTCTAAGATTTCGCCATTTTGAGTCCATCGGTGACCTCGGATTTTTGATCCGACGGTCAGATCACCCAAAAAATGATCGAAAAACCACTGCCATCACTTTCTCTCTCCTCTTTCTCTCTTTTCATTTCTCACCGAAAACTTCATCATTCTGGGCATGGTTGGTTGGAAAGTGGAGCTAGGTTCTTAGGGAGTTGATGGTAGCTTGGATCGCCGGCGTTGGTGACCGCAATCGGCTGAAAAACAACCTGAATTTCTCTCTCTCTCTCTCTCTCTCTCTCTCTCTCTCTCTCTCTCTCTCTCTCTCTCTCTCTTCCTCCCTACCGCTTCCTGACATCGCCGATGAGTGTGGAGTAGACAGGGAGGTCGTCGGTTGGTCACCGGAGAAAGGAAGAAGAAGAAGAGAGGGGAGGAGATGAGAGAGATGGGGGGGAGGGGAGCTCCTCCCGATTTTTGTTTTAAATTTTTATTCTTTTTTTTTTTAAACCTGCCCACACACCGCCCAATAGGGGTAGCCACGGTTCAGGAACCGCCGGTTACGGTTCAATGAAATCATAAACTTGAACCAAACCTTCAGGGGACGGTTTGGAAGACAGTTCCTGAACCGCCAGTTCCGGTTTGAGCCCCAATTTAAAACGGTTTGAAGGGTTTAGGGGAGCCCAGCTCAATCATAATACCCATCTTAAATAATCAATTTAATGCCATTATTTAAAACAATTTGTTTATACACTAGTGGAGCTCTAAAAATTAAATAAATAAATAAGGGAATACATAAACACAATAAAAATTATTAACTGAGAAATATAATAACCTACAAAGGAAAATGAAGATTAAACTCTAAAACTAAAATTTTCTTCTCCTACAATATAGGGAAAATTTGAATAAAAATGAGCGTTCGACTCAGAGAGTTTAGATATTGATAATTGGTGCAGTTTCTACAACAACCTAAAATAAGTACAATCCTATTGTGAAATGCATAACTACATATATAACAAATAATTCATCTAATATTTGCACAAAAAGATAATTTGGAGCTACTCACTCACCCAGTGTATCACATTAATACATAATTATGAGAGGTAATTCCTTATATAGCTCTCTCAATTCAAAATCGCTAGCAAGTTCAACTCAAGCCGAACTTTCGCTTAAATTTATGTGCAGGGGCCAATGAGATCAGCTCAAAGTCGTGCCTCACCCGTACTTTCCATATCCATAAGGATGAGGTTTCAGTGAGACTAGCTCAAGCCGCGACTATCCATCTAGTCCTGATCCATTACATGTCATATGTAACACACACATAACCATAAGACAGGTTCTTATGGACTTTTCATATCCATAAGGACCGGATTCCAACGAGACTAACTCAAGTCACGACTACCCATCCAATCCTGATCTATTATATGCCATATGTAACACACACTCATACAACTCCAAATTATCCTCAAGGCGGTAACACAATTAATTATACAATTCAACTCAACTCAACTAAGCCTTTATCCCAAAAATTTGGGGTCGGCTATATGGATTCGCTTTCTCTACTCTGAACGATTTTGGGTTAAATCCTCAGAAATGTGTAATGCTTCTAGGTCATGTTGTACTACTCTCCTCCAAGTCAATTTAAGTCTACCCCTTTTTTTCTTTCTATCCTCTAATATAATGTGCTCTACTTGTCTAACTGGAGCCTCCGTATGTCTACGCTTCACATGACCAAACCACCTCAATCTCCCTTCTCTCAACTTATCTTCAATTGGCACCACTCCTACCTTTTCTCTAATACTCTCATTACAGACTTTATCTAGTCTAGTATGGTCACTCATCCACCTTAACATTCTCATCTCTACAACTCCTATCTTAGATGCATACGACTCTTTCAGTGTCCAACACTCACTACCATATAATATAGCCGGTCATATGGTTGTATGGTAAAATTTTCCTTTCAATTTATTGGGAATCTTACGATCACATAAAACTCCCATGGCACGTCTCCACTTCAACCATCCGGCTTTAATCCTATGACTAACATCCTCCTCACATCCCCCATCTACTTGAAGGACTGAGCCTAGATATTTAAAGTGATTACTTTGGGGTAGCATCACTCCATTCAAACTAACTCCTTCCCTATCACCAGTTTGGCCTTCACTGAACTTGTAATGCATATATTCTGTCTTCGTTCTACTTAACTTAAAACCCTTTGACTCTAGAGTACTTCTCCAAAGTTCTAGCTTTCTATTGACTCCTTCTCGTGTCTCATCTATCAGAACAATATCATCCGCAAACATCATGCACCAAGTGTAACACTCCTATTTGTATAGCCTGGTATATTTTACTGTTCCGGTGACCGGAGGCGGTCTGGACAATTAAGGAGATTAGAACCATACTTAAGACAACTAGATAACCTATAAACACAAATAATTAGTAATGTCCAATTAGTTAAGTATAAACAAGAAAAATAGAACATAAGAAGTTAAACGAGCCGAGAGTCACAGTGATGGGTGACCTTATCAGGAACGACTGCGAAGTCGTTTTAAACTCAAATTTCGAACCTTAAAATGTGACGCCGCAGTCCTTAGGACCCTTATAAACACAGTGGACCAGAGAAAATCACGAAAAAGAACTGTTAAGCCAGTCAAATAATTAGGTCAGGGAGCCGGAAGAAATATTGAAGTATTTGCAAACCGGGATGAACCGGCGAGGGGCAATTTGGTCAATTGACCCCGAGAGCTAACTCCTGACCTAACTATCAAATAAAATCGGAGAAAAAAAAATTTTGGAATCGAGAATTAAATTAAAGAACTAATAGAAAAATAAATAAAAAAAAAGAAAATAAAAAAGTTAAAAAGGTGATGACATCATGCATGACATCATGCATGATGCCATAAAAATAATAATTAATATATTTAATTGATTGTCTTCCTAAGACATAAAAGAAAAGAAAAGAAAAGAAAAGAAATAAATAAAGTCATTTTCTTCCAAAAAACGTGACCCATCTCTTTCCTCCCTTCCTCACCAAAAACCATCATTGAAGCTCATCTTTGAGCTTGAAGACTACAAAATCCCACCATAAAAATTGTCTTACCATGGTTAAAGTTTGTTTGGGCAACTAGAAAAGAAGATTCAAGGGAAAGAAAGAAGGAGAAAATTAAGAAAAGGGAGATTGAAAATTCTGCATTCAAGGTTAGTAGCTAAACTTGGAAATTATAGTTTAATTTAAGTATTTATAGCATGAAGAACATGGAAATATGCTTAAAATGAAAAGAAATTAATTGTTGGAGGACTATATGGAAATTCTGGTAGCTAGGTTCTGTGATGAAAAGCATGTGTTTTGATTGAATTTAATATGTTAGGCAAGCTTATGTGAATGTGGTAGTGAGATTGAAATGTTTAGATTTGGTTAAATGCAAAGAAATTGTGAACTAGGGTTTTGGACTTAGGGTTTAGAGACAAAAATGTGAGGAAGTGGTAAATGATGTCTTTGACCTAATGTGAAGTGAAAAATGGTCATTTATGACCTAATTAAGTGTGTTAGAAGTGTTTGAATCAAAGCCAAATTCGGATGAAGCAGCATGACCAAATTTCTTTTGAGGGACCAAAAATGCAATTTTACAAGTCCAATTGGTATGGGACCAATTGGGGATGAAAATAGACACTAAATGACACAATTTTCATTTAGGAAGCATGCCCAAAAAGTGATCAAAACCTAGTGAACAAATTGACCAAAATTGAAAAATCACAGTCTGCCTCTGTACAAACTGACCAAATGAACAGTGTTTGTTCATTTGGCTATAACTCGAGCTAAGCAGGTCTAAATGACCTGAAATTTTACCAGTTGTTAGATGAGATATAGACCTAAAACTTTTATGAAGAACATAAACCCAAATTATGCCATTAACCAAGTCATTTGGCCACCCCAAGTTGGTAACCTAAAATTGCCAGCATAGAAAATTGCCTAGAATTCTGGGTTGTGTCCAATCCGGCAGCCATGGTTCAAATGGCTATAACTTGAGCTACAAAACTCCAATTGGAGTGATTCAAAAAGGAGAATAAACTTAAGACAATAGGAAACAATTTCTATGAAGGAAGCTTTGCCAAATTCTAATAGAAAAGTGACCAATGGAACAGTGCAACCTTAGACTCCAAAAACTGAAAATTTTCAAATTTGCCTAAAAAGACTTAAATTTTGAGTAAACAACTAAAACCAACAAATTTAGTGACCAAAATGTGGTATGTAGGTGAAGTTGGAATTCTCATACCTATTAAGCCTTAGAAAGTCAACAATTTGACTTGAATAGTGTAGTGAATAGTAACCCAAAACACAAAAATTTCAAGAACGTCGAGTTTAGCACGTTAGAGCTAGGTAAAAGTGAAGCTAAATTTATATTGGGTTTATATTAAGTTCTAGTACTGAAATATTATAAAATTGTGTGTTTCAGTCGGAAAGAATACTGGGAAAGAACCCGAGGAACCGAGTCGAGGCCAAGAGGCGACTCGCTTGAGGTTTGTGCACAACGTGTAATTTTTGTAAATTATTTGCTGCATATTGTTTTGAATGATTTGAAAAAGTGAATTGAGACATTATTTATGATGCTTTAATTAAAATTGTTGAAAGTTATTGTGTATATTTGAAATGACAATGTTTAGCAAATTATTAAGATGAGTTTTGAAACCATAGTGTCATGACCATATATTTGAACACCTCACTAGCACGACTAGTGGGGGTAATTAGTTTCGAATTTTGATTCCTTCTCTGGAGAAGTATTGAGGTGTGCCAGTAGAAGAGGATGCGAATGGATATCCATATATTTGAGCTAGCTAGCCTTGTGATGTGATTTCTCTTTAGCCTCTGGCTATTGAGATTCTATTTATTTCGAATGGCATGAACTAACTGTGAGCTTTATGAAATGTGTTTGATACTTCGAAATGAAATTGTTTGAAATAAAATCTCATAATTCATGTTTTGTGTTTAACTCGCATGCTCCGTTCAATTTTTGAATAAATGTGATTCAAATTTTGCATAAAGATTATTTTAGTATGTTGTGCACCATTGAGTTCTAGTACTCAGCGATAGCTGTTATTGCTGTCGCAAATATAGAGACTAGAGGAGCAGCAGACTGAGCTGCTGAGGGTTAAGGATCTATCAGCTTGAAGTTATCGGGTATAGTTTATACCCTGGCTGTAAATATTTCTTTTGATGTATGTATTGCACATAAATATATGGACATGTAAATTCGGTCTTGAACAGCTTGTACAAAGTTTATATAAAGTTGTACTAAAATTAAGTTTGGATTTTCTCAATGTAGATTTTAGTATGATGTATATATAGATTGTTTGTCTTTAATGAATGAAAATTTTTATTTTAATTTGAATGAGATTGATAGATATTATTTTACTGATGATCTTATTTTTGAAATTTGAGAAATGTTGACCGTTGAATTTTGAGATTTGAGAAATTGTTGAGATTGATTGTGAAATTAAAGTAGTGGTTGAGAAAATTTTTGGAAGTGCTTTTTATAGGTATTTGAAGAATTATTTTTTCAAAATATAAACGGAACTCTGTCAAAATTTTTATAAAATTTGCGGAAAAATATAATGGGCCAAATGTTTTAACTAGTTTTTAATTTCAATTAAATGTTTTAAATACCTATTAGAAAATGCTCACCACTGAACAAAAGTAAGAAAATTGTTTTAAAATCCCTTGCAGGGTACTTAATGAGTTATCGGTAGGTGAAGTTCGGTAGTTCATTAGGTATTCTACGGGACCATGTTATGCCTTACAGAGAAGTAAGGTGTGACACCAAGGAATACTCTCTTGTATATGTTTCGTCAGTTCATCTAAAACTAATGTAAAAATGTAAGGGCTTATGGCTGATCTTTAGTGTAATCCAATTGAGATCGGAAAATCTCTTGTGTCCCCTCCCACTGTGCGCACAATAGTAGTTGCTTCTTCATACATATCTTTCAATACTCGTATGTACCTAATAGATACCCTCTTTTGTTCTAACACATTTCATAAGACCTCTCTTGGAACACTATCATAAACCTTCTCCAAATCAATAAAAACCATGTGTAGATCTTACTTCACATCTCTATATTTCTCCATCAAGCTTCTAATGAGAAAGATCGCTTCCATAGTTGAACGACCGGGCATGAAACCAAATTGATTGAGAGAGATAGAAGTATCATGATGTAGTCGATGCTCCACAACTCTCTCCCACAACTTCATAGTATGGCTCATGAGTTTAATTCCCCTATAGTTTGAGCAACTCAGATGTCTCCTTATTTTTAAAAATAGGTACTAAAATACTCTTTCTCCATTCATCAGGCATTTTCTTTGAGTTTAGAATCTTATTAAATAATTTAGTTAACCATGCCACTCCTATATCTCCCAAATACTTCCACACTTCAATTGGTATTTCATCGGATCCACAGGCTTTACCCACTTTCATTCTCTTAAGTGTTTCCTTTACTTCTAAAGATCTAATCCTTCTAGTATAATTCACATTCTTTTCTATTGTTCTATAATCTATATTCACGCTATTACCATTTTAACTATTATTAAAGATATCATTAAAATAATTTCTCCATCTTTCTTTAATGTCCTCATCTTTCACCAACGCTTTTCCTTCTTTATCCTTAATGCACCTAACTTGATTGAGATCTTGACATTTCCTTTCTCTCCTCCTTGCTAATCTATAAATATCTTTCTCCCCTTCTTTAGTTCCAAGTTTTTCATATAACTTTTCAAAGGCCTGTGCTCTTGCTTGACTAACTGCCTTTTTTGCCTCTTTCTTTGTTATCTTGTACTGTTCATATGCCTCATTATTATCACATTTAGGTAATTTCTTATACCATTCCCTTTTTCTCTTCACTGCCTTTTGTACTTCCTCATTCCACTACCATCTCTCTTTTGAGGGTGGTCCATGTCCTTTAGACTCTCCAAGTACTTTTCTAGCTACTTCTCTAATCTTTGATGCCATATGTATCCACATATCATTGGCCTCTATATCCAGCTTCCATACTTCGGACTCGAGAAGCTCATTTTTGAACTTCACTTGCTTTACTCCTTTGAACTCCCACCACTTTGTTCGAGCTACACTATTTCTTCTAACCTTACTTGAATTGTTCCTAAACTTGACATCCAAGACCACCAACCGATATTGACTTATTAAAGCCTCTCCTGGAATGACCTTACAATCCTTGTATAGAGCTCTATTTGTCTTCCTAGTTAAGAGGAAGTCGATTTGGCTTCTATGTTGCCCACTTTTGAAAGTCACTAAATGTGACACTCTTTTTATAAAGTAGGTATTTGCTAGTATTAGGTCGTATGCCATTGCAAAATTCATGATACTTTTTCCCTCCTTATTTCGACTGCCAAAACTAAAACCTCCATGAACATTCTCATAACCTTGTCTATCACTTCCTACATGCCCATTCAAATCTCCACCAATGAAAACATTCTCTTCATTCGGTATGCTTTGCATTAAATCATCCATATCTTCTCAAAACCTTTGTTTACTCTCACTGTCTAGTTCTATTTGTGGGGCATAAGCACTAACTATATTTATTGTTTCTCCTTCTAGTACTAGCTTTACTAGTATAATTCTATCTCCTACTCTTTTCACAGCTATTACTGCGTCTTTTAATGTCCTGTCTATGATTATGCCCACTCCGTTCTTGTTTCTCTCCTTTCCGGTAAACCACAGTTTGTACCCTGAATTACCCACTTCCTTACTTTTCTCTCCTACCCATTTAGTCTCCTGAATGCAAGCAATATTTACCCTTCTCCTTTTCAAGGTATCCACAAGCTCCATTAATTTTCCTGTAAGTGATCCAACATTCCAAGTACCAACCTTGATCCTCCTCTTATCCTGCTCCTTCCTAATTGGTCTCCTTCTATGATATCTTCTATTATTTTCTATGTCTATCTTGTGTTCTGTTTGACTATTTATTCTTCTATCTGTCCTATGGACTAACTTCTTTACCCACACCCGTCCATGATGTGGGAACCCTTGCTCACTTAACACCACACCAGGGCGCCGACATGGCGCATCGCTTTCGATGAACGCCCTACACTCTTGCATATTTCTCACTACACCCGGACTCCGATGTAGCGTGTCATTAGTAGAGGACGCCCCAACGTTTATATCATTTGAATCCATATCATAGGGTGTAACGAAATTTTTACGCTGGTTGTCACCTACCGCAACGCTCCTCCTTTATCCGGGCTTGGGACTGGCTAAGCGCAAAACTACTTAGGCGAAGTTAACACAATTAATTATCAACAAATAAATATGCAACAACAGGAATGCCCCTAATATATTTTGACAAATTATATGCATAATTAAATAAATATTTACAAAAATACATGAGCATGCTAGATATATAAATAATATTGAAATTAAAAAAATAACTAATATCTAACTCACAGACTGGTTGACTCGATTGCAGTTGGTCCAGCTAAAAGGAGAAGACTGTCGTCCAGATTATCTATGCAGACACACTGACCTTTATCAATTTATTGATAGAATTAACCAATTAATTTAATTTACATAAATAAGAATAAATTTGAAGGTCTTATCAAAATTTCAATAGAGTCTTTCCTATAGGTAGACCTCATCCCCTGCAAGAAGACTCAGCAAAAAGTAACACACAAAGCCTCAAGCCCATAACAATAACATCACATGCCTATTTGGGGCCTACAAGACCTAATATAAGTCCAATCATCTAACTCCAACTCGGATCCTTAACTCCTCTACAGTTCAAACAATTATTTCCAACAGTTTAAAAATTATAAAAATATTTACGGAGGTCCTCTACATCATTTTTGTATTAATTAATTTTATTTTACTTAATTTTACTAAGCCAATTATATTTTACAGAATATTCAACTCGCTTAACCAAGGTAAAAACTATACAACTTGAGTTCGAGACTACCTTTACAAATTTTCCTACCTAGAATGTGTTTGGAGCATCTGAAAATGCTGGAAATGATTGCAAACACGACCACTTTTTGGGACAGTCTGTCAAGCATTCAGATCAGGCTGAAAACTCCGTCCTAAGTGCTAGTGAGCTATTATCGATCCAGTCATACCTAAACAAAACCTATAAATTACTAATAATTATCATATAATTATTTTTAATTTATGAGAATCAAAAAAGGCTTGATAATCTCACTAGTCTATCTAGATTGTCTGATTATCGTCTTTTTCTAATGGTGTCCAATCATAGTGAGATTGGTCTCATCTCGAAGGTTTCGGCATGGTGAGTTCAACGGGGGTCTTAGATTGCCAATTTGACGGTCGGATTGGTCAAAATTGTAATGACCAAAATCAAGGGTCATTACTGGCACTAGAGATCGGGTCAATTTAACATTGTTGGAACCCGTAGCAAGCTTAAAGACCTGTTAAACATGAACACATCCTTGAAATCACAATTCAAGCATACTCCAAACCATTATACTTTAGTTTTCTCGTTATAATCAAGTTCAGAATTTAAACTTTTACATACATAAAATCGCTAAAGTATAATTAGTTCATACATACATTCTTACATGTGAAGTTAGCTTAGATGTAAAACATATATAATTACATTATTTGTCTTTAAGATAAACCATCTATCAAACTTGAAAACCAGCACAGTAATGATTCCTTTATATATTATATGTCCAGTAATCATACAACATACATCTAAACACTCTACAACTACTCCTGCTACTTAAGCTCCAAAAGATTCTTCTATTCCTGCACTCTTGCATCAGGGGTTAGGGGAAAAGAGTGATCTTACATAAGTTCAATGAGTAAACTAACCAAAAACATTTATTTATAATCTTTATTTCATACATATGCAATGCATCATTCATATGAGTTTTCACATCATAAACATTTCACATAAGATGAACTTGTCACCAGTAATTTTCAAATTCAATGTGCTCAGGTCATACAAAGACTCTTAAGGATTTTCACTTAAAACATGAAATGCGTCATGCACCAAGGGGCATCGTAAAGATCTCCTCTTGGATTTTATGGATCCGTATCATGCATAACATAATATACTTATAATCATAGGGGGAGTCAGTGGGTCATCCATAATCCATCATGCACTAACAATAATTATGCAAAAATGCAACATATTCATACTCTAGATACATACACCCTAATAAACAATAAAATAATGCATGAGGATAAACATGAATCATATTTAAAGAATTTACATTTATTAGGGTTAAAGTTACTCACCTCTTATAGCCTATTAACTACTTAACACGAACGGTAGCTAGTCTCGGATCCTTAGCTTCCCAAATCCCTCAATTTTAACCCTATAACATCAGAACCTAATGAGTTATTTGAAGCTTTAGAACTCTGTAAACATGACAAACATCTTATTCTAGGTCCTTAGGAACTATAAAATCATGTTTTGAACCCTTGAAAAAGAAGGGAGAATAGGCCTGGTAGAACCCACTTTGGTTGCTTAAGTCTTGGACTTTAGCTACCTAAGTCTCAAGCTTCAGCTGGCCTTTTAGTCCAGTAGCTACAGAGGCTACTTAAGTCTTGGACTTCGACTGTTGAACCCTTAAGGCTCAAAAGTCCCCTTTTTGTCCAGTAACTATTAAGGCTACTGAAGTCTAGAACTTTGGTTGCTGAATCTAAAAAATTTTAAGATTCTTTTGAGAAATCGCATGTTTCTACTATCGAAATAATGGTTTTTGGCAACTGAACCTGGAAATTTCCAGAATTCCTAAGTCAAAAACTTGTAGAATCCATCTCCCAAAACCTCCAAAACATACCACAAAGCTCCAAAACACAGTTCAAATATATAAACACATTCCTAAGGCCTAAAACAATTTGAATCCATGCTTCAAGTTCACATGCAATAATTAAAAGCTTGGATTCAAGGTTTCAATAAACTTATATTAACACAAAAATAAGAAATCCTTAGGTTCAACTATGGTAATCAACCATTCAAGGTCCAAAAACACATAAACTTGACAAAAAGCAAGAACAACCCTTCATTTAACAATCAAATACCAAAATACATCAAACAAAATCATACTTTTCTCCAAAATCTCAACATGCAACTCTTTTCCCCAAAATCAAAATCTTAAAACCATGCAGAACCATATGCAAATACAAAAACCAAAAATTTAGCCTACAAGAAAATACTTAGATCCTTCTAAAAGATTCAAGAGACAAGAGAATGTATCTCTTTCACTTGAATTAAGAAAAAGGTGAATTGAGGTCCTAGCATTAATCTGCTTCCACCTAGCTTCCTCAAAGAAGAAATCAAGCTTTAAAATATGTAATTGCCAAGAAAATCTCCTTGGAATACCCTTTGCATGTCCAAAAAGTTGAGAGAGAAAGAGGAGTGAGAGTTTAAGTTACTTTTCAGACATAAAACAAGCTGTTGGCTTTTTATACCCTCATTTGTCGAGAGACTTTTAGCTATCGAAAGTTTTAATTTTGGCTACCGGAGTCTACTATACCCTAAAATGAATTTGAATAGTAAAAAGAACTTCGGCTATTGAAAAAGTCTATCATTTGGCTGCCAAAGTTCCTTCTGCCCAGAAGAAAAACTAAAATTTTTTGGGGATGAAAACCTTTAAAATATTTTCATTTTTGAATACATTTTGAAAATATTATACATACAAACACTTGCATTTTTTTACTACCACTCCCTTATTTATGGAATCTTCGAATTCATCAGAATATTTGTGACACCCCTTACCTGTTTACAGTGTTGCCGAGCAAGGTGTGTCACATTTGGTGCTGGGGCACTCTATCTTGTCTTGTCTTATACCGTATTAATTTAAATTCCATGTATTTGTAATATCCCATATGTTGAATTTTTTTTTCTCACATTTTACTTTTGTAGAGACCCAAACAGTCTCCTTTGTTATAGTAGCGTATGGCGAATTTCATTATTTACCTATTAAAAACAATTCAGATCCATTTCACATTTCCATATGTCACATTATGTCATCATAATTCTCGTCATATCATTGTTCATAATCATTTCAAGTAAAATAAATACTTCATTTCATTCATATAAAATTCATATACAATAATTTATAATTTATTTACAATCTCAAAATGATTTACATCATTTACTTATTTACAATGATCAAAATACACAATCTAAATATACATGGGCCTTACCAAAATGGACTGTTGAGGTGACACATCCTGTTACTGCAAACCTGCTCCACTCATTGTCTGGACTAGTCCTGCTCACCAGTACCTAAGCGATGGAAAAACCAACGCGCTAAGCATAACGCTTAGTGGTGAATAAAATAAAGGAAATAAACTACATAATTAAAGAAAATTATTCTATGCATAATTTCATAAGGAAATGTAAGTTCTATAAATTTTTAGTCATTTACATGTTATTGACTTTGAGAGCAAATAAACTTATCAAGATCTTTTCTAGTCATTTATCTCATATTCAGTCTTATTAAATTCATATTAGTGATCTCTTCATGTAATTATTTAATTTTAAAATTTATTACTCATATCTGTGTCCAAGTAACCTATAACAAACTATAAAGACTGGATACACAGGAGTATACTAGTTAAACATCCGTATGTCTAACATGTATACATCTGTCATATCAGGCACAAGGCTAGTGGGCAGGCATAAAGCCATAAATTATAATAGGCACAATGGCCAACGGGCAGGCATAAAACCTGTAGAACAACCACATCAGACATATATTATCTATCCATAATTATTCCTATGGGCATTACTACAATCTATAGTCCCTAATTAGTATACCAATCGATCCATGTTATATACATAAGTCTAGGTGTACTTTGGGCAAAGTAGTATTATTAAGTACTTATTGTTTCAATATTTCATGTCATGTACTATTTGTGTTTTATAGCATTTCCATGTCACTTGTGATGGGAAACATAAGTCCCACATACATATTCATGTCACTTTAGTTAATTCCATATCATATGACAAGTCATTTTATGAACCTTTCTCTAGGTCCAGATTTAGTGTCTTAACTTCACCTAGCAAATTGGTCAAGATGTGGCCACTGTTTGGCCACACTTCCTTCAATGGAAGTTGTTCCTCTATGTCTTATTTTTGTTTTCTTTTTGAATCATATCATTTGGAGTTTTAGAACTCAAGTTATGGTCAATTTTCCAAGACTGGTTCATTGACCTTTTCTGGTGCTAGAATCAGGCAGATCGTGGAGTTACACTTTATCTAGTAATTTGGGCATGCTACAGTCATTTTTAGGCTTAATATCCCTCATATGAGTTATTACCCTATGTCTAAGGGTTACTCAGGTTCAAGAATCATAATTTTTCAAGTTCTATAGGGTAAGTTATAGCTAATTAACTAACCTGTACTCATGAACAAGGGCCTTCAGGATTTCAGGTTTAGGTCAGTGTTTTTGATTCTCATTTTAGGGTTTTTACACTCAAAATTTGAGGAAAGTTCCTAAATTAAAGTTGGAGTCCTATTTCTTAAGTTTCCAGAACAGTTTGGCTCATCCCATTTGGAGTTTCCTGGTGGGAGATATCATCTAAATACTATTCAGGGGTCAAGTGGCTATTTAGCTAAATTTCAGGATTTGGGTGACTGATTTGTTCTAATAATTTGACAAAGTTCCATTAGGTTTTGGGTTTTGGTCAAAACACCAAAATTGTAGTTCTAGGTCTTATGGAGATTTTGGCTTTGGTTTCACTGCATTTGCAGTTTTGTGGACCAAGTTATGGTATTTTTGCCAAAACTAGTCGGGTAGGTAAAATTCTAGAGTTTTAGGTCAGTTTTAGTTCTAGATAGAATTGTTAACCTAATTTGTTCTAGCAAATTGGTTGGGTTAGGGTCAGAATTGGGCTCTATGTTCTTCATGAAAAATGTGCTCCTATGTCTAACCTTTGTAATGGTTCAAAAATCAGGTCATTCTGACCTTCCTAGAGTGAGTTATGGCCATTTGAACATTTATTATTCATATGGTTATTTTTCTAGGTCCAACATATGGTTACCGTGATTCAAGCCAACTTTAGGTCATTTTAGGTTCAGTTTCTGGGCAGAATCTCTACATGAAAAATGTGGCAAATTGTCCTAGGTTTCATCTTCAATTATCCTCACACCAATTAGAGCAACATAGCTCTACTTATAGCCTTGAAAGTACACTGGACTCAAGATTTAGAATTCCTACATGAAAACAACACTTCCAATTTCTCAATTGCACCCAACTCTCAAACTTCAATTGCATTCATGGTACTTCAAATAGTGAAAAATCAACCTCAACAACATCAATTTCAAGCCACAATACAAAATTCCCAAATTTAGGTAAAAAACCCTAACTTCAATTTTCACAATTCTTACTACTACATGCAATTCAACACTAGCATCATGAATTTCATCTTAACCAAGCAAAAATTTAGGTTTCAATTCTATTAAACATAACATCTCTCACTTCCCTAAGCTGACCAAAATTTAGGTCTTTCAATTAGTCATCCTTTTCTTTCAATTTCATACAATTCCAACTTCTCTTAGCATGCTTAGCATGATTAATGAAGAGAGGTAAGGGAAATCTTGCACTAACTTTATGTTGATCAAGTTTGACCTTGCTAAACTTTAAGAATTTCTCTAATTCTTGGTTGCCACTAGCTTTCTCAAGGTGCAAGATCAATTTCTAGTGAAGGGAAGTATGGGTTTTAGGGTTAAATAGCATAGAAAATCAAGCTAGAAGAAATGAAAATGGAGGAGAGGGAGGGCTTCAAGGGTTTCGGCCGTAAGAGGGAACAAGGGAAGACGATGACTTTTAATTAATGAAATTTGTCTCTTGTTCTTATATTTATCCTATGGTAATTACATTAAAATTTAATAAGGTCATTTTAGCATCATGCTTAAGTCATGCTTAGGTTAGCATAGGGCAGTGCTTATCTTATAATTAGATTTTTATTTTCCTTTTCTTTCTTTTCTCTTTTCGATTAAATAATTCATGATTTTAATTTATTTTTTTAATGTTTTATCCTCTCTCATTTTGATTGACATTTAGGTCAAAATTCAATATTGAGGGTGAAATGACTAAAATGCCCTTCTTTGGGTTCATCGAGTTATAATTGTCTGTATCGATTGACTAAATTTTCTTGTATTTTTCTTGGCATTTTTATTGTCATTTAAACCTCCTAAATCCTTTAATTTCATCCCAAATAAATTATTTTACAGGGTTCCCCACGAGTCTGGGGTTGACAACTGTCTTCACAGTCGCTTCCTGTTAGGGTTACTAATCGCCATGACCCCTGGCTCCTTTAACCTACTTGCACTTTATTTCTTTTATTTTTTCATAATTTTTCTTGGTCTTTATTCAATCAATTTATGTCTCCTCACTCTAGTTTGAGTGTAGTTTCAGACATTCTGGCTGTCTAAACAGACGTTAGTCATCGGAACAGTAGAATGTACGAACTACCTAAAGTGAGGGCATTACAATATTTAATCAATAACAATAATTTTTAATGATAGAAATGATGGGTGTTATAGGAATCTCGCTAGAAAAATGGTGAAAACCCATTTTTCTCTCTTCTCGCTGATGCTAGAAATGGCCACCAAATCTGGCATGGTTGGTCCCATCTGAAAGTACTCTTCACCAGGAGTCTATAGTAACTAGAATCACTCTAATCGAACGTCAGGATCATCGAATATGAGCATACAAAGTTTGAAACCCATTTTCTCTCTCTTCATGTAACCTCCACTTGTCATTGCTACTTCTCACTGTTGAAGGGTTGTCGAAGTTCCCTTAGAGGTGCTGGAGCATCGCTGGTTGGTGGGTCTTGGCTGACCAGCCAAAAAATATGGTGAAAAGGAAGAAGAGAAATGGGGAGATAGAAAAGGTGGTGGTGGGGGGCAAGGAAGTCGTGCATGTTTTTTAATTCAAATTTTTTTTTTAAATCATCCACTGAAATCACGCTGCTCAGGGTAGTCGTTGTCATTTCATTTCTTCTTCTTCTTCTTCTTCTTCTTCTTATTATTATTATTATTATTATTATTATTATTATTATTATTATTATTATTATTATTATTAATCTGTAAACACATAATATTTTATTAAAAAACATTTATAAAATTCCTAATTAAGGTAGTATTAAAATATTATTAGTATTTATAATAAACTCTTACCTAATAACTTAATTAAACATAATAATATCAGTAATAACAATAGTAGTAATTATACTAAATTTTAAAAAAATGTGAAAACATAAAATTATAATCAAAATTCGAAATTCCAAAAGATTAAATTCAAGGCTTCAAAAATAATTTTATAAAATTAAGATAACCAAATAATATTAAAGCAATCAAATACATAAATTATTTATTCCTCAACTAAAAACAAGATTAAGCACAACTTAATATCATGTAATATAATTTATTAACTATAAACTAAATAAACTTATTAATAAATCATCTTATTTTACTTTCTAATAAATTGTTTAAATCAATTATACAATATTAAAAGAATATCAATATTTATAAAAATAAATCTATTTTAAAAAAATTTATGGTATTACATTAGAGGCTTGGAAAGTTTGGGTTAATGGCTAGGCTTTGGATTTTTAAGGTAAGTTCATCCCTCTATTTTCAATTTCTTTTGATAATTTGAAGCTAAATAAATATAATTAGTGTTGGATAGGAGTAATCGGAGAAGTTTAGATATTCTAGGGTTTTGAAACTTTGTATACTTTCTAGGGTTTTGTAAACTTTGATGATAATTAATGAAACTAATTTACTTAAGGTTTATTTTAGTTGCTTAAGGCTTAAGATAGTTGAATTTGGTTGATATGAGGAATTTTAAGGCTTGAACTTGAGTTGGATTATTTTAGGATTGAAATTTTGGATTGAGTGAATATTCCAGTTTCGGTAGCCAAAAGTGGACCTTCGACTCAGCAGCCTAACCACGTAAACAACTATGCAAATAGTGCATGGCACTTTCAGCAATTGAAAGTCCATCTTTTAGCTACCAAAAGTAGTTCTACTTGTAACATAGAGATTAAAATAATTTTGGTACCTTTCACACTTAACGATCTTTTTTGTCATGACCCAACCTATGAGCCGGACCGGCACTAGGACCTGGGCCAACCTAAAGCCCCCGAGGCCCGTAGTAAGTCTAGCTATTTTTTAACCCAATCTTAAGGCCCATAATAAGCCCAATTTCAAAAATTCAACTGGATAGAGTCTGGCCATAATATGGACCATCCAACGGGGAGTTTTTTTACTCACCTGACCATAAGCATAATATATATAATAATTTGGGGATTTCAGTTCACTCTTCACATAAACATCATGTCATAAAATCAAATAGGAGCTCAGCTCCCTCATCCAATCCCATCATACATGTATCTAATAAATTTACAGATCCAACATAGCATTATAATACAGACCCAAATCAAATATAACACTTTTAACACATGTGGAGTTCTAGAATTTAGTAAATTATACAAAACATAGCAGACATTACTAAATTACCTGTGAAGGAGGGAGGTAGGTTAAAACTCAACAAGAACTCTCCTGTATCCTAGAAAAACAAGACGAACAGGAGTGAGCGTTCGACTCAGAGAGTAAAATACTGATTTTAAGCACAATTTCTATAGCTATCTAAAGCTAATGTATCCTAAAGAGTGGAATGCAATACTTTCATAATTTTCATACAAATCACATCATAACAGCAAAATGATAATTTGGAGCACTCACACACCCATATAATATTCAAGCAGTATATATATGGGAGCTGATCCCCTATACAGCTCTCTTAATCCAACCTCTGTCAGCGAGTATATCTCAAGCTGGACTTTCACTTAATAGATCAAATGTGGGGGGCCAGCGAGATCATCTCAAGCCATGCCTACTCCGACTTATCCATAAAAGGATCGGGTTCCAGTAAGTCAAACTCTAGCCACGTCTGCCCGTCCTGTCCATATCCAATGTCACACATTACATGCATGCCAACACACTCACACTGTTCTAAATTACTATAAAAATAATATTTCATCGAATAAAAATGTAATATAAAATATGCTTAGTATTTAACTACATAAATATATATTTATAAGTGATGCATGGGCATGCCTGAATATATAATAATATTGAAATTATAATTAAAATCAATATTTTACTCACAGATGTAAACCAAGGTCAATGTGGTGGCTGAGAGGAGGAGGAAGGCTGTCTTAGCTCACCTGATGATTACATTACAATTATTTAATAGAATTGACTCAATACAAGCTCAAAAGAACGAAAGACACCCTAAGTTGTGCTGAAAATCTAGCAAAATTCCCCTTATACCTAGGACCTGCCTAACCTACAAAAAGGCTCAAAATACACTTCTATATCCATAAGTCTCACATCTACAACTCAATCAAATCACATGGCCCCTCCTGGGCTCATCCAAACAGTCAACAACCATAATTTAAAAAATTACCATTTAGTCCCTACAACTAACTCTTTTGCAAAAACTATCCAAACGAGCTCTAAAAATTCTAAAATTTTGTCCGCTGTCCTTAGCAATATTATCAAGCTAATACAAAAGGAATTATAATTTTCTAACTACCCATAAATATTTTATGGATTTTTAATATAAATCCGAAACTAAATAATTAAGGAAACTTAGAGTTCAGGCTTACTAATGCCAATTCGAATATTGGAAACATATCTGGAACGTCTGAAAACCATAGGATAGCCTATAATCTTAACCCGATTTTAAAGTAGCTTCGATCGCTCGGCTATCCGGCCCGGAAATATAGACCCATTCAATAGTCGAATTTCCGTGAATCGAATCTAACTACGCGAAGCCCATAACACTGGGGTTAGTACATAATTTTTACTGAATTTATTAAGCTTATTTAATGCCTGAAAAAACACTACGAAGTTTCATGAGACCCATTGGAAAATAGTGTCGAAAAATTTTGAAATGGGTATTGTCGCGAAGCTCTTGTCGAGGGGAGCACTCTGGTACTCTCGGATCACAGTTTGTGAGAAATCTAGCCCAAAAGTCAAAATGGGCTAAAACTTCCCGGGCAAAAATTGGACAAACCGCTCGATGAATTTTTGTGTTATTGGTGTCTATGGAAAGCTCTCAAGGTGTAGATAGGTTTAGGGATAAGACCCAGTCCAATCGGTGGCCGGATTGGCAGGAATTGGCCTGCAAAGCTGAAGCAGTGTGCACCCATAGGGGGAGTTTTGGCACAATTTTCCGGCGACTTGAAGCATCAGCCGGCGGAGGGGAGGCATCTAGGCTGGGTGCAGGTGACCAGGGAAGGGCTGGGAGGCGGTGGAGCGGTAAGGGGAGAAGAGAGGAGAGAGAAAATGGAGAGGGAAGGGAAGACATTGGGGCGCGTAAGGAAGGAAGAAGAAAAAGAAAAGGGCCTGTCCAATTTGACTTGTCCGACCCAGTTCGGTTCAATTCGAACGGTCCGATTCAGAATACCCAAAATTGAATTTTTTACTTTTCCCTATGACAAAAAATGAGGCCCAAAAATTTCGAAAAAATTCTATAAAACTCAGAAAAATTTTTATAGTTTAAATATATTTTTAGTTTTGCCACGTGGTCTTTAAATTAATTTGTAAAAATTAACAAAGTTTATTCATTTTGAAAAATAAACCCAATTTCTAAAATTCGAAAAATTTCAAATAATTTTTCAAAATTTTAATAAAATAAAATATTAATATTTATCCATAAAATAAGTAATTTAAAAATTAGAGGTGTTACATTTTCATACCCCTGTTGTAGATTTGGAATTGAGACATCAAAGACTTGAATAAAAGGACAAACCTTAATTAACAATAAGTGTAGAAGTAGAAGAGCTTTAATTAAGGTGAGTGGAAACTATAACTAAATATTTTTATTTAAATGTTTATAAACTCATACATACTTGTGTATCATGAAAATATACTTTATTAGCTATCTAGCTATATTTTAGTTTTTATAATATTATTTGCATAAAAATCACAAAAGTGCTACATTAATTACCTATTTTATGCTCGGTTATTCATAGATGACCCATTGATTCCCATATAACATGAGAACTCATGTATGATATGTTATGAAAAGGCTGATGAAAAATAAAATGACAAATTACCCGTAAGCTCCCTCATTGCCCTTTGTTATTGACTCTAACTCCGTTAGGAAGAGCAACAATTGTTTCCATGGAGACCATACTCTCTATCATCGCCGTCCACCACTACTTTTGGCTTTACAACTCTTTTAGCTCAGTCTTCTTAATCGCCCAGTAATCTCATGATACCGAAATATTAAATCTGCGACACCAAATTTGTGTCTACCGACTTTTATTTTTGAATTCTCTAAATTATAGCGTACATTCTCGATATCTCACCCTTACAACCATCTTTGCATAGCTTTAGGAGAAATACGAGGATCCTCAAAACCCATCTCACCAATTCTCTTCACGCCACAAATGTAACCATCAATTCATTTACACAATTTAAAAACCCAGCCTTTTTGCAACCTGATATCAATTTCATTCATATCTTTTGAGCTTTGCGATGTCCAGACAGTGCCACGCTAACAAACTCAAAACCTAGCTTTGGCATATGTTCTTGAAATTCTCTTCATCTCGCTTCAGTAATTTCAAATCTTTGAAACTCCAAAGAGAAACTGAGACCTATCACTCTTAATTATTTCGTTTATGCTTCTTATCTTTCAAAACCCTTGTAATTTTATGAAATCTAACTCTTATCTACTCGAAAACCACTCACCTTTTTAGACTTTCTAATTAGGATAACATATTGGAATTAATGGCAGTGAGAGATTGAGGTGATGAGCTTGTCTGCATTAATGCAAGGGAGTACATGAGTCTACAAGATTTTGTCCTCCAGACAGCTTGTGTGCTAAACAATAATTGTTTTAGTTGATGGATTTTGGCCACTGTTAGAGGAGATATACAAGAGGAGGATATTCAATACTGTTGGAGTTGTTGAGAATATTGGATTTCAAGAGTTTATTGTGCTTTGGTACATGAACAATAAGACAATGATTATCATTTTCATGATTAAGTGAACAAGGATGGGGAAGGGAAAAATAGGGGGATGAGAGAAATGTGAAGGGAGAGAAACAATAGGGATAGGGAGGGAGAAAGAAAGAAATAATAGGGGCAATATAGTCAGTTAAAGTTTTAATGAGGACGGGGAAGGGAAAAATAGGTGGACGAAAGAAATGTGGAGAGATAGAAACAATATGGATAGGGAGGGAGAGAGAGAAATAGTAAGAGTAATAAAATAATTTAAAATTTTATCTCTGTTAAGACCAATGAAATTAGTGAGCTTAATGGCAAATTAAGAAGGTGTTTGATTTGACTTATAAGTAGGTATAACATACTAATAAATAGAAAGTTATAGGTAAATTAATGTTTAGTTTGACTTATAAGTTAAAAAATTATTTAAAATAATTAAGAAATTATAAGTAAGATAAACTTATTTTAACTATGTTTTGACAAAATAAAAGATTATATTATCCTAATAATTTTTTAAAATATCAATACTTTCATTATTTTAACAACCAATACACTTAATGATATATTTTTTTTGTTATTTTTACAAATTAAGTTACTTTTAAGCAACCTTTTAACTAAACACTTAAACTATTTAAAAGTTAATTTTAAATAATTTTATTAAACAATTAATTACTTATTTTTAAAATAACTTATAAATTAAAAAATACATTTTAAGTCAAAAGTTAAAAGTAAGTAGCTAAACTAAATACTCTCTAAATTTAAATTGGACAAATTTAATTTTTAAAATATAGAGATTGAGAGGTGCATATCTAATCTTATAATATAATAGCCAAAAAATCATGTGTCAATGAGATTTATATAGGATATTGGCCAGTTGAGTTATCCCAACCTAATGCCAACAAGCCCCCATAGCTGCTAAAGAGTTGAACCCATAATCTTGACTCTAATATCAATTATAGAATTGAGCGCTTAACACGATCTAAAAGCTTGTGTTATTAGCAGAAATAACTCTAATCGCTTATGGAATAACAGTCCAAGCATCACAGGTTAAAATGATTGAACAAAATATTAGCCCAGTAAGCTATTTTCACCCAATGCCAACATTACATTTTCCCAAAAAATACATACAAATACTATAATTTTTTTTATCTGGTAATTTAATTTATGAGGGTTTTTTCATAAATTTTATGGTTAAATTAAATTTATTTAATATTTTTTTTAATATTTCATTCCACTGTTTAGGGCTTGGCAAAAGCAGCCTTAATACTGAAGAAATGATAATAGCGGTGGAAGGCTGGAAGCTGGCGCGAAAGTCACCCTATTCGGTCTCAATTCTCAAATTACTACCACGTCCAATCTAAGCCTTCTTTAAGGTTGAGATCGCAGATACTAAGATTGAGCTTCTTCTGTAACCAATTACACACTCTGAGATGCAGAAAACGGCGCAATCATGGTTTACCGGCGGTCCAAGCGCCACCACTACATTCAACGATCAGCAGCTACCCAAATCCTCCTCTTTACTCGCTGATTGGAACGCTTACGCTGCTTCTCAGGACGCCGATTCTTCTGATCTTGGCTTCGATCTCGAAGCTGCCGTTCGTACCACCAGTGACAAAGTCACTGGGACTTTCAGCGTGTAAACACTTCAATCCCCCATTTTTCTTTTCTCTTCACGTTTACTCGAATTGGGGCTTTCGAGATTAGTTAGGTCTGTAACTTGCTTGAGCATCTCTTTTCCTTTTCTATTATAGCAACAGAGCTCCATAGATAATGGAGCACAATTAAAGATTTAGCACAAGTTTTTCGATTATTTATAAATTAATTGCGTTTCATAGGCTTTAAATAAGCAAATTAAAAAAAATATATATTTTTATTTTATTTCAGTTTTTTGAAAAATTGCTAGTTGTTTATAGCAATTTTGGTGGATTGTGGGTTTGTGGCCTAGAGGTCATGGGAAGGAAAGGCTACATAGACACCCTTTTGGGTGGTTTATCAGAAGCCGCCAACAATAACATTTTCTTTTTTTTTTTTTTAAATTCTCAATAATATTGACATTAGTTTGCTATGTTAGGTTCCATCACATTGGGCATTTAACAATTAATCAATTTGTCTTTTGTATCATTGTAATTACAGTGTATTGTTAGAATTGATCTGTCAGGATATGGAGCTTGAGTTTATAGTAATTTACTGTTTGCCTCAATTTTCATGCACTAGAAAGTACAATAGGGATGGTGATCCATATCCTAGTGATTTGTTCTTTTCCCTTCTTATGAGACTAAAAATTGAAAATTTGGAAGAGAAATGGCCTTTTTACAATCGGTGAAATTTGTGACATTCTGATTATCATTTTATGAATAGGATTGGTCTACCATTTTCCTGCCACTCTTGCTTGCCTGTGTTGTACATTTGACCCAACTTTTGTTCAGGGTATCAAAAGGAGTGAGGGATTTGCCTGGCAACTTTCAGTCCGCCACTAGCAATGTTCCTTCTGGAAAATCTCTCATGTACTTTGGAGTGCTCCTTGCTGCTGGAGTGTTCTTTATATTTGTTGCATTCACCATGTTTCTTCCTGTCATGGTGTTGGTGCCTCAGAAATTTGCTATCTGCTTCACCATTGGTTGTGCCTTCATCATTGGTTCATTCTTTGCACTCAAAGGTCCCAAGAATCAACTTGCGCATATGTCTTCTAAAGAGGTACGTCTTCCCTTTTTTCCAACAGTGCTTATGTTAATTAATTAGTCTCTTAAAAGAAACCGCAAAATCGCCATTAGTTGTGTTGGCATCAAATTATATAGTTTTTCATATTTATCTGTCTTCTTGTTAACAGAGGCTCCCTTTTACATTGGGATTCATCGGTACCATGGTTGGAACTGTATATGTCTCTATGGTCCTGCATAGTTATGTTCTTTCTGTGCTCTTCTCTATTTTACAGGTACAAAAACCTTTCAAATGCTGTTTGTTACTTTGAATTATTTATTTATTTGCTTTGAGACAATGTCACTCATGGGAAATGGGGAACTAAAATGGACTAGTTCGGTGGAGTGTCTTGATCTGGTAGTTTTAAGTGTGACCAAGTTGTCACGGTGATATGTTCTGACCACAACTAAATCTTGTGTTTTCCATACTGTATACTTCCTTTCAGTTAGCATGTGATGTTTATTTAAATTGTTGGCTGTTATTAGGTATAGCAAGTGTTTTTAATGCTCCTGTTCTCCAATTATCTGTGGGACTTTATGTTTTTAGATTTTCGTCCTTATGTTGATCAGTAAAATGTGTTTTTTTTCCCCCAAATGAAGAAACCATAAATTTGCAACCCTTTATTTTTTTCTGGACATTGCTATCTGAAACAATCATTTTATGTTATCCACCAAATGAAACACCATAAAAATTGGCAAATTTATTTTGATCCTACATGGTTACATCCAAATATTTCTTTCTTTCCTTCTTCTATATCAACATTATAGATTAACAGAAAATGAAACTTTTTCAATCGTTGCTAGGTCCTTGCTCTATCATACTATGCCATTTCATACTTCCCTGGAGGATCGACGGGGCTGAAATTTCTTTCTTCAACTTTTACCTCCTCAATACTGAAATGTTTTGGAAGGTGATGCAGATTTCTATTTTTTTTTTTACTCAAATTGAATTCTTTGGTCATCCATAAGTTTGTTATATTGTTTTGTAAGATAGGAAATGCTGGCAAACCATTTCCATGATATTTGCAGTTAAAATATCTTTGTAGAATTCAACTTGTTTCATTGTAATGCTCTAAAGAAGTTTTTCTATCAAAATTGATAATATTTTTTTATATTCCCTTCTTTTCGTTGGATGAGAAATAAATATTAAAATGTTCAATTTTGGTTCCCTCGGTTCATGTAAAATCTAAGTCTAAACTTATATTGCTGTTTCTACTCTTTTATTGTGTTTCCAAATATTAATTTGGATTGATGGGACCAAACAGGGAATCAGAAATAGGGCACTTTCTTGAGCCTGAAAAAAATAAAATAAAAAAGGTTAATAACTTGAGACTATAGCATATCCAAGGTAGCCTTTTCCATGTTACTTGGTTGGAGTCATATTTAGTTGGTCGTGTAAAAACTCCAGATATTCAAGAACAAGACTAGGGCCAACATGATGTGTTGATGCTTATGGTTATTCATGCATAAGATTAGTGCAGTTTGGGTAAGATATTAATTGATATGTTTGCTCACTCAAATAAATAAATAAATAAAACAGTAATGGAACTGGAATTTTTACATGCTTTTTTACTAAGCAAGATATGGCCATAGTGGAACCCCCTGATTTGCGATGCAGTTTTGTGTGAGCATAACTGCAGATGTGTTAGTGTGGCTCCTCTGGAAATTGTTGTCTAGGTAACCTGTAATGCATTAGCTATTGACCTGAACCGGTTAAAGCAATGACTAGGAATGGAACCATGTAAGAACTTGCTTTAGAATAGCGTCCAGGGATGTAGATTATTGAAAAACTGCAATCATGTCAAGCAGTAATAATGGTTTGTGGAAAATCAGTGTTTATTGCATATGAGATGTACTGTATTTATGAGAATCGTGATGCACAAAAAGGGATTTTAGTTGGTTTTATGAGGAACCGTCAACGAAACCAGATATGGTCTCTGAGTGTATTGCATGTATTTCTGAAAAAATCATCGATTAAACTGACCAAATGTGAACGATGTTAAGGTCTATCCAACAACTGCACGGTACACAACTACAAAGTGAGCGTGAACCATATACTTCCCAATGGATCTTGCAAATATAATGAATGTAATACACATCATAAAGGGGTTCAGGCCCATGGAAGCAACAGATTTTACAACTTAAATTCTACTGGCATGAAAAATCTCCAGGCAATGAGAATTGTGAATGGCTATGCACAAAGTTTATTCTCATCCTAGCCATTGCCACGCGCATGGACTAAGGTTCACTCCATCTTCCATGCATAAAGAAAAAGGCAGAATTCAGGTGTTGCATTGCTTCTCGTTGAAAAATATTTGCTCATGTCGCTGGCATCACTACCGGTACCGTGAGGACTGCAATCTTGGTCATCATCAGGCTCCGGTGCCCCTGGTTTAAATATAAACAAACCATGACCTGCTCCAGGGCTATTAAACAACCAATCATGAACATCCCACAAAACTTGCACCTGTTGCTTATCAACCATCACACTTTGGTTCCCTCTGAATTTCCACTGCAAGTTCTTAACATGAATCACCACAATTCCATCTACGCTAATCCACATCTCAGGGTCTTTAGGTCCTGTCGTTGAACTTTCTACAACAATTTCATGTTCTTGTTTCCTTTCGTCGAATTTAGCTCTAGTAGAGAATGATTTCTTGGCAAATACATTTTCCTTCTTGTAAAATAAGGTAGGATCCACAAGAGCAGGTCTTGCTTTTGTTCTCTTGTAAGCCTTCTTCTTGTAATCTCCCAACATTAATACAACTTCTCCCTCCGAAACTAAAGCAACATAATAATCGCTGCTCGGCTCGGGGCTGCCAGAAAATCTTGCAGAACGTAAATCCCAATGGACATCAACATGGCATCCTTCGAGCTCAAATGACTTGCTCCCTTTTTTGCTCCAGAAAAGCCATGGTTTAAGTTCAATCTTGCAACTGTAATAGATTTCACCACCATCAGGGTTATTGAAGATGAGATTGAGGGAATGATTCATGAGGTTCTTGCACCATAGAACTGTAACATTACACCAACATGCAGATATATGCATCTGGTACACACAGGTAACCATGCTCTGAGGCGTTTTATTGGTTGGAGGATCATCTGCTATTTTCTCTGCTAAACGTGTGCTTGCTTGAGCTCCCACTGAGAAGGCTCTCAACGGATGTGGGAAAGACATTGACATTGAAACTTCTCTTTGTTGGTGACAAAATCAACATCAAAATGTAAGTTATTCAATAACATGTTTAATGTTGCAGAACCAGGAAAGGACTCGCAATGACATCCCTCATCCTTCTTATGACAAGAACGACAAGTTTTCAAGTTTTCTCAACAGGAAAAACACCCTTTTCTGAGAATCCACACACGAAACAATTGAGCTACAACGATCTTGATGCTAAACAAGAACCACCTGAAATTGTCTCTGTTAATTCATAGTCTTCTATTGCAGCAACAGAAACAATTTTGCAGGAAAATGGTTCCAGAAAGATTTTTTTTTTATTATTCTTTTTTTTTTCCTTTGAAGAAAGAGGATAAGGAATGAATAATGGAGATAGGAAAAAAAAGTTAGTTGGTGAAGGGAGAAAATGTCTCAAACTAGAGGCTGTAATAAGAAAGGTGAGACGAAACACAAGGTGGTGAAGAAACTGTCTTCGCTGCTTTTTTTTAATATATACAGTTTGTTTCCCTATCCCAGGAGAAATTATATTCAGTCTTCACAACTTTGACCCTCGACTCTAATCAACAAACTATCACCTGAAAATATCTTAACCGTCCAGTTGGTTGAAAAATCACTTACCTTCCACCTGACCTTCTATTTTCTTCAGCCAATTATGATAATTTTGATAAAATAAAATTTGATTACCAATATATAACATATGCTAACATAATGATGGTGCAAAAATAGAAAGTGAAGGGGATACTGCATGAAACTGAGTAAGAAGCAGTTGAAGCATTTAAGTAGGAGCAATGGGTAGGGAGCCCTACTTAACTCGAATCCAGTCCAAATCTGATTAAAATTTATTATAAACTATCTGAATTCATTCCAAACTTGCAAACTCGATTATTAAATATTTACGTAAACAGATTCGGATAAGGAACATGTAAAATTTGAACCCTATCTCATATATTGTTTTTTAAATCAATTGTGTACCACTCAAACCCATTTTATTAAAATTAAGTTAGGTTGAGTGCCCACAGAAACCCAAACTGTACACTAAAGGCTGAGAGTAATATGAACCTAGAGAAGCTTAAGGCTATTCAGCAGGCGGCAATAGGGTATCAAAGAAAGCCAAAAGACCATCCTGCAAAAATTTTGGAGAAAGTGAACATGCTGGAGAAAGGATGTTGAGTTCTTGAAGAATCAGCTCAAAGTTAAACCCTGAAAAATCTTCTGTAACTCTTGAAGAAGACCAAAACGAAGATCAAGAGGATGAACCTTTAGAAAGCTTATTTCAGCTATCAATCTTAGAAGAAAAATCTGACCTTCCAACCATTAGTGAAGAAGAAGAGCAAGAAGTAAGCTCTAAAGGAGGGGAGACCAGTTCTCAGAATGCTAGCTCAAAGGAGCAAAATTAAAGGACAGTCCCAAGTCTGTAAGACATGGTACATAAGCACAAGGAAAGGAGTAGCCTACTGAGAAAGCTGAGGCATCATCCAAAGGTCCTAAACCTGGCACAGGCTCTACATCCTTCAAAGCCCCTGTACCTGAACCGGCGTTTGTTCCAACAAAAAGGGCCAAAGAAAGAGTAGGCAAAATCAAGCATTCAACTATGATGAAGAAGAGCAATAGGCCACCACAATCTGTCCTTGTACCTGCAGCAACAATGTCCACAAGGCGTGGAGGAGTCAGGTTCCCACCTCCTCTTGCCCTTGTATCTTCTGAAATTAGCCCAAAACATTTAAAATTAAATTAGCGAAGATTAGTGATAAATTTTATTAATCATAAAAAATTTTAAATTAATATAACAATGAAATTTGTTAATTATAAAATCAAATATAAAATTTAATGATGAATTAACAATGATTTATAATAATAATACTAATATTTTAAATTAATGTATGATAGAATAATGATGAATTTTATTACTCAGAAAATAGATTTTAAATTAATTTGATGATGAATTCTATTAATCATAAATAGATTTTAAATTAATTTAACCACATATTATATTTGTAAGGCACTAATGATAGAATTTTTCATCCATGAATGAATCTTAATATTGTCTTGTAGTGTAAGGGCATTAAAATAATCGATTAATTATATGCATATATATAAAATGAAAATTTTAAATTAAAAAAATATTAATTAGTAAATATGATATATTGATAAGAAAAAATAAATGGTAAGAAATTCATTTGGGCAACCATATAGTTGAATTCAAGATTGCATATCTCATGAAAAAAATATTATGATAATTTTATGAAATTCAAATACAAATTAACTAAATATCAAAGCCCATCAACCCAAGAAGATTTGAAGCCATATATAAATTTAATTGGGACAAAAAAAATTAATTTGATGAAATTCAAATACAAATTAACTAAATATTAACGCCCATGAACCCAATAAGATTTGAATATATAAATTTAATTGGGACAAAAAAATTAATTTGATGAAATTCAAATACAAATTAACTAAATATTTAAGCCTATCAACCCAATAAGATTTGAACCCATATATAAATTTAATTGGAACAAAAAAATTAATTTGATGAAATTCAAATGCAGAGTAATTTATAATAATATTTTTATAAAGTAAGTACAATTTTAAAATGTTTATTAAAATCTGTTAGCATCAACTTCTGGATTTTCATAAAACTTTCAGGAGCCATGCAGAGATGGAGAAGCTATTCAAGATATATCTGATCATTTTTAAAATAAAAATATTTAAATTATTTAAAATTTGCAATTGGGTATTTTATTAATAATATATAAATATAAATAGATTTTTGGATCTAATTTGCTCTTCCGGTGCATAATAAGAGTAAAACAGATATGATTGAATCCAATTGTGAACGGCTAGACTTGGAAGACAAAAACTGGTAGAAAACTTTATGAATTGAATTGAAGTCTGCACTTGAATTTTATATTTTGCATTTGAAGCACATGGAACTTGACGTACAAGGCATGCTTGATTTATTCATGTCAAGCTCAACACATACGTCATGCTATACCGGCACCGAGGGAAAAAAAAGCGTCATGGCCAATCATAGAAAGAAAGATGCAAGATTTTTTTTTTTTTAAATTCAAATTCAAACTTGAGATATTATAGCTTCGAACAAAACTCTTAAGACCTAATTTATAAGGAGGTTAAAAAAATTAGAAGTTAAATTTTATTTTTATAAGTTTTTGTAATACCTCTATTTGCATAGCTTAGTATATTTTACTGTTTCGGTGATCGGAATTGATCTAGACAATTAAGGGGATTAGAACCATACTTAAGACAATTAGAGAAGCCATTAAACACAAATAATTAGTAATTGCCAATTAGTTAGGTATAAATAAGAAAAACAGAACATAAGAAGTTAAATGAGCCGAGAGTCACAGCGATGGGTGACCTTCTCGGGAAGGACTGCGAGGTCGATTTAAACTCAAATTTCGAATCGTAAAATGTGATGCCACGGTCCTTAAGACTATTGCAAATACAGTGGAAAAAAGAAAATCACGAAAAAGAATTGTTAAGCCAGTCAAATAATTAGGTCAGGAAGCCGAAAGAAATATTAAATTATTTACAAACCGAGTTGAACCGGCGAGGGGCAATTTAATCAATTGACCCCGAAAGCTGACTCCTGACCTAACTGTCAAATAAAATCAGAGAAAAAAAAATTTCGGAATCGGAAATTAAATTAAAGAACTAATGAAAAAAAATAAAAAAATAAAAAGAAAATGAAAAAAGTAAAAAGAGATGACATCATGCATGACATAATGCATGATGCCATAAATACTATAATTAAAAATTTATTTAATTTGATTTATGGTCTTCCATAAGATTAAAAGACAAAAATAAAAAGAAAAAAAATCCATTCTTCTTCTTCAAAACAAAAAAAGGTCCATCTCTCCTCTCTCTCTCTTTTCTCCTTAGTTTCCTCCATGGCCATGAAATTCAAGTTTTCAAAGCTTGAATCAACCCCATAAATCCCCAAAAAATTCCACTAAATTATGATTATGCTTTGTTTAGGCAACTAGAAGAGGAGATTGAAGAAGCAAGAAAGAAGAAAAAAGGGAAGAAAATTAGTGATTGGAAAACCAAACAAAGGTTAGCATGTAAATTTGAATTCTTTTGTTCAATTTCTATGTTCTTAGTTTAATTAACTTAGAAAGTAATTTAAAATCATAACAAAATAATTGTTGAGGGACCAAATAGAAAATTCATCCAGCTAGGGTTAGGGTTTGATATGAATGAGTTTGATGGTTTTGAATGGTTATTTGAAGTGAATTAGGTGTGTAGAACATAAATACACACTTTAAATTGCATTAGGTTGAACTTTGGGTGTAGCTAGGGTTTTGAACATGTGAAAAATTAAAGAAAAATGTGAGAATGTGTTAAATGGTGTGTTGGACTTGGTTTGAGGTGAGAAAAGGTCATTTGAGACTAATTGGAGTATGTTAGAAGTGTTGGAACCAAATGCAAATTCGGGTTGCTTAGGATCATGCTGCAGGCAGCAGGACCAAGGTCCCTTTGAGGGACCAAAACTGAAAATTTATAAGTCCAATTGGGAATGAAAATAGACACAAAATAACACAATTTTCATTTAGGAATCATGCCCAAAAAGTGACCAAAACCTAGTGAACAAATTGATCAAATCCGGATTTCTGCAGTCTGACATGTACAAAAATGACCAAATAAACAGTATTTGTTCATTTAGACATAACTTGGGCTAGGTAGGTCTAAATGACCTGAAATTTTACCAGTGGATAGCTAAGATATAGACCTAAAACTTTCATGAAAAACACCAACCCAAATTATGTCCTTAACCAAGTCATTTGGCCACCCAAATTTGGTGACCTAAAACTGCTAGAACCAGTTTGGTGCCCAGAAATCTGGGTTAAGTCTAATCCGGCAGCCATGATTTAAATAGCTATAACTTGAGCTACAAAACTCCAAATGGAGTGATTCAAAAAGGAGAATAAAGTTAAGACAATAGGGAACATTTTCTATGAAGAAAGTTTTATCAAATTCTAACAGAAAAATGATCAATGGAATAGTGCAACTTAAGACACTAAAACTGAAAATTTGTAAATTTGCCTAAAAGACTTAGAATTTGAGTAAACAACCAAAACCAACAAATTTAGTTACCAAAATGTGGTATGTGGGTGAAGTTGGAATTCTCATACCTATTAAGCCTTAGAAAGTCAACAAATTGACTTGAATAGTATAGTGAATAGTAACCCCGAAACACAAATTTTAAAGAACGTCAAGCTTAGCACATTAGAGTTAGGTAAATGTGAAATTAAATTTATTTTTGGATTTATACTAAGTTATGGTACTGAAACACTGTGAAACTGTGTGTTTCAGTGGAAAAGAATTCCGAAAAGGAACTCGAGGTGTCGAGTCAAGGCCAAAAGGCGACTCATATAAGGTTTATGCACAACGTAGAATTTCTGTAAATTTTCGTCTGTATATTGTTTTGAATAATTTGAAATATTGAATTGTGTCATCATTGTGATTAAATGTTTATTATGCTTTTGATTTCAATTGTTGAAAGTTATTTGTGTATATAAGAGATGGCATAAATGTTTAGTAAATTGTTAAGATAAGTTTTGAAACCACAGTGTCATGACCATATATTTGAACACCTCACTAGCATGACTAGTAGGGGTAATCAGTTTCGAATTTTGATTCCTTCTCTGGCTGAAGTGTTGAAGTGTGTGCTAGTAGAAGAAGAAATTGAATGGATATCCATATATTTGAGCTAGCTAGCTAGCCTTGTGATGTGACTTCTCCTTAGCCTCTGGCTATTGAGATTATATTTGTTTCGAATGGCATGATATAACTGTAGGTTTTATGAAATGTGTTTTGATACTTCGAAATGAAATTGTTTAGATTAAAATATCATAATTTATTTTTTGTATTTAATTCTCATGTTCAGTCCAATTTTTGAAATAAATATGATTTACATTCTGCATAAAGATTATTTTAGTATGTTGTGCACCACTGAGTCCTAGTACTCAGCGATGGCTGTTATAGCTGTCGCAGATTTAGAGACTAGAGGAGCAGCAGATTGAGCTGCTGAGGATTGAGGAGCTACTTGCTTGAAGCTATCTGGTATAATTTATACCCTGACTGTAAAAATTTATTTTGATGTATATAATGTACGTAAATGTATGGACATGTAAAATTGGTCTTGAGCAGCTTGTATAAAGTTTGTAATAAATTTTAGTTTGAATTTCTTTTAATGTAAATTTTTGTAATGATGTATATAAATTGTTTTATCTTTAATGAAATATGAATGGAATTATTTTGTTTTAAATTGAATGAAATTGATTTATGGTATTTTGCTGAATGTTGAATATTGAAAATTGTGGATTTGAATTTTTGAAAATTGATAAATGATGTTGAAATTGGTTGTGATGATTGTGAATTTGAAGAAGTGGTTGAGATAAATAATTGGAAGTGCTTTTTACAGGTATTTGAAGAATTTTTTTCTCAAAATACAGACGACATTCTGCCGAAATTTTTATAAAATTTGCGGAAAAACAAAATGGGCAAAAATTTTTTTTTACCAGTTTTAAAACTTCAAATAAATGATTTTAATACCTATTAGAAAATGCTTACCACTTATAAAAGTAAGGAAATTATTTTAAAATCTCTTGTAGGGTATTTAATGAGTTTTCTGTAGGTGAAGTTCGGTAGTTCATTAGGTATTCTGCGGGATCATGTTATGCCTTACAGAGGAGTAAGGTGTGACAGTTTTAATATTTAAAAAGGGGTAATTGTTAATCCAGGTTCTCTAAGGTTAATATTTAACCTTCCAATAAAACATAAATATTAGTGAAATGAAAAGTTAATATATTTTCTTTTAAGTATCTAAAAAATATTAATAAAGTTTAAAAGTTACAAGGGTAACTTCGTACCAAATACCTCTAATAGTAATACTAAAGAGGATGTGCGAGAGAGGATAAAAAATTATTCTGGTGTCAAGGGAGTTATCAACATCAAAAGCATAAAGGGATGGAAAGAGAAAACTCTCTCAAGAGATTTTTTTTTTTTAAAGATGTCATCTAATCTATTCCAATGTATATTATGAGTTGTTAATCATTGAATAAGCTTTTTATGTTGAAGAATATTGGGGTATTGGTTTTTGGATCTTAAGGGCTTTTAATTTGGTTGTGCTCTCTAAACAATGTTGGCGTTTGGCTACTAAGATAAATTTGTTCATTGCACAAATCTTCAAAGCCAGATATCACCATTGTGAGCCATTTTTGGAAGCAAATGTTGGTCATCAACCTAGTTTTGCCTTACAATCTAATGCGGGCCAAATGGCTTACTGAGAAAGGCTCTCTGTGGAATTTTAGTGAGATTTGGAGAGATTTTTTTTTTTTAATTTGAGTGGGAGAAATATTCCTCAATAGGATAGAAAAATATTTTCTATATAGAGTATAACTCTTATTTTAGTGTTATTTCTAAATTGAGTGGGACTCCTAATTAGATTAGTGTTGAGGGAATTAACACTATAAATAGGAGAATGGTGGAAAAGTTATTTAGCTTTGTCCATTGAAAAGAGTGACTTTGTCCATAGAGAGTGGCTTTGCCCATTGATGAGGGACTCTTGCCATTGCAGTCCCATTGAGGGAGAGAGGCTTCGGCCTAAAATGAAGAAGGCATTCTTGCCAATTGGTGAGAGAGCTCTTGCCATTGCAGTCCCATTGAGGGAAAGAGGCTTCGGCCTAAAATGGAGAGGGAATTCTTATCCATTGGTGAGAGGGCTCTTGCCCATGTAATTGAAGACACCTTTTGTGATGTAGTTACTAAAGTAATAAATATATTAGGTTATGTCTAGAGGAGACTAATATGACTAACTAATATATTTACTTTGAGCAGATTTTCTAATTTGGTTGATGGGTAGTATGATTTTGAGCTTATAATAATGATTTATTATTAATTATAGTAAAAGATGGCATGCCTGTGGATGTAATCCTATATTGAGAGGCTGAACCATTGTTTTGTATGTTTGGTTTATTTATTTTTGTAGTTTACATGCTTTCGCAGTGCATAACATAAAGACTCTTTAGTTTGACATGACTCAAAAAATGGCTTGTTTTTAGTTAGAAGTGCTTATTAAGCATAAGGAATTCACTCAGAATACTGCTTCTTCTACCTCTGTATTACAAGACCCTTTTTGGAAAAGGCCCTGGAATTAAAATATTCCCCCAAGATTAAGAACTTCATCCATCGGGCATGCCAAAATCAGCTCCTTATGTTGCATTCATTGAGTCGAAGAGGCATTTCTCTTGATACATTTTGTTTTAGATGTGGAGATGACATTGAATCATTTTCCCACACAATTCATGGTTGCTAAGCATCTAAAAGAATATGGACTCTTTGTCCCTGTGTTAATCCTTTATCATCTAAAAGAATATGGATTTGAGATTTGGCTAATTAGTTCATACGTTAGATTAGTTTCAATATATGTGTGTGGTTGCTTGGAGTATTTGTTGTTCTTGTAACTTAAGACTTCATTAGCAAAAAATTATAGAAGATCATCTTTATTAGCAGAAAGAATACAAGTGATGATAGAAAAGATTGTGTATATATATGCTGTCTTATTTACAGAGATACTACATCTATTTATACATGAGAATATAAGCTAATTTTGACAAGAATAATAATTATTGTAATTATACTGAATTAGCCTCCTATAATTATGCTAATTTCTATAAATATGCTAAACAAATCTCCTATAATCATGTAAAGACAGATTTTCCTATAATCATGCTAACACCCCCCCCCCCTCAAACTCAAGGTGGTAGCACGGGTGCCAACTTGAGTTTGCTTAAGAGATCCTAAAAGTGAGTGAGAGGATGTGTTTTGGTGAATATATCAGCGGTTTGGCTGACAGAGGAGACAGAAATCAAACATATGGTGCCATGAGCAATATGATGACGTACAAAATGACAATCAATTTCGATGTGTTTGGTATGCTCATGAAATACATCATTATGAGAAATCTGTATGGCACTTCTATTATCGTAATGAAGCGTCGTGGTAGAAGAATGAATGACACCCAAATCAGTTAATAACCACCGTAACCAAAGTAATTCAGATGTAGCATCAGCAAGAGCACGATATTCAGATTCCGTGCTAGAACGTTCAACAATAGTTTGCTTTTTGCTACGCCAAAAGATAAGAGAATCACCCAAGAAGAAATAATAACCAGTTGTAGAGCGATGGTATGTCAGATCACCAGCCCAATCAGTATCAGAGTAGCCAGACAATACTAGGGAGGAGGTAGAAGAAAAGTGCAAACGATGAAAAAGAGTGCCTTTGATATAACGAAGGATTCAAAGTACTGTAGAGAAATGAATTGAGCGAGGAGCAGACATAAACTGGCTGACCAGATGAACAACATATGAAATATCAGGTCGAGTAACTGTGAGATAAACAAAACTCTCGACAATATGTCGATATAAAGGAGGATCATCAAGAGGAGTGCCGTCAAGAGGTGTAAGTTTGCAATTGAGCTCCATCGGGGTTGATACTGTTTTGCTATCAGTGATGCCTGCTCGAGAAAGTAAGTTGGATGCATACTTGGCTTAAGAGAGATAATAGCCATCAGAATTTTGAGAAAATTCAAGACCCAAAAAATAGCTGAGAGAACCCAGGTTTTTCATTTCAAAATGCTGATTGAGATAATGATAATGTTGTAACTCTGAAATACCAGATGAATCATCTCCTGTTATTATCATATCATCAACCTAAAGCAACAGAAGAACAATAACACTGTCAGTTCGGCGAGTGAATAATGCAGAATCATGTGAACTAGAGAGAAAACTAAGTTGAGCAAGAGTGGAACTAAATTTGGCAAACCAGGCCCTAGGAGCTTCTTTTAATCCATATAAGGCTTGTCGAAGTTTGCAAACCTTATGAGAAGAATGATAACCAGGAGGAGGATGAATATAAACCTCTTCTGTTAAATTACCATGAAGAAAATCATTTTTGACATCCATATGGAAAAGTTTCCATTTACGAACTATAGCAATAGCTAAGAGATTGCGAACAGATGTTAATCGGGCCACTGGAGCAAAAGTTTCTTCATAGTCGATACCATACTCTTTAGTGTACCCTTTGGCTACTAAGCGAGCTTTGTAGTGTTTAATAGTTCCATCAGAACGGGTCTTGATTTTTTAAATCCATTTGCAACCAGTAAGGGTCTTATTTGGTAGAAGATCAACTAAATCCCAAGTATGAGTTTTCTCTAAAGCCTGAAGTTTTTCAGTCATAGCTTGCTACCAAAGAGGGTCAGTACTTGCCTCACGATAAAAACGAGGCTCATGAAGGGTTGCAATAGTAGAGTAACAGTGAAAATTAGAAAGATAATGAGAATTTTCTCTTACGCGGGTAGAATGACAAAGAGTACTGTTAGGAGGAAATACAGGCGCAGATGCTGGATCAACAACTAGTGCAGGTACTGGATCAACAACTGGTGCAGGTTCAACAGGGCAGGTGGAGTTGTGCTAGTATTAAGCACATCAAAATCACCTAGATTAGGACTTGGAAATAGCTCTTTGGAGAAGTCAGTGAAAAATAGAGAGTTAGTATTGACAGAGTGATGAAATTTGAAAAGAGAAGAGAACATAGTATTGTCCTAAAAGGTAACATGACGAGAGATGCGTAACTTATTAGAAACAGGATACCAACAACGATACCCTTTGTGTTCAATGCCATAACCAAGAAAACAACATAGACGAGCACGAGGTTCTAATTTGGTATGTTCATGAGGTTGTAAAAGAATAAAGAAACACATCCAAAAGGTTTAAGGGTGGGATAGTCAGGAGGTTGTCCAAACAACTTTTCAAAAGGAGATAAATTATGAAGAACCAAGGTAGGAAGACGGTTAATAATATAAACAGCATGAAGAGCTGCTTCTCCCCAAAATTTTTCTGGACATGAGGCAGAAAGAAGAATAGTACAGATAGAATCAAGAATATGGCGATGCTTGTATTCGGCTCGCCCATTTTGTTGAGAGGTGTGAGGATGAGAACATTGAGCAACGGTGCCTTATTGACTAAGAAACTGAAGTAAAGAAGAATCCTGATATTCCATGGCATTATCTGTATGGAGAATTTTAATGTCACAAGAGAACTGAGTTTTAATCATTTTTGCAAATGTGATGTAAATTTGTGATAATTCAGATTGATGTTTCAAGAAATATATCCAAGTAAACTGAGAATAATCGTCAATAAATATCACAAAATAATGAAAACCATTTATTGAAGAAATAGGAGAAGAACCCCAAATGTCAGAATGAATTAAGCCAAAAGGAATGTCTGAAGTAGCATTATTATGAGAAAAAGACAATGTAGGTTGTTTTCCAAGCTGACAATTTAAACAATTAAATGACTCAAACTTAGTAGATCCTAAGAATCCATGGAAAATTAAAGGTTGGATTTTAGAGGCATGACCAAAACGAAGATGCCATTGGTGAATGGAGGAATTGGGGATTGTAGCTGCAAACATAAGTCTCTGAGGAAGATGTAAAGATGCAAGCTCAAATAATCGACCCACTCTGTGACCCATCCCAAGAACTTGTCCCGTTTGTGGATCCTGTACCTGGACACCATGGAGAGAAAAAATAATATTTAGTCCTTTTTCACACAATTGACCAACAGAAATAAGATTGAGTGCTAAATTAGGGATATAATAGGTGTCAGGGAGATGAAGATTTGAGGTAGACACATGACCAGTATGTGTGATGTTCATTTTAGTACCATTTGCAGTATGGATTGGTGGTAAAGAAGATACAGGTTTTGCAGAAGATAAGAATTTAAGATTAGCGGTCATATGATTACAACATGCAGAGTCAAAAAGCCAATAAGAATTATCTGGAGTGGCAGACATGGCAGCAGGGGAATTAGAAGAGATAACCTGTTTGAATAGTGCCTCAAGATCACTCATGGTGATGGCAGTAGAACCCTTAGTAGCAGCAACAACAGTGACAGAGGAAGATCCAGGCTTTGAAACATTCTTAAATTTAGAATGCCCTCCTTTTCGTCTTGAAGGGCGTGTGGGAAAATGTTGAAGAATATGACCGTAACCATGACAATATTTGCATTCTATAGTAGGACAGTAAGCAAAAGCATGATCAATTTGATTACAATTCTTACAGAGTTGATTGCCAGATCTCTGATGTGAGGATCGAGTAGTTGCAAGAGCTGTTTCAAATTGAGGAGTTTTATCCAAACTAAGACGAGTCTCTTAAAAAAAAATCTCTTGAATAGCAGTATCCAATGATGAGAGTGGATTTCAATGTAGCAGGGACGCTCGAATGGCCTCATGTTCTGGTCGAAGAGCCATTAGAACTTGAATGAGATGAAGATGATCTTCACTGATTTTGGCCTGAGATATTTGATTCCAAATGGGTTGGACCTGGGCAAGAAAATCATTCACAGATTGACCTGCTTCTTGTTTCAGATTATGAAGAGTAGTCCACAACTGATAATAGTGGGCAAGTCTAGTGGTCTGTTATCGATTAGCAAAAAAGTCTCAGATTTCTTTTGCAGAGTCATAATTAGCAAATTGAATGTGAATGGATAGGACAGAGGTATTGCGAGACCATGTGATGATTTGATGATTTTTACTATCCCAATCCTCAAGACGGTCAGCAAATTTTACATCAGTTTCATCGTTCTCTTTTGTCGGTATAGTGATATCTTCGGTAACAATACGCCAAAGCTTGCGACCTATCAAAACACTTTTCATGCCTTTAACCCAAAGATTATAGTTGGAACCAGTCAGAATCGTTGTAATAGGTTTTGAAATATCATATTTCTCCATTGGTTTTCTAGTTTGTAGCAGAGTGTAGATTGATAACAAGATGAGGAGAAAAAGTCGTATAATAACAGGAATGAAAGAATGAACCAGAACAGGTTGTAGAGAGAGAAGAGAGACCCAAAAAACTAGAAATAAAAGCCTTAAGGCTCTGATACCATATTAGCAGAAAGAATACAAGTGATGATGAAAAAGATTGTGTATATGTATGCTATCTTATTTACAGAGATATTAGATCTATTTATACATGAGAATATGAGCTAATTTTGACAAGAATAATAATTGTTGTAATTATGCTAAACTAATATCCTATAATCATGTTAATTGCTGTAATTATGCTAAATAAATCTCATATAATCATGTAAAGACAGATTTTCCTGTAATCATGCTAACAATCTTATTATAAATCATGCTCGGAAATTGTTTAGCAAAATATGAGGATAGTTTATCAAAGGAGCATGCAAATTCCCAGGGTCATAAATATGTTCGATGGTCTGCTCCTGCTATTGATGCATTTAAAATTAATATTTGTGGTCTTGGAATGGTGGTTCATGGCCACAATGGATAGGTTTTGATGGCTGGGGTGGTCTCTCTTTCAATAGCCATTTTTGTTGATGAAACTAAAATTGAAACAACAATATTTGAATTGGATTAGGCTACTACTATAGGTTTTTATTGGGTCATTCTTGAATTTGATTCATTAATTTTGGTTTGAATGGCTTTGGTTTCTTATTTGTATTTGGTACTCACTTGCACAACCTACGCATGGAGATTCATAAATGTTTTTTTTCATTGTGTGTCCATGCTTTTGGAGAAGCTAACTAAATGGTTCACTCCTTAGCTAAGTTTGCCCTCACTCATCATTCTGCCGAGGCTACTTTGCTGGAGGATGTTCCTATTTTTATTTAGTCTGTTCTAAACTCTGATTTGTCTTCTCTTTGAGTTTCAATAAAACTTCTTTAGTTCTTAAAAAAATGATATGGAATTTCTTTGTAATGTCATAATTCTCATGTGGGTTATCAACAAAATTGTAACATCCTCACTTTACGTAGTCCGTATGTTCCACTATTTCGACGGCTAATGTCTGCCCCAAAAAGTTAGAATGTCTGGAACTACACTTAATTAACAGTGAGGAAGCATAAAATAATGAAATATGTGATGAGAAAAATTAAGAAAAAATAAAAGAGATGAAATATGATTAAATTAATTGAGCCGAAACCCTAGCGATGGGTGACTGCACCGGAAAGTTACGGCGAGGACTGTTGACTAGCCTTGGACCGCGGGGAACTCAAGGAAATATTTTCAAAACCTAATTAAAGGTCTACTGAGGTGTAATTGACATTGAAAATGTTAAAGAAAAATTAGTAAGTCAGTATAAATGAAAATGAAAATTTGAGAAATCGGCGGTATAATGAATTAATCGGTAATACCGAAAAATTCAAAATACAACCCGAAGAGGGGCATTTTGATTAATTGACATCTAGAGTTGACTTTTGACCTCAATTTCCATTAAAAATAAGTGGTATTACAGTTTGAAAATGTCATGAAAAATAAAAATGTGGTACATTATATGAATAGTGGAAGAATGGAGGCAAATGTGCAATTTATGAAACTTTGAATAATTAAACATTAAAATTCACTTAAGTGCTCCACTAATTCAGAAACTTGGACACCTATATAAGCCTTGGGACAGCATAATACTCATCTTCAACCTTGCTCCATAACCAGCCGAATCCTGCATGAAAGAAACCACCATGGCCGAATGAGTTCCATCACCATGCACCATTGATTTAGCAATTATTTTCACTTGGTTTCTTTATTAAAGTTTGCACACTCACCTTGAGGAAGCTATGGGCAGCAAGAAGGAGAGGATTTGGTGAAGATTTACAAGCTAGGGAAGCCCTTGGTTAAAGGTTAGTGCTAGTTTTCTCTTTCTTTCTTAGCTACACTTTGAATTGAGGATGTGATGAGTTGAAATGAAGTGAAATTTGAAGAAAAATATATAAGGAAGAATGAAATTCCAATTTGGCAGCCATGATAATTTGGCGATTTGATTTATTTCATGTGTGAAAATGGTGATTAGTAATGTTAAGTAAGGTAATTACATGAATTAGGATATAATTATATGTGGGTGTTGAGGTTTTATCATGAATTAGGGTTTTGAAGTGATTAAGGGAGACTTGTGCAATTGTTAAAATTTGGCAGCCCCTATTTCCTTGATAATTTGATGAATTTTCTATTTATAATGATGTTTAGGAATGTTGTTTAAGGTGATCATGGGTATTAGGCCTTCATGGCATGTGTATAATTAAAGTTGATAATGTAAATTAGGGTTTGAGTTAATTATTGGAGACTTTGTGTGTAATTACTTGAATTTGGTAAGATTTGTGAAATTATTAAATTTTAGGCCACCTTGGGAAGCAAGAGAGTGTGATCAATTTATACATATAAATAGAAATTAGGGATGTTGATGGATAGGCAATTGAAGTTACATGCACTAGCAAATTATTTCTATGTGTATAATGTTGACTTGATAGTTGACTTAGAGTTTTGAATTACTCAATTGGAAATTTGTGTAACAGCTAGAAATGGATTATATTGAGGTTTGATTGATGATATTAGAAGTACTATGAATGCATACTTGTAGTTTGGGAGTTGGAGAATAAAGATTTGGAAGTGCAATTTTCTGTGCAGGTTTAGTTGTTGAAAACAGTGTATAAATTAGGCCATAACTGATTTTGTGTGATCCCAATTGGTATGATGCTAATTGAAGGTAAAACTAGACCTAAAATAGACAAACTTTCATGTAGAAAACTTGCTAGAATTCTATCCGAAAAATGACCTTAAATTTGAACTAATTCGGAATTGATCATGTGCAAACTTAGATTTTTGACCATATGAATAGTAGTTAATCAAATGGCCATAACTCACTCAAAACAGGTCCAAATGACCTAAAATTTATACCGTTGGAAAGCTTAGACATAGGGCTACAACTTTGGTAAACACCATAGAATCCAGAAATGCCATTTACTAAGTCAAATTGATTGCCCAAGTTGGGTTACAAAAACTGCCAGAATTGAAATTGACCTAAAAGTGACCCAGAATTTGCAATATAAGTGCAACTTGACCAGCATTAGTAAAATGACCATAACTTGGTCCATAGAATCCCAAATGACATGAAATCAGTGCCAAAATTTTAATAAGACATAGACCTACAATATTGGTAATTTGACCAAAACTAAAAAATCAAGGGAACTAGGTCAATTAAATTGATTAAGTTGGCACACCAAATCTGGAAATGGTACAATTGACCATTAAATCCAGCAAATTCAACTAAGCATATCTCCATTAGAAGTTTTCAATTGTAATGAGCCATACCAATCTAGAAAACTAAGAAAGAGACCTAAAACTTTATTTTAGGCAACTTTCCCAAATTATAAATGTATGAAGCCAAATTTTAAGGTCAAAACTACTTACCTAAATAGGAAGCATGTTAATAAGGACCCTTGAGTCCAGCCCAATAATGTGACTATAATTAACTCTACAAGACATGAAAAATTGTAACTAAAAGTTTTGAGTGACCTTGAGACATAGGATAACAAATCCTATGAAGAATGCTAAGCCTAAATATTACTACAAACTGTCCAATTAAATTAGTCAGATTTAGTATCAAATCTGCCTATTAAGGAAACCATAATTCAGATTTGACCTAGTTATGGTTAATTGACCATAACTTGAGTTATATAACTCCAAATGGAGTTATTCAAGAAGAGAATTAAAGAAGACACGATAAGAAACATAATGACTCAATAAATCACATGAATGTGTGAATAGGACATTAGTCATCATCATCAGAGACAGAAAAAATGCTTTGAGTACAATAGTACTTCTGAACAATTGATGTGAAATTTGATCTGTCTGATGATATACTGAATAATTGTGACTCAGAAATCTATTTTCCCACTAGGAACAGAATCAAGTGCGACAACCTGTAATTAAAACTTATAATTAAATAATGACAATGTAATACCTATTAATGTTTAATTGTACTTATGTGCCCATGTATTGTCTAGACACGTGTGTCAGATTGGATAGGTTGACATGCCAATAGGATAATGTTTGAGTAGTACTGCGTAACGCTTTATGCGTAGGGCTTTATGCCTATATTTCACACTTTATGCGTAAGGCTTTATGCCTATATTTCATGCTTTATGCGTAGGGCTTTATACCTGTATTACTGAGGCTTGTATGCCGATTATCTGATTATCTGTCTGATGGCTTTTTAGCCGTATTGTTTGTATCTATTATTATGGCTTTAGCCATAGTGATTACTTACGTCATTGACATTTTGGTGGCTTCTTAGCCATAGTTAACATTATCCAGTTTAGTCAGACTGTCATAAGTTACTTGGGCAGTATAATTTATTGAAATAAATTAAGAATATTAGCAATTAAAAACATTGGAAAGTATTGAATGTAACGAGAAAAAGATTAGCAATGGAAACACAATTATTACTATAAAATTGTAAACCCGGCATTTCCAAAGGGGTGCAAATTAGCATATAAAATGGTTAATACTAGAAACATTCCAGTAAATCAAATTGATTATTGAATATTTAAATTATGCTCTATCCTTTCTTTATTTGTATATATTATTTCTTGTTATATTATTACACCACTAAGCAGAAATGCTTAACGCGATGGAATTGTTTTTCTCACGCAGGTACTTCGATTGAGATTTTAGAGTCCAGATCTGCAGAAGTGTTAGAAGAGTTCAAGATTGTCACCTCCTCAGCAATGCATGTAGATAGAGCTCACATTAAGCATATTATGTATTTTGTATATTTTAATTATTTCTTATATTGTAATTCAAATTAAGAAATTGCATTGAGTAAGTTTGTGATGTAATTAATTTGTATAATATGTAAACTGTGAACTAATGTAATTAGTTGACAAATTATGTTACTTAATGGAATTGAACATTTTGATATATGAGTTGATTTTGAATATGAATAAGATTGAAATTGTGACTATGGAGAATATGTGATATTTACTACACTAGTCAGATTTAATAAACAATGTTAGTGCCTAAACCATTTTTGAATAAATATATCAAGAACTGTAATAAAATAAGATAAAATTAAGTGTTTCGGCACTCCGTGTGACACGCCTTGCTCGGTTACACTGTAGACAGATGAGGGGTGTTACAAAAATGCATGAATATTTACTTAATAATCAAGAGATCAACCCTAAATTTTAAATTTTATCTAATTAAATCAATTAGGAAATTTATATTTTAAATTAGAATGGAAACAAATTAGAAGCGGTAAGAAATTAGATATTAAAGAAATTATAGCTTTTTTTATAGCAAATATTGTGCATAGTTTATTGAGATATACTTATGAAGGATTCAACCCTTCAAAAGATGCCTCATTTCTAGAAATACATCCAAGAACAGGAGAAATTATAGGACTTGTCGGTGGCTTCTTGCCTTCCCGACGACCTATTTTGGCCTTCTTTACCAGGCCACTACCTGGGCATATTAGGAAGCTACAACTAGATGAATGGAAAAATAAAGATGAAGATGTTCAAGTTTATGAGCAACTACCTAAGGTTGATGTGAAAAAAAAAAAGGGGTTCTGCCTATGCCTTAGTTGGATATGAAGTGGCAAGCCCAAGAATTGTGGAAGCCAAGTATATAGAATGTGTTCCTATGCTGATTTCAGATGGTTATTGTTATTTTTATATGGCGTGGATTTTAGATATATCTTCATGGATTCGAATTATGACCTAATCCGACCCAAAAGTTTCGTACTGCTATCCGATTGGAATAAGTGAGGTTTGTGGTGATAGTGAATAGAAGATTTATAATATTGTAATATTGTACTTTTTGTAATAGATTTGTGAGATACTTGAAAAACATAATGCAGTTAGGATTTAAGAATTATAAGTGATTGTATCTTGTTTTTTTTTATCATAGTGGAACTTCTTCTTCTGTCTTTTCCATGGATGTAGATCTTACAGTTGAATCACGTAAATCTTGTGTTATTCTTTTTCTATTTTCTATATTGTGTGATTGTATGATTATGTATCTTAGATTTGCATGTTTTATATAACAGTTATGTACAAACTTTGACGCTTTGACTCTTTGTTTGGATTAAGGGAAATGGAGAGAATAGAATAAAAAAAATTATGATTTTTAAAATTTTTTTATTTGGATAGCAACTAAATGAAAGAAACGATGAAAGATGAAGAGAAATTATATTTCTCAATTTTCCTTCATTAGCTCAAAATATTTCTCTTTAATTGAAATAAAGTGAAAGGAAATTGAAAAAATTTAATACTATTTATATTAAAATTATTTATATATCACTAACATTATATAATAATAAAATCACAAACTTATAACAATTAATTAATATATTAGGAGAGAAATTCCATATATTCAAACAATAGAAAAGACATTAAACTTCTTTTCTTTTCTTCTCATTTTTCCTCATCCAAACAAACATGAATTGGAAGGCATTTTCTGTGCATGTGGAAGTGAAAATTAAGGAGACACTAGCTAATGGCCATATCTCAATGGCAATACTTGAGACTGCAGAGAATAGTAAATTATTAAACCAGGTTTAGATACATTTTCTAGTCATTAATAATGGACCTCCCAAGATTCATCTCATTAATTCAGTAATTAAAATTAACAAATTTTATTAATTTATTAACTTTTTTTTCTTTCTCATCCACATATAATAATTGAAGCATAGTATGAATTGACGACCTATTCATTTAGCAGAATATATAAGAAAAAAAATTATTATCTAAATTCAATTCATCATAAATTTATAATATAATTATATAAAATTCATGTATTTAATAGATAAATTATAGTGTTTAATTCATAGTGAACTGAGTCATATAGAAAAAAGAAAGATGAAAAACATATGCAATACAAAGTCTAGGAAATTTACCTTTTGATTAGTGAAAGAGAAGGATAAGAAAAAGTTTAGCATAAACGATGATCGTATTCAATGAATTTGATTGACTAACATTTACTATTTTTAATTTAAGAATCTGTTTAATATTACTGTGTTATTAAAAAAATATTATTTTAGAAATTATTTATTATATTTTTAAAATTTTATTTTAAATAAAATTAATATATTTTATTTATAAAATTTTAAATTAACTAAATAAATTTTTAAAAATATTTAAAATATTTTTTTAAAAAATAAATTTAACTTTAATTTTAAACAGACTCTAAATATATTATTTAATAAAGGGTTAAAAAGTAAAAATTAATATGTAGGACTTGATATGATGTGATTATATACATTTGTTTAATTCTATATAAGATATAAAAATCTTCATGTCGTTACAAAAATAATTTGTTTTCTTCTCATACTTGGTTTTTTTTTTCTACTGAATATATATATAAATTTATCATATTTATCATATTAAAAATTAACTTTTTATTTAAATATTTTTAATTTCAATTGCTAAAATCTTATCTTATACTTAAAAAAATTATTATAAAAAATATTTATTAATTAAATTTTCAACTAGATTAGAAAAAGGTGAATTATTTTTTTAAAAATTATATTAATATATATATATATATATAATTATTCACTAAAATTATTTTTGAAATTTAAGCATTCATTTTTAAAAATATTTCTTTAAGAATTTTAATAATGATAATTTAAAAATTACCATATGATATATGTGCTTTTTTTATTTTATTTATCATTTTATTGATATATTACAATTAATTTAAAAAATAAAAGAAAATAATCCATTACTAAACTTATTTCAAATTTAAAATTAAATGACTTGTTATCAAATAAAAAATTATATCAATTATACGGAAGCATTAAAGAATAATGCGTTATTTTTTTAAAAATAATTTTTTAAAAAATAATTGATCCATGCATATGAGAGTGAGAGAGTATGTGCTAAAGAAGCACTAAATAATTCCCTAAGAAAAAAAAAAGAAAATATGTAAAAAAAATATGAAAAAGAAAAAAATAATAATAATACTCATTAAAGGTTGATTGAGTGATAACGTACATTTATACTTTGCACTTAGATTTAAATTTAAGTAGTAGAGTTATTATTCATGAAAAGAATTTTAACCTAATCACTCCGATTGAAAGGGATTAATTATTTATCCCAATAAAATAGAAGGTGAAGGATATCTTGAATATTTTTAAATAATAATGATGATGATGAGTCTGTTTCTCATGACAATTGACAATGATACAATTGACAATGAATGAGTAAATTAATATTAGATTAAAAAAAATTAATATTAAAGTGGGGTAGTGATGCTTTGGAAGAAAAATATGGATGAGATCATGCATTAGCATTGCTAGCTTTTAAAACAATGGGCGGTTCAGAGTAAGTCTACGTCCTCGTGCCTCTTGAAGATGACGTCTGAGTAAGAGGAAAATTTTTACACGGATCCTATCAATTGATCGATGCATAATTCCTTTCTTCAGGAGATATTTATTAATCTTTTCTTTTCCTTTGAAAACACAACTTAAGGCCATTATTTTGACAACGGTGTATATGAGTCCAGCCTTTAGAAAACCCTTTTTTTTTTTTAAGTAGATGATGGAGAGGTGACTGAATTTATTGAGTAATATGCATGTATTTAATCATTAAATAAAATCAGCTAGACTTTTAAAGAACGTTAATAGAGAATAAAATTACACAAATAATAAGAAAAATAATATATACAAAATTGCATATTAAATTGTATGGTTTAGAATAGTTAAAGATGGGATATTGATGATAAGAAATTAGATTAAATTCCTGATGGCAACTGAAATTGATAAGACCAATTGAATTATTCAAGTTAAATGGAAACTAACATCAAATCCATTTCAAATTACTTTGACTAAAATTACAAAAAAAAAAAATCGATATTTAAAACCCCATTGAATCCAATTATATAAAAGAAAAAAAATTGCCCATCAAAAAAGGCATAACAGAAGCTGTCAGCCATGTCTACCATGGGGTGAAGGTCGGGAAGAGAGAATAACACCCTTTTCTCTTAGCAGAAAGAGAGGGGGGCCTTTAGGATTTTGTACAAGCGTGGCCACGCCGTGTTCACTGTTCACAACCGGACATCATTAGGCCAATGAACACTGAGGATTGGTACAAGCGTGGCCAAGCCGTGTTCCCTGTTTGTCTACTTTCGCTTCTACAAGCTATATAATTTGTCGAATGATCATCATTGATTGGATTTAATTTTTAACTTTTAATTTTTTATATTGGTATATATTAGGCAAAAATTATTAAGAAAAAGAAAGAAAAACAATGGAGAAAGAAGGTAGGAAGTAGGAGATATGAATAGTTTTGGGTTAAGAATTTTACGATTTGTAAGATAAATTGTAATTAAAAAAATTAATTGATTAAATGATAAAAATTAAAATTTAAACGTTGAATTATAAAATTTTTAAAAAATTTAACACTATATTGATATAATTATCGTAATTTATAAATATAAATTCAAAAATTTTAATTAATTATTCTGAAATTAATTAATGATTTTTTTTTTATCATAAATGAAAAGGTAAATTATAGAAACCCCTTCACATATTGCATCCTCGCTAGTAAGAAAGTAAAAATTTAACACATTTCAAAATTTGAAAAAAAAAATTGTTTTATATAATATTGGAAAGGCAGCTGTTAGCTGCCACTTATTTTGCATTTATTTAGGGCATTTGTTTAGAAATTTTTGTGTGCATATCTGTTCTTGCCTTTTGTTGTATGATTCTGATATAATTTTGGTAGTTTAACTTGAGTAGGAACCTATTTGTTAGTAGTAATTTTTTATATATATCTTTGATTTTTGGGACAATAAACATCAAAATTCTTATTCCAAAATTTCTTAGTTCTTTTACATGGTGTCAGAGCCATGGCTGATGAAAAGAAAAATGAGAGTTCTAGATCAGGGAAGAAAACTTCTAATTCTTACACACTGAATTCGAATGACAACCCAGGTAACTTGATTACCCAAGTTTAGTTGAAGGGCGAGAATTACGAAGAATGGGGGCGAGCTATGTGGACTACATTGAGGGCCAAAAAGAAATATGATTTTATTGATGGATCTGTTAAGCAACCAGCAGATGACTAACTGGAACTCGAAGATTGGTGGACGGTTAACTCTATGCTGGTTTCTTGAGTGTTTAACACCATTGAACCGACGCTTCGCTTGACCATCTCTTACATGGAGAACGTAAAGGATCTGTGGGAGGATATTAAACAGAGGTTCTCGATTGGGAATGGTCCACGAATGCAGCAACTGAGATCGGATCTGGCGAATTGTAGGCAGGAAGGTCAACCGATCGTGTCCTATTTCGGAAGACTCAATACGTTATGGGATGAAATAAACAACTATGATCAGATAACAATGTGTATCTGTGAAGGCTGCAGATGCAATTTTACCATTGAATTGGAAAGAAAGCGTGAAGAAGAGAGAGTTCATCAGTTTTTGATGGGCTTGGATGAAGAAGGATACGGAATAGTGCGCTCTAATATTTTGAGCACTGAACCCTTGCCCAATTTGAATCGTGCCTATGCTATGGTTGTTCAGCAAGAGCGGGTGCGAACTATGACACAAACCAAAGAAGAAAGAGGCAATCCTATGAGTTTTGCAATTCGAGCAGGAAGTCGAAATTCAGGGAGGGATAAAGACAAATCCTCAATTTGTTCTAATTGCAACCGAGAGAGACATGATGCTGAAAGTTGTTTCCAGCTGATATGTTATCTAGAATGGTGGGGTAATAGACCATGTGGAACTTCTGCTAGACGAGGAGGTGGTCAAAAGCGTGGCAATGGAGCAGGACGTAGCAACGGAGGAGTTGCTCGTGCCAACGCCACACAAGCAACTGGAGTTGATGGCGGGCGTGGAATTGTGACAGATTCAGATCAAAAGGGTCTTAGTGGATTAAATGAAGAGCAGTGGGTTGCTTTGCTGGGCATATTGAATTCTTGTCAGAATGGTGGCAATGAGAGGCTGACAGGTATGCAGAGGATATTTCCTTGGATTATTGACACAGGAGCTTCCCATCATATGACAGGAACGTTGGCATTTTTTAGTGAATTGCATGACATTGTGCCATGCTCAGTCGGGTTACCTAATGGAGAAAAGACCTTGGAGGTGAAAGAAGGAACTGTGTTGCTTGGAGCAGACTTGAAATTGCAATGAGTCCTTTATATGCTATATAGGACCTAAATTCGAGGAACCTGATTGGAGCGGGTGAGCAACGCGAGGGGCTATACTTTCTCAAGGGAGTGACATCAGTACATGCTTGCAAGGTAACTGATGTGGGGTCTTTTGAACTTTGGCATAAGAGAATGGGGCATCCTTCTTATAAGGTGGTAGAGTTAATTCCAGAAGCTGGTAGCATAGTTAGGAAAACTAATAAAACTTGTGAAGTTTGTTTTAGAGTAAAGCAAACAAAAGAGATTTTCTTTTCTAGTGACAATAAAGCTGATGGTTGTTTTGAATTGATACATTATGATTTGTGGGGAACTTATAGAGTCCCAACTTCTTGTGGAGCAATTTACTTCTTAATAATTGTTGATGATTACTCTCGTGCTATTTGGATATATTTGCTGAATGGAAAACAAGAAGTAACTTGTGTTCTTAAGAAATTTATTGTGATGGTTAAACGCCAATTTAAAAAAAATGTGAAAATTGTCAGAAGTGATAACGGACTTGAATTTATGTGCTTGAAAGAATATTTTGATGAACAAGGGATGTTGCATCAGACTTCCTGTGTAGGAACACCTCAACAAAATGGCCGAGTGGAAAGAAAACATCTCCATATTCTTAATATGGCAAGAGCCTTGCGTTTTCAAGCAAATTTACCAATAGAATTTTGGGGAGAATGTGTACTTGCAGCCGTGTATTTGATTAATAGGACTCCATCTATGTTATTAAATGGTAAAACCCCATATGAGATGCTCTTTGGGAAAGTACCTTCTTAAAAACACGTTCGGGTTTTCGGTTGTTTGTGCTATGCGCATAATCTAAATCGGGATAAAGATAAATTTGGTAGTAGAAGTCGTAGGTGTGTTTTTGTTGGGTATCCATTTGAAAAGAAGGGATGGAGATTGTATGATTTGGAAACTAAAGAATACTTTGTATCAAGAGACGTAGTATTCGCTAAAACAGAATTTCCATATGCAAATGAGAAAACAATGGGTGATGAACTCAATAAAAATGGAGTTGAGAAGTTGGGTGATGAAGTTGATGGTTTAGAGAACAACTTGGGAAATGAGCACGATGAAAGTGTGTGTAGAGAAAGTGAGGTGAATCCTAAAACGAAAGAATTGATCCATGAAAACAGTAAGGGAGTGGATAGAGGTGAAGTTGTTGAAGAGCAACTAGGTAGGGGACAAAGGGCCAAGCAACCTAGTGTTCGTTTGAAGGATTATATGACAAACGCCATTAAAATAAGCCCCTCGGTATGCTCACCTTCCCAATCTAATTCCTCAGGTACGCCTTACTCTATAGCACATATGTGGCTTATGATAAATTCTCTGCACAACACCGATGTTTTTTGGCAGCCATTACTACAGGACGTGAACCAAGCTCTTATGCAGAAGCAGTTAAGGATGAACGGTGGAGAGCGGCTATGAGAAAAGAAATACAGGCTTTGGAGGATAATGGTACATAGACATTTGAAAATCTGCTATTTGGGAAGAAAGCAATAGGAAGCAAGTGGGTATACAAAATTAAATACAATTCTGATGGAAGTGTTGAAAGATACAAGGCGCGGTTAGTGATATTGGGAAATAATCAAGTTGAAGGCATAGATTATCAGGAGACTTTTGCTCCTACAGCAAAAATGGTTACTGTGCGCACCTTTCTTGCCGTTGCGACTGCAAAGAATTGGGAACTCCATCAGATGGATGTCCAAAATGCTTTATTACACGGTGATTTGGAGGAAGAGGTTTACATGAAGATGCCGCCTGGATTTGCTTCTCAATCACCAGGGAAGGTTTGTAAACTCCGGAAATCTCTATACGGTTTGCGGCAAGCACCTAGATGTTGGTTTGCGAAATTGGCTGCATCTCTAAAAGCTTATGGATTTCAGCAATCATATTCAGATTACTCTTTGTTCACTTTTTGAGCTGGGACTGTTCAATTGAATGTGCTTATTTATGTGGATAACCTTATTATCTCCAGCAATGATGTTTCCTCTGTACAAAAATTCAAAAAATATTTGAGTCGTTGCTTTTATATGAAAGACTTGGGGAAGCTGAAATTTTTCTTAGGGATTGAAGTAGCCAGAAACTCGAATGGTATTTTCTTGTGTCAACGTAAGTATGCGTTGGGTGTAATTTCAGAAGTTGGATTACTGATTGCAAGCTGGCTAAAACTCCTCTTGAACAAAATCACAAGCTGGCCCTTACCGAGAGTAATGATGTGGATGACCCTGCTCAGTATAGGCGTCTGATGGGATGGCTTATTTATCTAACAATAACTCGGCCCGAGTTGTCTTATTGTGTGCATATTCTTGCTCAGTTCATGCAACAATCGAAGAAAGCTCATTGGGAGGCAGCTGTTAGAGTTGTGCATTATTTGAAAGGAAATCCAGGTCAGGGTATACTACTGCATGCCAATTGTGATCTCAAATTGTCTGCTTACTGTGATTCTGATTGGGCTAGCTGTCCTTTGATGAGACAGTCTTTGACCGGTTATTTTGTTCTTTTAGGTGAATCCCCTATCTCGTGGAAGACTAAAAAGCAACAGACAGTGTCTCGCTCATCTGCTGAAGCTGAATATCGGTCTATGAGTACTACAACTTGTGAACTTAAATGGTTGAAAGGATTATTGAATTCTCTTTGTGTGGCGCATACTGAACCTATGAATTTGTATTGTGATAGTCAGGCAGCTCTGCATATAGCTGCTAATCCTGTCTATCATGAACGTACCAAGCATATTGAAGTGGACTGTCATTTTATCCGTGATGAGATATTGAATGGTAACATTCGAATAGATTATGTACGTAGTTCAATGCAACCTGCGGATATCTTCACAAAGTATCAGTTTGCCTTTCTTCTTCGCAAGTTGGGCATTCGAGATCTCCATGCTCCAACTTGAGGGGGGGTATTGGAAAGGCAGCTGTTAGCTGCCACTTATTTTGCATTTATTTAGGGCATTTGTTTAGGAATTTTTATGTGTATATCTATTCTTACCTTTGGTTGTATGATTCTGACACAATTTTGGTAGTTTAGCTTGATTAGGAACCTATTTGTTAGCTATAATTTTTTATATATATCTTTGATTTCTGAGGCAATAAACATCAGAATTCTTATTCCAAAATTTCTTAGTTCTTTTACATATAAATAATTATATTTTAGCCTCTCAAATTTTACGTAATATTATTATTTCATCCTTCACTTTTCAAAGTTCAAGCTCCCAAAGGAAGAACAATAGGAGTTATTAAACTTATATGGGACGAATATCTATGAATTCAATAACAAAAATAGGCTACTCATACTTAGATAGTAAAACTAGAACTTGGACTAATAGAATTGGAACCCTGAGTTATACTAAAAAGCATGATTGAAGAGTGTTGATGCTAAGAAATTTTAGTTCTTCTAAATCAAAATTTATCCCTTTTGAAGAATTTTCACTGCCTGTTGAAATGCCTTTGAGGGTGAAGGCAATTTTTTTTGTCTACATCTTCTTGTTCTGAAAATAGAGATTGAATATCTGTATCCTCAATATTTGAATTAATACTCGGATAGATCTACTGAACAATTTTTGGTTGTCTTCTTTGGATTTTGAGGACATTCTTTGGAAAAATACCTCCTTTCGCAGTAAATAAAACATCTACTAGAATTGAAAGTTTTTCCACGAACATATTTCTTTTTCACGAGTCTGATTGATTTCTTCTTTTTGTTCTTGCAATACTTGAACTTGTAATTCTTTTGATGGAACTTCTTTTTTATTTTGCAAGCACAATTCATGTCCTTGCAATTGATATGAAGATGAAATTTATTACACACTTTTCTTAAAGACTTTGTGTTGTCAACTATTCTCTTGAATATTTTCCTTTGATCACAGTGCTTATCAAATATGGCAAGAGTCATCTAGTGAATTTCGCCTAGAGAGATTTAGGAAATATCTCTTTATATTGCTAATATGGCTCTTTACGATTCAGTCTACAGTGATTCTAGAAGAGACACTATATTTGTTGTCACACCTTACCCCTCTGTAAGGCATAACATGATCCCGTATACTACCTAATGAACTACCGAACTTCACCTACCGATAACTCATTAAGCACCCTACAAGGGATTTTAAAACTGTTTTCTTATATTTTTGAAGTGGTGAGCATTTTGGAAGGAATTAAAATCATTTATTCAAAGCTTAAATACTAGTAAAAATTTTGTCCATTTTTTTTTCTCCGCAAATTTTATAAAAATTTCAGCAGAGTGCCATCTATATTTTGAGAAAACAGTTATTCAAAAACCTGTAAAAAGCACTTCTAATAAATTTTTCATAACTCCCAACATCCAAATATTCTCAAGTCAGCACATCTCAAATCAATTCCATAATTTAATCCAAAATTTGTCATCTCAAAATTCTCAAAACAAACTATTTCATATCATTCCATCAATATTATATGCACAAATTAAATTTACAGATATACAATCCAAAAATAAAATTATTACAATTTATTATACAACTGCTCACTTTACATTGATACATACAACATCACAATATTTACATCAAAATAGCTACAAGGGTATAAAACAATACCCGTACAAAAAGATCAATGGAATCTTCAATATTGATAGCAGCTCATTCTGCTGCTTTTTCCTTGCTCTTATTTGCGACAGCAAAACAAGCTATCGCTGAGTATAAAAAAATACTCAGTGGTGCACAATAAAAATTTTAAATACAATACATAAATCATTCATTGTTAAAACACAATTTAAATATTTCTCAATCACATTTCACAAATTATCAAAACTCATAATAATACAATTTAGTCAAATAATTTAAGAACACAATGTTGCCAATTTATACACAACTTAAGCCATGACACAAAATTTCCGATCACTGTCGCATTGTACACCACGACAAAGCAATCTATAACCCCACTAATCGAAATCAATGAGGAAGGTGGCTAGCCAGTTAATGAGTACTCATCCGATCTACAACCTCAACTGGTAAACCAGAGAGAGAGGAAAGATAACCGATCTCACCCCATAAATGGAGGAGGAATAATACGATACTGTCATGCTAAGTGTAAATAAAAAATCAATTTCAAACATTTTATTCAAATGATTCGTGAGAAATCCAATAAATTTCCAAAGTCATAATTTCATTCACAAGATGGCAACACAATTCATAATTAACTTCAAATTTTCATAAAATCACACTAAATCAATTTTTCAATGACAAAAGGCTCAAATAAGGTTTATTGTGCACAAACCTGACGTAAGTCGCCTCTAGGCCTTGACTCAGTCTCTCAGACCTTCCAAGTCTTTTTTAGCTAAAATACACAGTTTCACAGTGTTTCAGTATCATGACTTAGCATAAATCTGAAAATAAATTTAACTTTACTTTTACTTAGCTCTAATGTACTAAACTCGACGTTCTTTAAAATTTATGTTTCGGGTTTACTATTCACTATACTATTCAAGTCAATTTGTTGACTTTCTAAGGCTTAATAGGTATGGGAGCTCTAACTTCACCCACATACCACATTTTGGTCACCAAACTTGTTGGTTTTGGTCATTTTCTCAAAACTTAGGTCTTTTAGGCAAAATTGCCAAATTTTCAGTTTTGGTGTCTAAGGTTGCACTGTTCCATTGGTCACTTTTCTATTGGAATTTGGCAAAACTTCCTTCATAGAAAATGTTCCCTATTGTCTTAAGTTTATTCTCCTTTTTGAATCACTCCAATTGGAGTTTTATAGCTCAATTTATATCCAAATTACGGTTACTATTCATGCTACAGATTTTAGTTCTAGTAGATTATTGATCCAACTTCGTTCAGTAATGTGATCAAGTTAAGTCCATAATTTGGTCTAATTTTCTTCATATGAAATGTTCTACTATGCCTTATGTTTCCATCGGTTCAAGAATCACCTAAATCGGAGTTTTCTAGAGAGAGTTATAGCCATTGAAACTTTACTGTTCATATGGTAAATCTGCAGTTCTGCAGATTCAGTGATTCAAATTTGCTCAGTAATTTGATTGGGTTAATGGCATAATTTGGGTTTGTGTTCTTCATAAAAGTTTTAGGTCTATATCTAATCTAACCACTGGTAAAATGTCAGGTCATTTTGATTTGCCTAACTCGAGTTATGACCAAATGAACATTGTTCATTTAGTCAGTTTGTACAGGGCAGCCTGCAATTTTCCAACTTTGGTCAATTTGTTCACTAGGTTTTAGTCACTTTTTGGGCATGCTTCCTAAATGAAAATTGTGTTATTTAGTGCCTATTTTCATTCTCAATTGGTCTTATACCAATTGGACTTGTAAAATTTCATTTTTGGTCCCTCAAAGTTGACTTGGTCATGCTGTAATAGCATGACCACACTCCCTCCGAATTTGACTTTAATTCCAACACTTCTAATACACTTAATTAGGTTACAAATGACTATTTCTCACTTCACATTAGGTCAAAGACACCATTTACAAGTTTCTCACATTTTTTGTCTCTAAACTCTAATGTCCAAAACCCTGAGTTTGTCTAATCTTCACAATTCATGTAATCTAAATATACAATTCACATATATAACATCTATTCACCAAGATTTCATGTTTAACCTAACTAAATACCATCAAAACCTTAGGGTTCCATGGCTGCCACATTCTCTCTTCCCTTATTTAAGCATGGTTTCCTTTATTTCTAATGCAATTTCATCACACATAAGCTTAAATTCATGAATTCAATAAGAATCTAAACTTGAAATTGCACTTACCTCAATTTGTAGATTTCCTAATTCTTCAATTGTCCAAGTTTTCTTTTCCTTCTTGCTCCCAAAGTATTTATCTAGGTCTAGGGGTAAGATTTACTTAAGAACTTTAGGGAAATTTATGGTTAAATTGGGGTGTATGAAGCTTAAATTGGGAGCTTCAATGGAGTTTGAGAGAGAGAGCTAAGGGAGAGAGAAGTGGGTGGCTTGTTTGGGATAAGGAAGACAATGATTTTTATTTTTCTTTTCTTTTCTTTTATTTACTTATGCAAGACCCAAAAATTCCAATTAAGTAAATATGTTAAGTATCATTTTTATGGAATCATGCATGAGGTCATGCATGATGTCATCACCTTTTGACTTTTTCATTTTCTTTTTTTTTTCTATTTATTTTTCTATTAGTTCTTTAATTTAATTCTCGATTCTGAAATTTTCTTTTCTCCGATTTTATTTGACAGTTAAGTCAGGAGTCAGCTCTCGGGGTCAATTGACCAAATTGCCCCTCACCGGTTCATCCCGGTTTGCAAATAATTCAGTATTTCTTCTAGATATCTGACCTAATTATTTAACTGGCTTAACAGTTCTTTTTCGTGATTTTCTTTTTTCCACTGTGTTCGTAATGGTCCTAAAGACCGCAGTGTCACATTTTACGGTTCGAAATTTGAGTTTAAAATGGCTTCGCAGTCGTTCCCAAGACGGTCAGCCATCGCTGTGACTCTCGGCTCGTTTAACTTCTTATGTTCTGTTTTTCTTATTTATACTTAACTAATTGGCAATTACTAATTATTTGTATTTATGGCTTCTCTAGTTGTCTTAAGTGTGGTTCTAATCCCCTTAATTGTCCGGACCGACACCGGTTACCGGAACAGTAAAATATACTAGGCTATACAAATAGGGGTGTTACCTTTGTACTCTTCAAAATAGGTTCATTTAGTCCTCCCAACAAGTAATAACACTAAGCTATTCTTTGATAATGAAATACAATCTTCTCTTTTTAATGAGCAACACTTCATTTTCAAGTATTATTGCTACATCTGTTTAACCACCAGAGTAACATTTCCAAGAAATTCAATATGAATAGTAGGGGTGAGCCTTCGATTCAAATCGAACAGAACTGAACCGAATCAAACCAAATCAAATCATAAAACCAAATTACATATTTTATAAATCAAATTGAACTGAAATGGATGAAAAAGTGAATCAAATCGAACTGCTATATTTTAGTTTGGTTTGGTTTAGTTCAAATCGATTGATTTTATTTTTAATTATTTTTTAATTTAGACTTGATTTTCAAGTTACTTGATCTAATTTTGGCCTTGGTTTAAACCTAATAACCATTAATCAATAAAATTAAACAATTTATATATAAAAAATTACATATAATTAATAAATTTCTCATAAAAATAAATCAATTCAAAAATCAATAAACATATTCGGTTCTGTTTGGTTTAACCAATTTTTTCCTTTTCAAAATTGAACCGAATAGAAATAACTTAAATTTTTATAATATAAAATCAAACCAAACTAAATTATATTAAAAACTAAATTGAATTACTGAATTAAGGCGGTTTGATTCTGTTTATTTGGTTTGAACCGAATAATGCTCACCCCCAATGAATAGCTCTGAGAACATTTTTGGTTCTTAGAATTTGAGAGAACTGCAATTGTCTATAATCACCTAAATCCATGAACCAATCTATAAGAGATCTTATCATGTGGGCAACAAATTCTTGAAGAATAGTGGAAAGTTGTGCACATGATTGGTTATTTACAAATCAATCCATGCACCAAATCTAACATTCTATCTCTCGATTTAAATGGCGAGATATCATTAATTGTAAACTAAGGTACATCACAAGGACAAATATAAGCTTTTGCTTGTGAAATCTTGCCAAGATGTAATCCTCCTTCTTCTATTTTTGTAGGATCCTCAATTTCATTTGATCCCGTAGAAGCAGCCATGAGAAAATTTGTTATATTCACCAAATTTGCTTCAGAATTAGAGTCGAAGTTAAAGAAAATTTCTACTTCTTCTGATGATTCCTCAGACTCAGATTGCTAGGCCTGAATAGAAAATTGTGGAGGAGGGTTTGATGGTGATTGCATAAGTTGTTTATCTTTTCTTTTATTGGATAAAGGTTTTCTTCTTCCATTGATTAAGAATAAGAGATGCTTTTTGTGGGTTGTGGTTGGAAAGGTATAGTTTTGGGTTTTTCTTGGAAAAAATTCTTGAGTCATTCCAAAAGTTGGTGAAGGTTTTGATTGATAAGTTTGGGCAAATGGATTATAAGAGTAAAATGGGAATAATTAATTAAACAAGTTGTCTGTAGGAGGTGGTGTCTGTTTTGTTTTTGGTAGGCTAGGTCTACTTCAATTTGAGTAATCTGAGCTTTAACCTCTTAATTTTTTTATTTTTTCTTGAAGAATTCTTGTCCAAAATATTTTTTTATGGACAAGTGCTCGAAGATTTGCATAAAGTTGGTTGATTCTTGATTATAAGTTTCCATAGAGCTTGTTGACTTGAGTTGAAAAAGTATCAACTCTAGTTTCAACCAGCCATGTCTGGCTAATGCCAAGTCAATTTTAGAATCTATCTTTTGGAGGAAGTTTTTTTGAGCTTTTGCATTCAAAGTTTGCAATTCAAAATTTTCTCTGCTTGGCTCAGCGGCTTGATTAACCCTTTAGATTCAATTGTGGTAGGCTGGATGAATGGTCAAGAAGCTAGTTTATTTAACAGTATCAACACAGTATTGTATAAGAGGGAAACCTCCTTATAAGTCTCTTGAGAAAACTAAGAAAACATCATATAGGAAGTTATAAGAGGAAGCACGAGAGGACGAGTAGGAGCAGTTGTCTATTCTCTTTGTTTCTTTTTTTTTTTTTCCTTAGGATTTCCAAGGCCAATTTGTAAATTGGCAAAGACTTCTTTTTAACAGTCTCTTTATGAATGCCTACCCATGGACTTGAATCTGAAGAGGAATCCCTTTTGGGAGTATAACTCTTCCGCGGAGGGAAAAACCTTTTCTCTGTTCTTCTTCCTCTAGAACCTCTTGGAAGAGAGACATCATCATGTTCATGTTTACATCCACACCCTTCATCACATATACCAAAACTAGGGACATCTCAAATAATATGCCCATTTATTTTTCCTGTATAAATAGGAGTTCTATCTAAGAGAAATGCTATAACAAGAATTTTGCCACGCCTTTCTAGGATAGGAGAAATCATATAAGAATGAAAGATGGTTGGAGTTTCTAAGGAAGAGCTTTCAGGATTCCTGAAAACTGTCTTGACAGTTCCATTAGCTTATCTGTAAAAAGTTAGTTATGATGCTTGGACCGCATGAGAATTGTTGTGAAGTTTTTCGTTTAGTAAGCCATTATGTATGAATAAGTTTTCCTAATTCATTCTTGGATAATTGTCTCGGAACTTGTATAGTTATTAGAGTAATTTTTATATTTATAAAGATATTTATACGAGATTATTTATTTTAAAAGCTAAGATTCTTCTGTAGAAAAGAGATAAAAAGAGAAAAGAGATAAGATTAACAAGGTAAGGAGAAAGATGATTCTATAACTAAGGTGGAGGACGGTGGCGGTATCATGTAAACCAATATCAAAGGATTTTTTTTTCTGCTCAATCCCATTAATTTATATAGCTTTCACATCTTGGCTTAAATATACAGTGTTGGACTTTTATTGGTCCCATTTTGATCCCAAAATCCACAACTCTTGACGCCATCATTGACGGTTGACTCCTAATTAAGAGCTTATTAACTAATCCATATTTAAAAAATTTTAATGTATGAATAATAAAAATAATACTTCTTTAATCTTTTATTTTTTTTTATTTTTTAATCCTTATTTTATAAATTAAGGAATCTTTATACCAAGGACTAAAAGTGTTTTCACACCTAAACTATTACAGTAGTCAATTTTCATTCAGTGTTTGAAAGGGATTGACTGATGAGGATGAGTTCTCATGATTCAAAAATAAATGTTCTATCAAAAATCACTTAATCAATATAAAAAAAATAAAGTAAATAAATATAATATTTATATAATTTATTGTCAAAATAATCTTAACATAAAATATATAATAAAAAAAATTAATTTCTTAAAATTAATTATTAAAATTCTAAAAAAATACAATAAAAAGTGAAAAAAATGTATTTAGTGTAATCGTGGGTGCGCGTGTGTGCAGGATTAATTATGATGAGATTTATAAGAGACTCATTATAATCATTATTAATAATAATAATAATAATAATAATAATAATAATTAATAGTGATTTAATGTATTTATAAATTAAAATTATTAAAGAAATATAAAAAAAATGAAAGACGGGAATATATTAATTTATATATAATTCTTATATTTGGAGTTTGATATGAATTTTATGCGATTTGAATTCAATAATTAACAAAAAAATTAAAATTAAATAAAATAATAAATAAATACTATTTTAATCGATTTAACCCTTAACAAACCAACACACCCTAATAATTATAGCTGTGCAACTAGCCAAAGCTTACAAAAATTCAACATTCAAGGTTCGGAAGCATTCCGGAGTCGTTCAATAGACTGTAGAGTAATAATGGAGAAGACTAAGTCAGATGATGACTTGGCCACCAGGGCTGCCTCGCAAAATTTTAATTGACGAACTCATTCTAATATAATAATAAAATATTTTTCATATATATATATATATATATATATATATATATATATATATATATATATATATATATATATGAAACTATAAAAATTATTTATCGATTTAAAAAAATTATAATAAATATAAGTATTATAAAATTGTAGTTAATAATACAAATTATATTATTTAGAAAACAAAAATTAACTGCATGAAAGTATTATGCTAAATTTTTATATAAAACTCGTGTATTTAAAAAAAAATAAATATAAATCCTAAATAATTAGATTATATAGTATAATGTTAAAAAAAATAATACTTATTAAGAGAGATGAAAAATTATAGTTTAGTAAAATAATTAAACAAATATATTATGTAAAAATAAATTTATATTTAAGTTGATTAATTGCTTTAAAAAAGTTGATTAATTCTAAATTTGTATGACTAATTTTATGTACTTGTATTTGAATAAAATAAAATTTTAATTTAAATGAAATAAAATAAAGAAATCAAAATGAGAGGGAATAATAAAAAAATTACATTTATAGAGAATTATTAAAAAATCCCATATAATTTTAAGTTGTGTGATAGGAAACTATTAAATTAACTTTATTTAATTTTCTTTAAATAATAATTACTAATCAAAAAGTTAAATAATTGTTTTTTAATTGAACTTTTGTACATATTTAATGACAATCAAATAATTTTAATTTAAATAATAAAATATAAAATTTAATAAACCAATAAAAAATTTAAGGACACCAACTGAAAAAAATAAAAATTTATTACACATTTATTCAATATTTCTTTTATAAATATTTATAAAGGTTAATAAAATTTTTAGAGATTAATTAAAGAAAACATAAATTTTATGGCTAAAATTACACTAAGCCTCTGTCTCTGTCACTGCTCAGCTAAAAGATATATCTAGAAAAAAAAAAAAGATTGTTTTAGCATAGTATAAAAAATTAATTAATTAATTAATTAATACTATTTTCCAACTACTATGTTCTCTTTCTCTATATTTAAATTATAAATGGACCTAGTCCATGTGCCTTTGGAGGAAGACCACTCTCATATACTTCACTTTCAATGCTTTGGGCGTTCATATTATGAAATTTTCTTTATTTTTTTTTAAATTTTACTGAATTATTAAATAATTAAAATGATATCAATCACATCCAAATCTCAACTTGCAGTAATTTTCTTCATTCATAATTATTTTTATAAAGCTTGCAAGTTGATAATAGAGACGCGCTGACCCGCTAGACGGGGCATGACTCACGTTAATAGCAAGTGGTCTCCATTGCTAGAAAAATTTTTGTACGCACTCAAGTATATATATATATCTAATCAGAAATTAAAATAAAACTTAAAATTATGATAAATTTTATCTAATAATATGGTTGGCTTATTATATATATAAGATTTTAATTTCTAATTTTATTTCTTTTTATATAAATTTTATTTAGAACGTAAATTAATTCTATTAAAATTATTATAATTTTAATAAAAATTTATTTTTGTCCTTGATCCAAATGCGTATGTATTTTACTTCAATAAAAAAATAAATATATTTTATTGATTTCATATTTACAATGTTGTTTGAATTAATATTATTTAATAATTAGTTTTTTTTTACATGTTCTTTATTTAAATTATTATTTATAATTAGCTTTTGTTAGCCTCGCACTAAAATATCTATAAAACAACTAATGTTACGCAGAGTGTTACTAAGGGCATGTTTGGATTAACTGTTGAATACAACTGATAGTTGTTAGCTGATAGCTGTTACTCTTAGCTGATAGCTGATAATTGATAGCTGATGATAGCTGTTTTATATTAAGTGTTTGGTAAAATTATATTTAGCTGTTGCTGTTAATATGTGAAATGACTAATAAGGGTATATATCATATAATTTATTTTATTATTTAAATAAATATAAAATTATAAATTTATTACATTATATTATTTATTTTATTATTAAATTAAATATATAATTATTAAATTAATATATTATATTATTTAAATAAATATATAATTATTAATCTTTTATATTATATCATTTATTTTATTATTGAAATAAGAAAATAATTATTTTTTAAGATAATTAAATAATTTTAAAAATATAGATAAAATAATAAAATAATTATTATTGTTAATATAAAAATTTATAACTAATTTTAAGTTTTTTGATATAAATAAATATTTTATATTTTATGTTATTAATAAAAAATATTTTAACAAAGTTGAAATATATTAATTAAAATATTAAAATTATAAATAAAAAAATAAAAATATTAATAATATTAATTTTCAAGTTAAATAAAAAAAAATAATATGATCAAAATAAAAAATAAAACCAGATCATTATCGGTGATGAAAAAATTTCTAAAAATAGAGTCGATACAACCGCAAGTGATAGTATCGATCAGCCCATCACCTATCTATTTTTTAAATTTATCAAACACCATAATTTAACTATTTAAATGTCTATCACCTATACTCAATAGGTAAACCAAACACCCCCTAAATCAAGCTGCCTTAGCTGATGCACGTAACCGGCACGAGGCTTCTACAGCTATTCCATGTGGGTTCCTAAAAGCTTTGCTCTTTTTAGAGGAAATGATAAGGAAAAAGCAAAGAAAATCCTCTATAAATAGCAGGAGTGCCAAGCACGGCATACCACACTCGAAACCAAGAGAAAATAAACATTCAGACCCTGTCAGCCCCTGCTTCATCAACACCCACAAACCATAACAACAAAACAGAGTATCACAACAACAAATCAACACTATGAAGGTATGAATTTTGAATCAAAGAAACAGTTACTTAATTTCACTTCTATTGATGATTTATGCTTATATTTGAATTGGCTTTTTCTTCCCCTGAATTGCAGCAAAAGGTGGTGATTAATGTTTCCCTGAATGGCGAAAAGTCCCGCTCTAAAGCCCTGAAGATTGCAGTCAGCGTTTCAGGTAAGCAGAAAAAAATGGACCAACTTTTCAATCTCCACTTGCAAAATTCAACAATTTTATTTCATTTCGTTGATGGTTTTCGCTTATGTTGCTTATAGGAGTCGAATCAGCTGCTTTAGGAGGGAAAGACAAGAGCCAGATAGAGGTGGTAGGGGAAATCGACGCTGTATATCTAACAACGCAGCTAAGAAAGAACGTTGGCCATGCAGAGCTTGTAAGTGTAAGCGCTGTGGGAGAAAAGAAAGAGGAGAAGAAAGAAGAGAAAAAAGAGGAGAAAAAAGAGGACGTGAAAGTGCAGCAAATGCCATTGGTCTGGCCTTATGTGGGTAGCGTGCCTCATCATCAATATATCTATGAGGTTACGCACCCAGGAGCGCAGTACCAAGACCCCTACTCTTGTTCCATCATGTAATTGCGAAACAGACACAGAATTCCCAGTTTCCAGTTTCAAGTCTTAAGGAGACGGTTCAGAATTCAGAAATGGGTACTTGGAACCTTGGCTGATGAGTGATGCTCGTGTTAAAATCTTTTTGTTGTAGAAATCCTGAAATTATTGGTTCATGTTTGCCCAGTTGCAATCTAAATTATAACATCTGTATGAATTATTGGATTATATATATATTTTTTAACTGTTCTTCTTCCTAAATTTCTAAATGGGGTGCTGTAGAATTTTCTCACAATTATGAGATTGTTAATCTTGTTTGTATTTTAGAAATTATATGTTTGTTTTGATAGTTAACGAATCATGTTGCCATTGCAGTCAAAAATCACACGTCGTAATCAGTCAATTTCATAAAAAAAAATTATTTTCACAAATATAACTGGTAACTCTCTGAAAATTCCTCCTTTCCTCTTCTGTGATGAATTGCAATTAAATATGGGCGTCGATGTGACGACCTAGTCTTTTCTTTATGTAGAGAGAACGAGAGAGTCAGAGAGAAAAATATTCTTTATCATTAGTATGATTAGATTTTTTTTTACATGAAATTAAAATTTTATTAAAAATTTTAAGGTTACAATGGAAATTTTTGCGGCCTAACTCAATTTAAATGTCTATTGAGTTTAAAAAATTAAAATTATTGTTTTTAATAAAAATATTATTTTATATATTATTAAAAAAATAATTAAAAAATTATTTTATTATTTTAATATTTTTATTATTAAAATTTATTTAATTTAATTTTAAATTATTTTTTAATATTCTCAACCTAATATATTTAGAAAGATGATTTTTTTAACAGTGATACTGAACAGAGTCTATAAGATATACGTCAAAAATATATAAACTCAGAAAAGAATCCGACCTATTAGAGGAGTAGAGAGTCAGAAATGAGATATCAAAAGTAACATAGGGAAGAAACCAGATCCCTCCACAGAACAATGCTGCAAATCACCTTCAGTAGACTGAGAGCAACCCATAGACAACCCACATCCACTAATTGCTCTTCACGACAGAACAGAAGTCAGATGCCAGAGTCTAGCCAATCGAACCAGATAATATCAACACAAATAGACCCAAAACCAAAGAAAATCAGTCCAACAGTTAAATCATCCGCGGGTAGCGTGCAGCAAATGCCAATGGTTTTGTCTTATGCGGGTAGCGTGCCTCATCATCATCAATATATCTATGAGGTTACGCACCCAGTAGCGCAGTACCAAGACCCCTACCCTTGTTCCATCATGTAATTGCGAAACAGACACAGAGTTACCAGTTTCCAGGTTCAAGTCTAAATTAAAGGAGACGGTTCAGAATACAGAACTGGGTAGTTGGGACCTTGGCTGATGAGTGATGCTCGTGTTAAAATATTTTTGTTGTAGAAATCCTGGAATTAATGGGATTAAACTTATTAAATTTTGTTGATAATGAAAATTTTAATTAATTATAATTTTATTCCAAGGTTGATAAATAAATAAGTTATTAATAGATTTTTTTAAATTAAATGACCTAATCATATATCAGTAGAAAAAATTTATGTCATGCAATAATTTTTGAAATATTATTATTAAAATTTTTAAATTTAAATATAATGTTCTGAATTTTTTTTGTAATTTTATAAATAATTATTTAAAATATATAATTTTAAAAAAATAATTTACTTTTTTCTAATCTAAAAAAATTAATTAAGAAATAATTATTTTTATAGATATATAATATAACAATTATAAATTTAAGAATTCTAAAATTTTTAAAAGATGTAAAAAAAAAAAGAATTTCAGGCAATAATTTTTTATGAGAAAAGATTTTAATGATTGAAATTTAAAAATATTAAAATAAAAAGTTAATACTTAATATAATAATTTAATTTTTTTATATAGAATATGCCACAGAGTAATTTTTTAAGTACTCCTCATGAAGCCATTATTAAAATTCTTAGACCTTTTAAATATAAAAAATGTTTTTAAAAATAATTTTTAAAATTTTATGAATAATTTTTTATTGTATATACATATATATAATTATTTAAATAATTCATTTTTATAGATATATATATTATGATAATTATAAACATAAGAATTTAAAAATTGTTTAAAAGGGGTAGAAAAAATAATTTTAGATAATAATTATTTTTTTACAAGATAAGATTTAGTACTTGAAATTACACACCCGAGTCAGTACGGCTGTTGTCCTTGAAATGAGAAACAAGCAACCAAAGCTTATGAGAATTCAACATTTAAGGCTTAGAAGAATTTCGAGTCATGCAATCAAGTGTAGAGAATAATAACGGAGAAGACTAAGTCACACGTTGACTTAGTCAATGGAACGTTGCCTCCGCGTAGTATGCAAAATTAATTAATTAATTAATATTATCATCCAACCACTATATTCTCTTTCTCTGTATTTACATTATAAAAAGAGCTGGCCCATGTGCCCTTGAGGAAGACTCCACTCATATTCTTCACTTTCAATGTTCCATTAATATAATATTTTTTAACTTAAAAAATAAAAATAATATTAATTATATCATTGAATATTAAAAATTTCATTGCATATTATTATTTTTTATTTTATAATTCTTAATATTTAATTTTTTTTAAATAAAAGATAAAAAAATAGAGACTTAAACTTAAATTTATCAAGTAAGTAATATGCTTTTATCAAATCCAAGTTAAGCTTTAATATTGGAAATTTTAGTTATTAAGTTAGCTTCTTTGTATGGAATTTTGAGATTTTTTTTTTATATATTTTGATTGGATAAATTAAGATTTTTTTAAGTTTAAAAATTAATATTTTAAAAATTTAATTATCTCATTTTACTACTAATAATAATAATAATAATAATAATAATAATAATAATAAATTGAATGAAATGTTGATCCAATTGAGTTCCTCCTTTTAATCAATTAGAGCATGAGGAAACATAAAAAAAATTTGCTATATTTGGAGTCATAAATTTTACTTTTATTTATGTTTATTGATTAATGCATGATTAAATTTAAATTTAATTTAAATAGTTAAAGAAATGAATAATTAAAAATTAATTTATTTCCACGCACAATGACTAAATTGCATTTAGTAAAATAAAAATATAATTAATTATTTAAATTAAATTAAAAATAATTTTACTTTTAATTATAAAATTATTGAGAATTTTTAAAATATATTTATTTTATAATATAAAAAAATTAATTTACAAAGTCTAGGACAGATATGATCTCAGTCCCCATCCTTGCATTTACAAATCTGGGGGCCATTCACAAAATTTCAAAGTTGATGCTCGAGAGTGGAGACGTGTTGATCCGCTAGAGGGAGGGTGACTGACATGAGTGGTCCCCACTTTCTCCTCCAAATACATCCTCGAACTTACGTCGCAATATCACATCACCTTCAGCTCCGGCCCTACGGTTCTCGTCGGGTGGCCCTTTCATTCTCTGCTTCTACCAACCCAAATGGAATTTTACTTCTGTATTATTACAATTTTTATCATTTATTATTTTTTAATTTGATATAACGAAAACTCAAATAAGAGACCTTATTGCTCTGGATAGTATTTTAAGGATTGTTTAATTTAATAATTAAATATAATTAATAATTGTTAACTATTATTATTAGTTGATAATTAAAATAATAGTCATTATTATTAATTAATAGTTATTTTATGTTAAGTGTTTAATAAAATTATATTTATTTATTATTGTTAATATGTGAAATAATTAATAATAATATATATTATATAATTTATTTTATTATTTAAATAAATATAAAATTATAAATTTATTATATTATATTATTTATTTTATTATTAAATAAAATATATAATTATTAAATTAATATATTATATTATTTAAATAAATATATAATTATTAATCTATTATATTATATTATTTATTTTATTATTGAAATAATAAAATAATTATTTTTTAAGATAATTAAATAATTTTAAAATTATAGATAAAATAATAAAATAGTTATTGTTGTTAATAAAAAAATTTATAATTAATTTTAAATTTTTAGATATAAATAAATATTTTATATTTTATGTTATTAATAAAAAATATTTTAATAAAGTTGAAATATATTAATTAAAATATTAAAATTATAAATAAAAAAATAAAAATATTAATAATATTAATTTTCAAGTTAAATAAAAAAGAATAATATGATTAAAATAAAAAATAAAATCAAATCAGCTATCAGCTGATAATAAAAACTGCAGTTGATAGGTATCATATCATCAGTTGTCCATCAGCTATTAATATTTTTTAAGTTTATCAAACACTATAATTTATCTGTTTGGATATTTATCAATTATTAGCTACACTCAATAAGTAACCAAACATCTCCTTAATATAATTAAATTAAAAATTATTAATTAACTATTTCTCAATTTAAATGAGTGTATTGAGTTTATTTATCTACTTTAATTTACATTGATTTATTATATTTAATAATAAAAAATACAGCTCAAATTCATACTACTTGAATTAATTTATTAAATTTTCTAATTTTTATAATTATATTTACATTTTATGTTATAAATTATAAGGATAATGATTAGGTTATTTTCTAATAATTATTTTTTTACTCTTGAAAATGATATATATATATATATATATATATATAAACTGGATAACGATGGTTATTTCTTGATGCGCGCAACAGCCACGGGGTTTCTACATCTATTTCCATGTGGGTTCCTTTAAAGCAAAGAAAATCCTCTATAAATATAGCACGAGGGCCAAGCACGGCATACCACACTCGAAACCAAGAAAACATAAGTTCAGGCGCTGCCATCCCCTGCTTCGACAATACTCACAACCCAAAAGAGCAAAACAGAGTATCACAACATCAAACCAACACTATGAAGGTATGAATTTTGAATCAAAGAAACAATTACTTAATTTCACTTCTATTGATGATTTATGCTTAAATTTGAATTTGCTTTTTCTTCCCCTGAATTGCAGCAAAAGGTGGTGATTAATGTTTCCCTGAATGGCGAAAAGTCCCGCTCTAAAGCCTTGAAGATTGCAGTCAGCGTTTCAGGTAAGCAGAAAAAAAAACGACCAACTTTTCAATCTCCACTTGCAAAATTCAACAATTTTGGTTCATTTCGTTGATGGGTTTTGCTTATGTTGCTTGTAGGAGTCGAATCAGCTGCTTTAGGAGGGAAAGACAAGAGCCAGATAGAGGTGGTAGGGGATATCGACGCTGTATATCTAACAACGCAGCTAAGAAAGAACGTTGGCCATGCAGAGCTTGTAAGTGTAAGCGCTGTGGGAGAAAAGAAAGAGGAGAAGAAAGAGGAGAAGAAAGAAGAGAAAAAAGAGGACGTGAAAGTGCAGCAAATGCCATTGGTCTGGCCTTATGTGGGTAGCGTGCCTCATCATCAATATATCTATGAGGTTACGCACCCACGAGCGCAGTACCAAGACCCCTACTCTTGTTCCATCATGTAATTGCGAAATAGACACAGAATTCCCAGTTTCCAGGTTCAAGTCTTAAGGAGACGGTTCAGAATTCAGACATGAGAACTTGGAACCTTGGCTGATGAGTGATGCTCGTGTTAAAATCTTTTTGTTGTAGAAATCCTGAAATTATTGGTTCATGTTTGCCCAGTTGCAATCTAAATTATAACATCTGTATGAATTATTGGATTATATATATATTTTTTATCTGTTCTTCTTCCTAAATTTCTAAAGGGGTGCTGTAGAATTTTCTCACAATTATGAGATTGTTAATCTTGTTTGTATTTTAGAAATTATATGTTTGTTTTGATAGTGAAGGAATCATGTTGCCATTGCGGTTAAAAATCACACGTCGTAATCAGTCAATTTCATAAAAAAAAAATTATTTTCACAAATATAACTGGTAACTCTCTGAAAATTCCTCCTTTCCTGTTCTGTGATGAATTGCAATAAAATATGGGCGTCGATGTGACGACCTAGTCTTTTCTTTATGTAGAGAGAACGAGAGAGTCAGAGAGAAAAATATTCTTTATCATTAGTATGATTAGATTTTTTTTTTACATGAAATTAAAATTTTATTAAAAATTTTAAGGTTACAATGGAAATTTTTGCGGCCTAACTCAATTTAAATGTCTATTGAGTTTAAAAAATTAAAATTATTGTTTTTAATAAAAATATTATTTTATATATTATTAAAAAAATAATTAAAAAAATAATTTTATTATTTTAATATTTTTATTATTAAAATTAATTTAATTTAATTTTAAATTATTTTTTAATATTCTCAACCTAATATATTTAGAAAGATGATTTTTTTAACAGTGATACTGAACAGAGTCTATAAGATATAAGTCAAAAATATATAAACTCAGAAAAGAATCCGACCTATTAGAGGAGTAGAGAGTCAGAAATGAGATATCAAAAGTAACGTAGGGAAGAAACCAGATCCCTCCACAGAACAATGCTGCAAATCACCTTCAGTAGACTGAGAGCAACCCATAGACAACCCACATCCACTAATTGCTCTTCACGACAGAACAGAAGTCAGATGCCAGAGTCTAGCCAATCGAACCAGATAATATCAACACAAATAGACCCAAAACCAAAGAAATCAGTCCAACAGTTAAATCATCCGCTCCTCTATTACCTGAGAAGACTAAACGAGCTAATCAACCACCTGAGCTTCCCATTCTAAGCCACTTAATGAGGACAATAGAGCCGGACTCCAATAGGGTGCTGGATGACACAAGAATATATCACCGACAGCATTTTTAATCCTACTAAATACCATCCTCAACACATAAGGCCATCAATTCTTGATTCCGCTATGGCTACTCCTCAAAACAAATCTATGCCTAAACACCCTCACCGTTTAAGTTCCCAAATTTGCAAAAAGGCTAAACAAATTGGATTATTAATTATGAGACTTAATTAAAAAAAAAATCATGATTATTATGCAAGCTGATCTCATTGACGCAAATGGATTTGACAAAATTTGATTGAATAAAATTCTGATAATGTAAATAGATTTCTTTCGAAGAATGAGAGCAACAAGAAATAGGAATTGTAAAAGTCATCATGGTATGCCCATAGTCAAAAATTGCTACTAAAAGACTTGTAAGAGCCCAAGTCAATGATGATTTTCTGTGTTTTTCTTCGTGGAAACTAGGAAGATATAAGCCAGAAAGCTTCACAAAATTTATATAAAAATTGGAAGGGGAGATGCCGAGATGGGTAAGAAATATCATCAATCGAGACGTTAAGACTCTGCTGAGTGACGGAGTTAAGAGAAGTTGAGGATGTGCCATAGCCCCCTAGCTTGGAATTTTTTTTTTTACTCATATATTTTTAGAAGGGGAGATGTCAAATTGGGTTAATAAATATCTTTGATCGAGACGTCGAGACTTTGTTGAGTGACGAAATTAGGGGAGGCTTAGGCTTAGGCTAAGGCTGAGATTGATGGACTTATGGAGGCTGTGTCGCTGTCGATGACTAAATGGCGAATACTTATCTTGTATAGTTAAAGATCAAGAGAGGCAAGCAGAGAGGGAGAATAAATATTAAAGGCAAAGAGGTGATGGGAGAGAGAGAGAATGAATGAAATAAGAGAGTGAGGAAGAGAACACAGAGGAGCGAGATAAAGAAGGCTAAAATGTAAAGGAACAAAATGTATATAATGTTTTAATATTTTTGATTCGATTTAGTTATTATGATTTTTTTTTTTTACTATGAGAATGGAACTGAAAATATTGAAATTCTTTAAAATAAAAATCGAATTAAATTACGTAATAAATTGAATTAAAATTTTAAATTATGATGATGCTTCAACTTATAATAATAGTGACCACCCCTGTTTACCGTCATGATGAGTACAATCTATTTTATTAAATAAAATATTATATAAAATATAAAACTGAAAACCTAAATCAGAAAGAGATAACTAGAGGGATCTCCCTAAAATTTGCAATCATGATCAATGGCCAGGAACACAAAAATAAGAATATATATATATAATATATATATATAATCTCTTAATTTTTAAAAAATGAGTTCAAACTCTAAATTGAAAATCACTTCACTATTAACGGCGTCTTTGAATCGAATTAATAAATAATTATTGCATATTTTGAGTATTTTTAATTTTGATTTTATAGAAGATTCATAGTTCCCAGTCAACAATGATTGATGGGAAAGTTCTTGCAACTTGTTTATTGGACTTCAGAGACCTTATTGTGTTAAGTCATCACACGTCTCTTGGTCTAAAATAAGGTATTTTCATTTGGACTTTTTTTTTATTAATATTAAAATAAAATTTATTAATATAAGGTCTAAAATAATAATAATAATAATTTTATTAATATAAATTTAAAATTAATGATTTTAATTATGATAAATTAAAATTAAATTCTTATGCTGAATTAAATTAAGAAGTTTAACTCAATTGAGTTAATCTAATTAATAAGAATGTGATTACTCATTAATTATCAATCATGATACGATTTCAATGGAAAATGATTTAAAAATATTTAAAAATTATGAATACATTATATCAATATAGGAAAAAGCATTCGTCTAAAGATACTTAATCTTACTTAACCTTGATGCACACACGTAAGTTATTTAAAGATGTTTTAATTATAAGCATTAAAAAATATTAATAAATTTTAAAATCATAAGTGAAATTAATCTTAATATTTTTTTAATTTCGTAAAAATTTTTTTAATAGATTTTTACTTTAGTTATTAATTTTATTTTAAATATATATAATATCCTTTGATGATAAAAATTTAATTCATAAAATCCAATAATTTTTAGGCCTTAAATCACTAGACCCAAAATAATTAATCCAAATTATTTAGTAGTTAAGATCAAGGATTATATAAACTTCCTTTATCTTTCTATTCCACTCATGTACGATATTACAATATCTCCTATTAATTTTTATAATATTCTCCTTACAATTCATCTCGTCTCTAATTAGCTAAGTGGCTCTGATATCAATTATAAATCTAACTGGTCTAAATAATTTTCAGACCCTAATTTGCTAAACTTAAAATAACAAACTCAAGTTATTTAATAATTAAGGTCAAGAGTTAAATAAATCAGTGAGGTTTAGAATTTAAACTCTAATTAAAATTAAATAAATTATTTTAATTTCATAAAATAAATTTAATTAATCAAATTGCTAAATCGAATCAACACGCTTTGAATAAAAAGAAAATTCAAAACAAAAGGAGCGACAACTAATTGGGTGCAGCCGCGCACGTGGACTTGTAGCTAGTCGAAGTGCTTGGTCGTTTCACCTAACAAGAACAAACCTAGCTAATTAATAATTAGTATTCCGTTGAAACTTTCACTTCATATGAGGAAAGTCGTAAATATAATAAAATTAATTTCTTCCATATTAAATATTTAATTTTAATCAGAGCATAATTAAGGTGTAATCAGTGAGAAGTTTCTGATGATTAGGTAACCAAATTTTGACTTGCAATGAGACTTAATACAAATCTGTGCAACCCACAAAGCCATACTGTTAGTTTTCTCTCAAAGAAACAATCGAGTTACCAGTTTATTAGTTTTCTACACTAAAATAAATAATATAATGTAAGTACTCTTATTAGTAATTGATATATACTCTTATTAGTTAGTGTTTGCAAGCTATTTGTGTTTTGGTCTGTGCAAGTTTGGTGTGTGTTAGCATAATTACAGCAATTAGCATGATTATAGGATATTTGTGTAGCATAATTACAGCAATTAGCATGATTATAGCAATTATTATTCTTGTCCAAATTAGTTCATATTCTCATGTATAAATAGATGTAATATCTCTGTAAATGAGACACAGACAAATACACAATCCTTTCCTTCATTACTTGCATTCTTTCTTCTAACATGGTATCAGAGCCGTAAAGTTTTTATTTCTAGTTTCTGGGGTCTCTCTTCTCTCTCTACAACCTGTTCTGATTCATTCTTTCATTCATGTTATTATACCAAAGAACTGTTTCCAAATCCTGATCCAGGTGATTGTGATGTGCTCAATATTATTCCAACTACACCTGCCTCTGTTGAATCTGCACCAATTGTTGATCCAGTACCTGTGCCTGCATCTGCTCCTAGCACTACTCTTCGTCGTTCCCATCCAGTTTACCTGCCTCTGTTGAATCTGCACCAGTTGTTGATCTAGTACCTGCGCCTGCATCTGCTCCTAGCACTACTCTTCGTTGTTCTTCCCGTCCAGTTTACCTGTCTTTGTTGAATCTGCACCAGTTGTTGATCCAGTACCTGCGCTTGCATCTGCTCCTAGCACTACTCTTCGTTGTTCTACCCATCCAGTTTACCTACCTCTGTTGAATTTGCACCAGTTGTTGATCCAGTACCTGCGCCTGCATCTGCTCCTAGCACTACTCTTCGTCGTTCTACCCGTCCAGTTTGATTCCTGTCTCCTCTATTAGCAAAACCGCTGATATATTCACCAAAACGCATCCTCCCGCTCGCTTTCAGGATCTCTTAAGCAAACTCAAGTTGGCACCTGTGCTACCACTTTGAGTTTGAGGGGGGGGTGTTAGCATAATTACAGCAATTAGCATGATTATAGGAGATTTGTGTAGCATAATTACAGCAATTAGCATGATTATAACAATTATTATTCTTATCCAAATTAGTTCATATTCTCATGTATAAATAAATGTAATATCTCTGTAAATGAGACACAGACAAATACACAATCCTTTCCTTCATTACTTGTATTCTTTCTTCTAACAGTGTGGTTGCTTTGCCTGGCTCTTTCATGTTTCCTCTGTATCTATTCTCTTTGGTTTGTTGCTGTTGGTCCTTTGTATTTTTCGGCCTCCCCTAGAACGCTGCTCTTTTTGGCTACTTGGCTTGTGTTAATGTTTGGGCTTGCTACCTCTAGTTTGTTGTCTTTTGATTGGTGTTTTCACCCCCAATTCTTTTAATAAAATTTGTTTGCATTTTAAGACCATGATCAGCAATAGTTTTTGAGGTAGTGTTTAGTATCTTAATTCTTGTTAAAATACTATTTTTTTTATTTATATTATTCGATAACATAATATTTATCATAGTGTTTAGAGGTTGAGGAAGTAATTTATGAAAAGTCACCCCTTCTAACTTTTAAAAGTGGAGGAAGTGCTTTAACTAGACAAAAAATGATACTAATACTTTTACATTTAACAGCTATTTTCACTGACATTTTTTCTTTAAATCGATATATAAACAGGTAACTACTAATAATTAATATTTAGCAGCTAGTAAAACAGTTGATAGCTACTAAAACAGTTAACAGTTATTAGAATAGTTAATATTGCTAAATAAACTTAAAAAGGAAGTCATTTATGTATCAATAATAATAATTAGATATAATTTTGCTAAATATTTAAAAAATATATATTGCAATTAGTTATCGACTATCAGTAGTAATTGTCAACTATATTCAATATTTAAATTAATGAGGCCGTAATTGTGATTGTGAAAATAGGAATTATTTAAAAAAAATATCTTATTTATAATATAATATTATATAGGATTGAAATATTTTCAATTAAATGAAAAATAAACTCATATATTAACTATATATATGTTAAATTGTAGGGTTAATTATTTTTTGTAACATTTGGAGTGGGAAATGGGGTCAAAATTGTACAATAAAGAAGCAATCAACTAACAAAAGTGTTTTCCCATGAATATAATAATACAAATTGATTAGCAAGACAAAGTCATGTGGAAAACTTTCTTAAAAAACAAAATAAGAAAAAAATTAAAGGAAGAAAAGAGAGAGAAATACCCCCGAAGCCACTCGAAGCTCAACAGTGTCTATTCAAGAGGGCTATAAATTAACGTGCCTCATGACCCCGCTTAACACGTCCCCAAACTAAAATAAAATCACTTCATCTTCTCTCCTCTTGTCTCCTATTCTCCACCACCATCAACACGCTAATCCTCAAAACCTAGACCTCTCTCTTATTCGTTTGGTGAGAACAAAGACCATGACGAAGGTATATAAATTTATTATTATTATTATTATTCCGAAATTCTCATGCAAAAGATTCCTATGTATTTGTGCTCAAGTGATGTTTTTGTGATATCCATTGGTGCAGCAAAAGCTGGTGATCAAGGTGTCCATGGATGGCAGCGACAAGACTCGCTCCAAGGCCCTGCGAATTGTAGTCGGCATTTATGGTAAGTAAATTCTAATCTCAACACCCAAATATTAAGTTTGGTATATGCCCACGAAAGATGACTCAGCGGTTAAGGATTCAGTTCTTGATGTATTTCATCTTGAATTTGAATCCCACTAACTAATTGCTGTAAAAGTTCGTCGTGAGGGTGCAATACCTAAGCTCTACTATAAATCCATCCCCCTACGTCTATACATAGCTTTTCCTCCCTGATATGGGATACCCTCCTACCCCTGAACGTTTTATTACCAAAAGAAAAAGTTGATATTAGGTTTCTAATTATGTTCCTTATAAACTGATTCTGGGGATCATTATAATTAATTTTGTTATGTGGTGGTGGTGGTGGTGGATATGGAGCAGGAGTGCAATCCGCGGCTGTAGGGGAGAAAGATAAGAACGAGCTAGAGGTGATAGGAGAAGGAATAGATCCAGTGAAAGTGACGACTTCATTAAGGAAGAGGTTAGCGAAATGGCCTTTCTTAACTTGTTTGTTACCAAACACTATGGTGTATGCAGAGCTTGTAAGCTTAAGCGATGTAAAGGAGGAAAAAGAAAAGAAAGAAGAGCCTAAACCACAGCCTCCTCCTGAGTGGTCATACACCATTCCTTCATATCCCATGCCTCCTTATTATATCTGCGAGATATAGCACTATGATCGATGCTGAGGAATATACAGTGCACTCCATGCACATGCACCTTATTTCACAGCTATGTAAAATCCATTATCCAAGAGTACTAAATTTATGTACTTTCAGTGCATAGAAGATATATGGATGATCCCCACTCTTTCTTCATGTAACAATATACATATCTTTAAGTGCTTTCTATAATTATCTACTTTGTTTATGCTTTTTGTTCATCATACCACAAAATTGTGTTGCAATAAGAGAATTTAAGCATATATGACAACGGATTTCAACTGCTCCCTTAAGTACGTATGTAGTAGTCTTGTTTGTATCATACCATAAAACTGTGTAATTACACTGTTCCATCTCTACACCGAAATTTCAATATAATTAATTAGTTAGAATATTATATATATATATATATATATATATATATATATATATATATATATATATATATATATATATTCAATAAAATAATCACTTCCCTCTTTTAAATAAGTAAGCAAAACCCAATTAATAGTCTCATTTTCTGTATATGAATATGAATTAATGAAAACAAACTTATGGTAGGTATAGCTTGGCCAAAAGTCACCTTTCATGTCTACTTAATTTACTTTTACTTTTTCTCCTTTTCACAACATAAAGTTTTAAAGATGAAAAATATCAGGATTTTAAATATAATTAATTAATTATTGTTCGAAGTATATATCATGAATTAATGATTTGACCATAAAAGATTAGATATGACCATCCAAATTAATAACACTTTTATTAAATTCTTATTGGTAAGTATTTTCTAATTAAAAAATTAAAATATTAAAAAAAATAATATATATATATTGATAGAGACAAATATTTTTCAAAATTAATAATATTTTGAATCAGATATATATATATATATACGTGTGTGTGTGTGATAAAAAAAATAAAATGAATAATATGTCTTAGTCCATTGACTCAATAGTCAATAGATTAAAATAGAGTATTGCAAAGACTTAGTCCATTGACTCATTAAAATAAGAATATCGTAAAGACTTGGAAAAGTCTGGTTGTAGTGAAATTGGCCTTGGGCCAATCTGTTGGCTCAATTTCAAATATCTTAATAAGGCTTCGCTTTCCTTGTGTAAAATCAATCCAATAATCGAAAATGAATGAATGAGAAATTGATCAACATTATTCTAATTTGAAAAAATAACTGCATAAATCTTCTAATATATATTAATATTTCATAATTCGATGCAACTTTTGATCTCTTTAATTAGATTTTAATTATTTTTATAAATCATATATTTAATTTGTGTTTCACATTGAAATTGAAGAAATAAAATTGCCTTTTAAGAAAAAAATAAAGTAATATAAAAAAAATTATTTAATATTTTTATGATTAAAATTTATTAAATTTAATTTTAAATTATTTTTTCATACTTTCTAAATATTATATTTAAAAAAGTGTTTACTTTTTCTAATAATATTATATTTATATTATTTAAATAAATTTATGTTATGAATAGATTCAACTCACGAGTTTATGTCTATCCGTCCCTTTCTACTGTAATGGGTCCTTCCATGCAGAGTCACTTCCACTATGACTCACATTGGGCTCCATGTTTTCCACACCATCAAAATGGGCTTGAACTTGTATATTAAGCTTTTCTTCCCTTACACACAGCAGCTCAACCCTGGCCTCTAAATCCTTTGGCCATATCACTAAAACTAGGCCCATGCTCCTCCTTATCCTTGCCACATTACTGCATCATAGTCTTTCAATAGATATGACTGCATTAACTTAGACTTTGGACAATATATATAGAATGAAGATTAATTTTGATTACGATTATAAAAATTATTGGATTAAATTAAGAAAAATAATTGTAAAATTAATTTTAAATTTGATTAACTAGAAGTTTTTGGCCTAACTCACTATTAAGGTTTACTTAATTTAGCTATTGGATACTGCTGATAATTAATAGCGGATAGTTAATTATAGTTGTTATATTCTAAGCGTTTAATAAAATTATATCTGACTATTATTATTATATGTAAAATGATTAATGAGAAAATATATTATATTATATTATTTATTTTATTGGAAAAAAAATATAATTATTAAATTTGTTTTACAATGTATTAAAAATATAATTATTTTTAAGCATATATATAAAAATAGCATTATAATTGTTATATTTATAATATTATTTATTTATTTATTATTTATTATAATTTTAAATAATTTATTGGTATAAAAATTATTTTAAAGACAAAAATTTATAATTAATAAATTTTTTAAAATGATAATATAATCTAAATAAAAAATAAAATCGAATCAATTATTAATTGATGAACAATAGCTTTATAGAAAAAGCCATATAAAATGAAAAATGCAAGCATGACTTGGAGAGGAATTTTTTTTTATCTATTTTTTAATAAGAAAAATTTCTACTCTATAATCAGTTCAAAAAGGAAATTTATCCAAATTTTATATATAATATAAATACTTTATCTCAAATCAATGTGAGATAATACACTTTCTCACACCTAAACATAAACATTTGAAGTTTCAATATTGAATTACGATAGGTTCTAACAGTAATGTAAAAAAAATAAAGCAAGCTTAACTTTATTTTTCAAAAGCTAGCTCAAAGGAGGGGCTTAGCTAAAATTTTATATATAATACAAAGATTTATCCCTAACTAACGTGGGACATCAGGTCCATAAAAACTTTTGCTGGTTCGTGGTTTGTAACAAGTTAGCTTACGATTGATGTGCTTCAACCAAGCTAGCGCTACTGCAAGCAAAAATAATTACTGCACATGGATCCACAACCTTACATCTGATAACTAGGTTATTAAAATCGCATCACATACTCCATAAAAGAAGAGTTGCCAACTCAACATCATGCAATGTAGCCAGCCACACAACACCATTTAACCAGGTAACTTCAAGCCACGATTGCCGTCGTCGATGTTGCTATCACTACCCCATCCATATTTACCGCTGAAAGACATTAAAGGGAAGCATCCATGGAGCATCGTAGATGTTATATATCTTGGCCACAAATAATCTTGAAGGTTTTCGTACATTAGTTACTCGCAACTCATTTGGTTTCCTTCTAAATCAAAACTAAAATATATGTAATAATGAGAACTCTTATATAAATCTCAAATATATCATATATATAGTCTTATTAGGTAAAATTTGCTATTTTAATAACTATCAACTGTTTTAGTAGTCGTTGATTATTTTAGTAGCTATCTGCTCTTTTAGTTAGCTATTAAATATTAATTGTTTGTATAATAATTTATAAAGTATAAATATTTGATAAAAATAATTATTAGATAAATAACTAAATGAAAAAATATTAACATATCTTATTAACATAAGTCAAAAAAATTTTTAAATCTCTAAAACTTATAAAGAATAACTTTTAATAAATTACTTTCTTAATATTTAAATATTAATATAAAAATCAAACCTCTAAATAAAAGATAATGTTTCAACTATAATGAAAGTATTAGATGCTAATAATGATCTAAGTCCATTCAATAAGAGAAAGCTCACGATGGCCCTCCCAAGTCTTTTTCCTTTCACTACTTTAATAAAAAATTAATGGAAGTTCCTTTCATATTTGTTGTTATGGCGATGGAAATCTAACACCAATCAAATATGTAATTTGAATAGACTGCGAAATTAATTTATTTATCTCCTAACTAGCAAATTAAATTGTCATTAAAAAAAAAACTAACATAAAACTCTATGAAATTTAAGAAAAACAATGATTTTTTTTATTAGAATTTTGGATTAAATACACCCTAAGTATTTTTCAAAATGTCAGTCTATGATTGCCCAATTACATTTTTTATCCCATTCTCTCTGTGTCTTATTGAGTCTCAGCATCTTCCTAAATCATTTTTTTTTTTATATAAAAAAAAATTTGCTTTCGATCTATAATTGATGTATGACATTTACAACTAATAATATTAATATTAAAAAAATTATGATTCGTTTTTACAAAATAAATTAAATCTTTTAAAACATTATTTATAATCCATTTGTCTCGATTTCTTAAATTTTTTTTTATGTTTTAACACTTTTTTTTATAGAGTTTAATCGTAATTGTCGTAATTTTTTAAAATATGTTTATTTCGTATAATATATTAATAATAATTTGAAACTAACACTATAAAAAATAGGTACTAACAATAGGTTGATAAATCAGTTACTAAATTCATCTTTAATCCGTTGTAAAAATATAGATCGACAATAAATTTATTACTAATCTATCACTAAAACCCATTAACGATTATCATAATTCATCTTTAATCTGTAATTAATTTAAAAAATTAACTTTTATGTAACTGAAACCTTTATTTAGTAAAATATTAATAATGAATTCATCGCTAATCAATATTGCAATGAAATTTTAATCTCTCTGATATTTATGTTTGCTGTAGTGCACATTTTAATAGAAAATATGAAAGCAATAACTACAAAGGAGAAGAAGACGGCCGTATAGAGGATTCAATTTTATACAAAAGGAGGGTGAAAATTCCATAGAATGAAACCAATAATAAAACCAAAAGCAAATATATTATGAAGAGGAAAAACAGAATAAAATGAATTATTAAGTGTCCAAATGAAAACATGATGGAATACTATGAATATGAATTTTTCTTACCTAAATTCAGTCTAATATAGATTTAAGATATTAAATTTATGATGAGGTCTATTTATTAAATACATAGATCTTATATGTTTATATCTTAGGTTTATAATAGATCAAGTTTTGGCGAAAAATTCCCTTGAATACTATTGTAATCCTAAAAAAAGTAAAAACTTTTAGCATTAGAGGGAAATTACCCTTACAAAAGCTCTATACAAACTACATTTATATAAATATTAAAAAAATGAGATTTGAAATAAATTGTGTTATAATAAATATTATCAAGTGTTCATTTTCTTTTTTGTCTTTCATTTAATTCAAATTTCATATTATGTTACAATAACAAATTGCCTCTTTATTGTCAAGAAAGTATCTTCTTGTAATAAATTTCATCTAAGCTTTTATAATGTTTATATAGATAATCACATCTTCATTCTGCACTATAATTGTAAAATCATGTATTTAATTTCTTATAGTAAAAAAATTATAACAATATTTATAGCTTAATTAATGCTAAGAAAACTAATAAGATATAAACTATATAAATCAAATACACCTTTTCATTATTTAATTAACATTAGGAAATTAAAAATTATAGCCATAAACTATGTAAACTAATATCACAAAAATAAAACTAGAGACCTTTTAATACAAATAAAAGGTATAATATCCAAATAAGATTCTCTTAAACTTGCCAAAATGATATTTTAGTAATTAAAATATTAGAAGAAAATGAAAAACAATTTGCACAAATATCACTAAGTAAATCTTTATATCAAAAGAATTTATTTATATACATTTAATTAGCAATTTAGCATTTTATTTTTTATTCTTTATATTTATTTTTAATTTATTATCTAATTTTCTTACTTATTTCGTAATATTTTCAAGATTCTTTTTACAAATATTTTTTAAAATATTTAAAATAAATTAAATATAGATATAAAAAATACTATATTATCATATTTTCATTCGGTAACATATTGACAATGATTATTCCCACACAACACACAGCAAAATTAATTGTATAAAGGGAAGAGAAGGAAAGGCCCCTACGAAAACAGATTAAGCAGCAGAGTGAGCACTATTTACTGTCGCAGCAAGAAATGAGGCTACTAAATCCTACCCTTCTCTTCTTATCATTTATTTTTCTTACTTCACTGCACAGACCCACCTTTGCCTCCAAAAAGGTGAGCACTTAATCTGTCTATTAATTAACAACATTTTTTATGTATTATGTACACGCACCATCCTCTCTCTTGTAACGGGGCAGATATGATTTTGGTTCCTCTGTGGATGATGTTTCTGTAGTCATATGTGGTGTACTTGGGAGCACATTCAGATGGCCAAGAATTGACTTCGATCGATCAAAATCTTGTTTCTGATTCTCACTATGATTTTCTTGGATCATTTCTTGGAAGGTGAATGGATTTTTAAGTTGTACAAAATCTATTTTTCAGTTGTCTGATTTCAAATATGATTTTCTTTCTTTCATTTCGTTCCTGAACAGTCGAGAGTTCGCTCAAGATGCCATATTTTACTCATACACAAGGAACATCAATGGTTTTGCTGCAACTATAGAAGATGAAGTTGCAGCACAAATAGCTAGTTAGAACCATTCCCATTCTCCTCTGTTCTTGCTCTGTTTTATCTATGGTGGTTTTATGCTTAACTTGATAGTTTGCTAATTATCGGGCTAATCTTTGTCCATTGCAGAGCATCCAAAAGTGGTTTCAGTCTTCTTGAACACTGGAAAAAAGTTGCATACAACTCATTCATGGAGCTTCCTTGGACTCGAGCAAAACGGTGTAGTTCCTTCTAACTCAATCTGGAAGAAAGCAAGATATGGTGAAGATATAATTATTGGAAACCTTGATACTGGTAAGAAGTTACATTACACTAGCAATTATCAAGGATGATAATGATGTTCAAGAATTTTTCATAGATCACGAGTGACATGAATTGATGATAGCCTGAAACTTAAATTTGCAGCAAACTATGGACCACCATGAAACATACATCTAGCTAGAACTTGGAAAATTAGTTTACAAGATTACGGGAATAGGACGTGAGGACCAGTAATAAAATGGTCCAAGAAGAATATAATAGAACTTAAAAGCTGTGAACAATATGCATATGCATTTTGTATCGTTCATTGTCTTTGTAATCATGTTGGGACCTTTAACTTTCTGTGAAATTTTAGGTGTCTGGCCTGAATCAAAAAGCTTCAGTGACGAAGGGTTGGGACCGATTCCTTCAAAGTGGAAAGGAATATGTCAAAATGGATCAGATCCCGGTTTTCACTGCAATAGGTCTGCTCTGTTACCAACCTTTTTTTTTTCTTGTTCTCCTTAGATCAGTAGATGCAGCACACTCTGCAAAAGGGCCCTCCTTTTTCGAACTGTGTGATGAGATAAACCTACCTCTATAGTCAACTTCAAATCTTGTTGCATACTGGTTGAGCCGTGATTCCTGAATCCTGAATCTTGATCCTCACTTAGGTATATAACTAAAAAATAAATTCAATACTATAATTTTTCTCGCTGTTGTGATGGGATGTGATAGTGTTCTTCATGTCCTTAATTCCTAGTCAATTAAATCTCCAGAGAAGATTAAATTAAACCGTAAGGAGTTCATTTATGTTGAAAACAGGACGGTACACTTTCCTAAACCAGCCAATCTCGTTCCAAACGGCCGATTTTATGGAATATATGCTGCTATATTTGATTTTCCAGAGTGTTAGTATCCATAAAGCATATTCATTTGGAGTTTTCTCATAAAGGATACAAGAAAATAAAACTTTTGGAGATACCACTAAGTTAGCCTATGGGTTGAAAATGAAAGCCTCCGGATAAACAAGTCTTCTCTCACCCGTGGTTTATGAGTTCATGTTATAATAGTACAAGCATGCAGATTAAGCTGGCAATTGTGCCTAGGGTATTACAACAAGCTATAGAATTCTTAATTTTTTGCGAGGAAAATGGGTGTATAAAAAGGCTGAAAAGAAATATTGCGACTTTCATACCTACCCATAACTAAAAGCACCTCACTGCTCCTATGTCGAGATCAAAATTCAAGATCTTTTATGGATAGAGTTAATTCAATGTAAATATGCCGCCACACCAGAAGGTCAGTGACGGATTTGAACACATTTAGTTTGTTGTCTGAAAGCAGGAGGAAAAGAATGTCTACACAAATTTGGTCATATCCTAGACAGAAATATTGATTTTGCAGTTCCCCAGTGGCCACTCTTTTTGATACAGTGTACTCCAAAGTCAGGATAATAGACTATTTTTTTAACCATTACAAAATGAATTGCTCTAGATCTAACTTTCCCCATCTCCAGCATTTCTCTGTTAGGGCATGCAAGAGTTCAGCACATTAGTTTAAAAAGAAGAAATATTATTTTATTATTATTACAAATTTGTTTGCCGACCAACTCCATGCATTAACATGATGCAAGTTGCTAATTAAGTTGATTAAACTTCTAATATTATATATGGCCATCACTATCAGTTCATTATTTATGTTTCATTAAACAGGCAGCATGTTAGATTATGTAATCTTGTTTGATCATATATATTTTGTTTTGTGTCTTCTTGTAGTATACTCCATCTCCTATTTTAAAAGAAGGATTTTGGGCTGATTCTTGAGCCCTTGCACCCATATTTGTCTAAATCATTTCTAATGATGGAAAATTTTGCTCATTAAACTTTTATTTTTTTTGCAATTAACATACCTAATTGTAGTGAGAAACCCACTACAAATTTGATGTAACATTCAATTTGGAGTAGACTTTTATTACGAAAATAAAAATATTAATGTTTGATTTTTGGTCTACACTATGTCAAACTGTTGTCTGAGTCTTGCCCAGAATCATATAAGAACATCAAATTTAATGACCAAGTTATAATAAATTAGTTTTATAACAACTTGTTCAGTCCCCATTAGAAAAATTACAGAAGTTGTTAGATTAGTTAGCATTTGAGGCATTTTCTTTTGGTTGTGGAATAATTTTCATGGGAAATTTTGTGTGTGTATATATATACATGAAGGAAGCTTATTGGGGCAAGGTACTTCAACAAAGGTTATGCCTCGGCGGTTGGTCCTCTGAATTCCACCTTCGAAACACCTCGAGATAAAGATGGTCATGGAACACATACCCTATCAACAGCAGGCGGTAATTTTGTAGCAGGAGCCAATGTGTTTGGGTTAGGCAATGGAACAGCAAAAGGTGGTTCACCAAAAGCAAGAGTTGCAGCTTACAAGGTCTGCTATCCCCCAGTTGGTGGAAATGAGTGCTTTGATGCAGATATCTTAGCAGGATTTGACACTGCAATAAGCGATGGGGTTGATGTCCTTTCTGTGTCACTGGGAGCAGTTCCTACCCCTTTCTTTAGTGACAGCGTTTCAATTGGCTCTTTCCATGCTGTAAAGCATGGGATTGTCGTGATTTGTTCTGCTGGTAATTCTGGTCCTGATGAAGCTACTGTCTCCAATCTTGCACCCTGGCAGATCACTGTTGGTGCCAGTACCCAGGACAGGGAGTTCCCCAGTTATGTTACCCTTGGCAATAACATTATTTACAAGGTTTGTTTTATTGGTTAATTGTTAATTTCCCTTTCCTGATAATATGTTTTTCTAGTAACTAACAGAAATACGTTTGGTTTTGAAGGGGGAAAGCCTATCAGCAATGGCCTTGCCAAAGAATAAGTTCTTCCCAATTATAAGTGCTGCAGATGCTAGAACAGCTAATGCATCGGTGGAAGATGCGTAAGGATTGAACATATTATGTTATTAATTTTCTTGATTTTCAGTCTCAGACACCGCCTGGCAATGACATGTAATCTTGTTGCAGGCTGCTGTGCGAAGCTGGAACACTTGATCCCAAGAAGGCCAAGGGGAAGATCTTGGTCTGCCTTCGAGGAGTAAATGCAAGAGTGGATAAGGGTGAGCAAGCTTCTCTAGCTGGTGCTGTTGGGATGGTTCTTGCCAATGACAAGGATTCTGGGAATGAAATTCTCGCTGATCCTCATGTCCTTCCTGCTTCTCATGTAAATTACACCATTGGTGTTGCTATCTTCGCTTACATTAACTCCACCAAGTAAGATGAAATTCTCTTTATACGCTCATGTTTCTTGTATTAGGCCCCGTCTATATTTCTCAGTTGCAACTAAATCCACAGGTCTCCTATTGCTCACATTACACCTCCAATAACACAAATAGGCACAAAGCCAGCTCCCTTCATGGCAGCATTTTCATCCAAGGGTCCCAACACAATTGCTCCAGACATCCTCAAAGTATCAGTAGCCACTTTTAGTCTTCTTCTTATTCTTCAGATACTTAACCATTTAATTAGATGCTAAATGAATGATCATTTCTTTATATTCAGCCTGATATCACAGCACCAGGAGTAAGTATCATAGCAGCTTACACAGAAGCAGAAGGACCAACAAATGAAGATTTTGATACACGACGAGTTCTGTTTAACTCTATATCAGGCACTTCAATGTCATGTCCTCATGTTTCAGGCGTTGCTGGCCTTCTTAGAACTCTCTATCCAAACTGGAGTCCTGCAGCAATTAAATCAGCAATTATGACTAGTGGTGAGTAGTGATGTACCGGACCTTAATTACCTTATAAATTCTATGATTTGTTGGCTTCACAGGAGACATTCATTATTTTAATGCCTATATTCTTCTTCCTGTACTTGGCAGCAACAACGCGGGATAACAAGAAGGAGCCAATTCTGAACGCATCCTACTCCAAGGCTACTCCATTCAGTTATGGAGCAGGACATATCAGACCAAACCAAGCTATGGATCCAGGGCTGGTTTATGACCTGACTGTTTACGATTACCTGAAATTTTTATGTGCCTTGGGATACAATGCAACCCAAATTTTATCATTCTCAGAGACTCCTTACAAATGCCCTTCCAAGCCTATTAGTCTTGCCAACTTCAACTACCCTTCCATCACCATCCCAAATTTCAATGGCTGGATGACGGTCACTCGAAGAGTTAAAAATGTTGGCAGTATTCCAAGTACATATAGAGCTCGTATCAGAAAACCAACTGGGATTTCCATTTCTGTTGAGCCAGAGATCTTGAAATTCAATAAAGTTGGCGAAGAGAAGAGCTTTCATGTTACCCTGAAAAGCCAAAAATCCTCTCCAAGAAAGGACTATGTATATGGAGAGCTGATATGGTCAGATAGCAAGCACACTGTGAGGAGTCCTATTGTGGTGAAGTGGTGAAAAGCAGCTAATGCTTCATGAAAATAGAGTTGATTAATTAACTATTACAACTCAATCCTGCTTAGAAGCTATAATTATTCTCAGGAATTGCTGATGTTCCTTTGATAAGAATAATGAATAAGAAAAGTAAAGTATTAGCAATTAGCTACATGAGAATTCTTATTTATTTATTTATTTATTTATTTTCTACCATCACTCAAACATTCTTTAAATAGAGGTGCTGCACGATTGCTTATCAATTATCATGTGTCCAAGGAAAAATAACAGTATGGGAATCTTTTTGGCATTGCCAAATTCACAATCAAATTCTAAAAATAACAGCTTCACTATATTTCATTTACTAATATAGCTAAAATTCTTTCTTTTTCTAATCTTTTCTTCAACCTTTTAAAAATTTGCCTTTTATTCACTGGCTTGTGATGGGAAAAGTAATAGATATATGTCAGTTCCCTCTCAACCTGTGGGTTGCATTTAATTGGGAAATCCCTTCATATATATTGTGTATAAACTAGAAAAATCTATCAATTACGCATGGTGGTACACGAGGTAAAAAAAAATTCAAATTTTGATATTTTTCCTTTCTTTAAGAATTTTCAATTACAAATAAAATGATATATATATATATATATATATATATATATATATATATATATATATATATATATTGCTCATAATCTTTTTGTGCATTTCATTTGATATTTTAACTTTATAAAAGTTTTAATTATATAGATTTTAGGATTGGTGAATGCATATATGTAAATGGTACATACTTTTAATTTTTTATTACATTTTTATAAATTTTTTTTTTATAAAATTTAGTGATAAAAAATACTTTAGATTTGATTAATTACATACTTAAAACACAAGCATATAATCCTTTTATTTTACGGGAATCCTATTAAATATATTATATTTTGAATTCACAATAATTCAGATATAAACAAGAATTTTTCATAAAGTTGTGGAAAGAGAGGGTAGATTACAATCCATTGAAAATTTAGTGAGACTAAAAGAAGGCCTCATCCTTACACATAATTAACGAAAAACCCCTTCTTTCAACGAAAGAAATACTTAAAAAAAAAAAAAGAAAAAGCCGGAATCCATTGCGATGCTAAGTATGATGATGGTCCTTTTCATCAACCTGAGCGCAACCAGGAACCATCTTCAATCTTAAACGAAAGGCTAACGAGGACTAGGGCTTGAAATGGAAGTGTGCTCCAGATGTAACGTTAACCCTCTTTGAAATTCTACATAAGGATATGCCATGGGTTGCTCAACATCCTCTGTTCGCCATCTACAATTAATAAGTTAATTATGAGGATTAATCAAATTCTTTTGTATAGATAAAACAACTAAAGCAAAACCCACCTGAAATTTTGTACAAGATGGTGGAGGAAAAATGCAACCTCAACCTTAGCTAGTTCAGATCCAGGGCAGCATCTAGATCCTCCACCAAAAGGCGTAAATTTCTTGCATGTTTGATCTTGACTCTGCATTGCATGTGCAAAGTGAACAACATAGCCATAATTAAAACATGGCAATTAGGCCTACATCTACACCTTTTCTGCTCAATTAATATGCAATTTTCTTGAAAACCTCTAGTGTAGTGAGCATTTGAGCTACATGCAACTGTGCATAGCAACTATAGATGATGAAACGAAACCAATAGAAAGCAGTTAGCTTGTCCAAATCAAATAGGTCCACTCCAAATGGTACAAGACATTGTAATTGTGAAAATCAAAAGGATGGTCCAATTGTAGGGCAGGTCTTGCTATTAGATATTCTTGTGGTTGATGTAATAATTTAATTATTACCTCCCATCTCCAAGGATAAAACTGGAGGGCACTTGCATGCATAGATGAATCTAAATGTACTGCAGTGAAAACAGGCAGAACCTTCCAACCAGAAGGAATTAGGTAGCCTGAAAAGGAACAAGATTAAAAACAATTAAAAGAAAAAAAAACCATCATTCTTGTTAATACAAATATCAATTAACTAGTATATTCAAGGGAAATTTTTGTCAAATTCTGACCCAAAATATAAAAATAAGATACCATGTATTTTACAAGAGGATTGAATTCACAATAAATCGAATTTAAATAATATTCAATATATTTTAAATATTAATTACCTCTAAATTTGACATCTTTCAGAGCTTTTCGGTGCACAAATTTTACAATGTTGCCATATCTGAGTGCTTCATTGATGATCTAAGAAATAATAATAATAATAACAATAATAATAATTAATTTTTTAATTAATAGATGTAGAGGGGAAAACAAAAGGTGGAAAAATCATGCTCTATATAATCATTGCAAATTAGCATGGCTGAAACTAAAAGGTGTGACAGAAAAAGGAGAATTGTACAAAAATAAATAAATAATAAAAGAGAAATTTTCTCTTACATTTTGAGTGAATTCCATCTTTTTATAATCTTCCCAGTTCAAAAACTCATCATCTTTTCCCTTGATGCTTCTTATTGCTTGATGCTCCAGCTGGGCATTGTGAAAGTTAATGATGTTAAATATTTTAATTTGTTGTAAAATTTATAGTTGATAACATTAACTAATTTAATTAATTACCTTTAGCTGCTCAAATGCTGTTGGTGACTGACCTAGAAAATGCACAGCCATAGCCATCAAGAGTGAGGTGGTTTCATATCCACCCAACAGAGAGTCTAAAACAAAACTAACTTTTTCATCTTCAGATAAGGTATCAACACCAAGAAGTATCTCAAGGAAATCACTAGTCCTTTTTCTAGAACTACTAGCATTTCTTCTTCTTTCCTCTATAATTGCTTTGACAGTAGATGATATCCTGCTTCTAGCCTGTAAAGAGAAGTCAAGGAAAAGTTGATCACATGCCTCCTTTTTGCAACAGGAAAAAAAAAAAAAAGCAGCAGCCTAACTATAATTATTGAAACCCACTGTTAATTTATTTTTGAAATGCTTCTTTTCAGCTTAGTTAAGAGCCAAAATAGAGTGTTTTTTTTTTTAAGCACCTGAACAGCTCTGGCATATGGAGTTCCTGGAATATAGACAGGGAGAGAGATTAGTCCTCTCATAAAAGTGAGAAAATCTTCAAGAATTTTTGTAGTCTCTGGCTCCTCTGGTGTCAAGCCTAGCACTTGCTTTACTATTACATTGAATGTGAACTGTGACAAGAGACAAGAAACAAAAAAGAAAAGAAAATTAAGAAACTTGAATACAAGAAACCATAAAAGGTAGCAAGAAATTGAATATATACCTTTCTGGCCTCCTCGCAGAAAATGACTTGCCGTTTATCCTTCCAGGAGTTAAGTATCTGAATGGCAGTTCTCTCTATGTCATTAAGGAACTCAGGCTTTGATTTGGTAATAGTGACGAGAGAAAGAGCCACATTTCTGAGTCTCTTGTGAGTATCACCAACAGCTACAAGCATAGAGACATTTCCAAGAATGCCATGGATAGGCTTTGGATAACTGCACTGGAACAACTTCCCTTCATTTTGAAGAATGAAGTAGTTCAGCTCTTGGTCACAAGACACCACTGTTGGAGAGAAGAACAAATGGGACTTGAACACTTTCCCATACCTGAAAAATTCCAAAACCATGCATGATTTTCCCGCTTTGATCAAAAGATCATATATATATGCACAGATAATCGTTACCTAGAGCAATGGTCTTGAAGAAATGCCCCAAGAGAATTCGAAGGATGAGGCTGCAAAAAACCAAGTGTTTCGCCTAGTATTGGCCATCCAAAAGACCCTTTGGGGACATGGCCATCCTTCAAGAACATGGGCAAGAAATGATTCAAGATGAGACCCAATAAAGCACCAATAAGACCAACCAAAACACCAAGCCAAAACCCACTAGCCATGGACAAAAGGATGAAGGTCATTATCTTGTAGTAATTTCTTTCAAAATTCCGTAGAAAGTAGTAGATAGAAGAAAAGCTGAGAAAACGAGAGCTTTACAGGAAAAAATTTGGCCTTGAATTTCTATATATAGAGGTGAGAAGGAAAAAGAGAGAGAGAGAGACTAGCTAGCTTTGCACGTTTATCTTCAGCCAGCAGAAAGCAAACAGGCTTTTGCACATATATTTACAGTCGGTAAAAATTTCTTCATAGGAAATGAAGTCCATCGGGCTAGTCTACCACCTACTCCTTTATTGCTAGTACTAGCGGTGCAGAAGATATAAAAGAGAAAGACAGGGAGGAAAAGAATATAATTAATTAAAAAGAAATCAGTAATTAATATAATAATTAATGATCTGCATATAGTATGGTTTTTTTTTTAGACCTGTGTATATAATTAATTTGTCATTAATCATACCATTATGATGATATGCAAGCTTTAAAAATATGGTGAAGCTTAAGAGAATAAAAAGAAAAAGTTATAAGAAATGACTAATCACAAAAAATTCTTTGTAATTATAAAAGTTATATATATGTATACTTAGTAAAAAAATAAATAATCTTTTTACGTATATAGTGATGATAATAATAGAAAAAAAGTGATCATTAATATTTATTTTTATACATAGAAAAGTAATTTTTTTAACATATATACTGCTTCAATATAAACAAGGTGACCAACAAGCTAGAATGGAACGAGAATATTCCTTCTCACTCTATTGGTTAGAGAGAGAATTGTCTCATTTTCCTTAGAGATCAAATTCTCTTTTCTTCTATTACACACAACGATTGTCCCTTACCCCTTCCAAGTAGAGGACTGCTCTATTTTTCGTTTGCCTGAACGTGAGTCTATCCCTCTCCACCTCTAGGTGGAGTTCATAGAAAGGTTTTATTGCTTTATTTACAAGCTTTGTGGCTTGTGAGAGGGATCTATTTCCATAACTTGCTTTTCGTTGAAACTTTGCAAGCCAATGAAACTTTACTATGAGTTGCCATAAGGATGGGTAACTCAGGATTATTTAATTGACATTCTATTGATGGTTGCTTAACCCTAGAAGGTAAAGATGTTGTTAAGCTCTACCCATCCTTGTGAAATCACTGAGCTTGGATCTGTTTGATAGTTGTCTTAAGGCCCTGATTCCGTTTTTGGAAGATTGAGTTTATGGATGGTGATGAACTTTTAAGGCTCTTCTTCCTAGGAAGGTTGGCTCTGTATAGACAGCAATGTTGCTAAGAGGCTTCTTCCTGTTTCTACTTCACCTTGTTAAACCTAAGGTTTGTGTGTTTTGGACTGATGGGCCTTTTATATTGGTTGGGATACATGTGGGAGCCTCTTTTTTTTTTTTTTCTTTTTTTCTCTTTCCTTGTCTCTATAGCTCTGTGGTTGTAGGCTTGTGTATTCAAGCTCGCTGGTTAAGGCCGAGCTTTGTATACACACACACACTAACTACAGGCCTAAGATAAATACAAAGAGAAGAAATTAAGACACCCAAAGGTCAAGCTCAGTACAAAAACAAACAAACACAAAAAGTAGCTCGGCCTAACCCCGTCTCATGAACCTTAGGCATGAAGGAGAAGAACTAGGCACCAAAAGAACACTACACCACTGCTTATCTCTCTACACTAAGCAGGACCACTGATTGGGAAGGGAGAGATGCCATCATCCATAAAAGAGGCTTAGTATGAGTAAGTAAATGAATGCAAGGCCACAGGTGCTCAAACCCAAACAGCTCGATACCTTCATACTTAACAAAACCATAGGGTCGACCTTCCAACAAAGAGGCAAAGGCTTGAAGACCTTAGTGGTACCAATGTCACAGTAAGGATTAAACCGCTCCCATCGAGTAGAGGAAGCTTTTAAAACCACAAGAGGAGCTTTCACAACCCTTCCCTTAGACTAAATCTTTTACATGCCACCCTCACCATGAAAATTCAAGACTTGCAACCCAAAAAACCAAAATATAACCTATATACAACCCAACTCTGGGTGGGGATAGAAACCCACAGCTAAGTTGAAGAAAAAAAAAGCTTCTCCTACCCAGAAAGGCAAGGCAAAGCCTATTTAAGGCAAGAAGCTCAATGGACCAGAGAGAAAATCAAGAAATATAGAAAAAATTTAAGAGAAGATTGAAGTTTCTCTCTCTAAAGAGAGAGAGAGAGAGAGAGAGAGAGAGTCTAATGACCCACCATATTATCATCATTGCAAATGTGTTATTCAAACACCAATCCAATCAAGAACCAAATACCAAACAAAATAAATTTCTCATGCTTTACCAATAGAAAGCACAATGGATAAGATAACATAAAAAATATCTAAATTCAAATATAATTAATAATTTTAATATTAAATATTTTTAAACTTAGTTAAAATTTATTTTAAACTACTTTGACTTATCAAATTTGATTATAATGTTTGTCCTAAAAAATAAATATTATAATATTAGTTAAATCTATTTAATTATATTTATTTTAATTAATAATTTATATTTTAAAAATTTTATAATAATTCTTTGATGTTTTTCAATATTAATTAATCAATCCCTCTGTTTTAAAAACCAAATTAGTAAGTCCCTACATTTTGATTTCAAATACAAATTCATCCCTCCATCCAAAAGTGTACATTTTTCTATTAGTCAAAATAGTCAAATGTGTGAAATATCATAAAAACTCTCTATTATCATAACTTCCCTCCATTGATAAATATAAATATAAAATTATTGTAACACCCCCTACCCGATCTACAGTGAAATCGAGTAACGGAATGCCACATTCTGTGCACGGAGCACCTAAACTTATATTAGAACAATTTTTTTTCTTAATGTTTACTTCTTATTTTTAATAAATTTCAAATGGAAAAACTGCAAGAGTTTCCCCCAAACATTTAACATCTACCTGTTAATAACAATATTTAAAATTTCTAATTGCAACAATGTTGATAATCAATTTTTATCATATTTGTATTCAACTTCATTCTTTCATCATATGCAAATATTAACATATCATATATTCAGACATAAACCTGTAGGTGTAACAAAATATATTTATACTTAAATTTATGGTTATCCAAAATAAATTTACATCATATGTTTTTGATACATGACAAAAGTGCATACAAAAATGAGTGACAAAATACATCTAGTGTTGGTAGTGCATCTACCACAAAGTCCAAGTATGAGATGACTTCGAACTTTCCTGCAAATCCATTCTCTCCTCTCCTGTTTGACTATCTACTCCTTACCTTCTATACCTACGTGAGAAAAAACCAACGCGCTAAACTTTACAGCTTAGTGGTGCACTCTAAATTTAAAAAAAAAATAATGTTTAAAAATAAAGGAACTCAAAACATCAAATCTATAATTATTTCCAAATATAAACATACTGAATCAATTAAATGATACAATGAATTCAAGGTTTAACATAATTCTCATTATATTTGTGTACATTCTCTTAATTAAATCATATTTTAAGATTTGTTATGTGCTCACAGTAACCTATGACAGAATTGTATGGATTGGATATGGGACTCTCGGTACTAAACACTTGGTGTCTCTGACCGATTCAACAATGGGCACTCGGTGCCTCTATATAATTATCAACATGAACCATAATAAAGTTCAACACTATAAAGAACCACTGACTAGGCACTCGATGTCTCTAATAGTCATTCACCAATCCATTAATATAATTAACACAGTACTACTAATAATGTTCCCTATTGACATGCCAATCTATCCAAAACTATAATTCACTATTTAGGTTTACTTGGGCTTAATAAAGTAACTATTATTTTTATTTTCACATGATGTAATTAACAATACTTGTATGCACATAAACTTTTGCCATTACCATATTTTTATATCGCATGCATTTAAGTTTCATATATTTATACAAAATTTACACATATGATGACTATTGTCAAATTTAAACAAAAATCAGACTTTATACATTACATTGCTCAAGCATTTTAACCTAGTAATTGCAGGAATTAAATTCAACTTTCTTCATGAGATTTTTAAATCTATGTCTTAACTTTAATATAGTTTTTGAATCACTTTATTTGGATTCAAAGATAAAAAGTTATGGTCAATTAATCAACAGTTGTCCTTAAGCAAAATTTCAGCCTCACCAGTTACATGGCAGGTTCTGGACAAATTTTGGAGTCCAGATTTGAACAGGTTGCAATCAGTTTTTGTCAATTCGTTCTTCATAAAAGTTATTCCTTTAGATCTGAAATTTCCAACAAAATAAGAATAACCTCATTTGGAGTTTACTAGGGTAAGTTACACTTATTTTACTCCAAAGAGTCCAGAATGCACTCCTACTAAGTTCCAGATTCTGTAACCTATTTTCTAGCCAATTTTAAGGTCACTTACACATAATTTTTTAGTAGCATTCCTTCATAAAAGTTTTAGCCTTATGTCTTAACTTTCATTTGCCATAAATTTCATGTCATTTGAAATTATAGAATGCAAATTATAGACCTATGAATTATTGTTGTCCTAAATTTCCAGTCAATTCAGGTAAATAGGGCAATAAATTTAAAATTCCACCAAAATTTCTAGCAACAAGGGTTTCATAACATCTTTTCCATAATTGAACTTTCATATATCCATTTCAATATCCAATTTGAATTTTTTCAAAATCAAGACTAAAACTCAAGTTATGAATGAAAATGTGCAAACTGTTCTAGACTCCAGTTACAGTTAGAACAATAACAGGAAATGCAAGGATTTCACTAGGCAGCCAAAAAAATCAATTTTCAATCATAACTACAAAGTTTTAGGCTATTCATTTAGCTTTCCAATGGTTCAAGAATCACACTATTTCAATTCTGAAACACAAGTTATGAATTTTCAAAATTAGGTGTTCTGCTTCTAGAAACCATCAGGTCAATTTTCCAGATTTGAGCAGCAAAAAGTTTTAACCTCAAACACCATATTAGCAGGGAAATTAGGTCTAGCACAAAACTACAAAGTTTTAGAGTATTTATCAAGGTTTTCATAGACATAAAGATCATAGAAATCTAACTTTCCTAGCTCAAGTTATGAATTTTTAAATTTGACTGATCTGGCTGCCCACTAACAGTTTTAGATTTTCAGCTCACTTATAAATCCCTAATACTTCTAATTTATCAAGTTCAAGAAGTCTCTATCTTAATATGGTAAAAGAGGGAAGATATAACACTAACCTTAGTTGGAAATCAAGGGTTATCCCCTTCTCTTCAAGCCTCTACTAGACCAAAATTCTTAAGTAAACAGATTTCTTTAAGCTTTAATTGCTAACTCTTCTTGCTCACTTTGCTTGGCTTCTAAAAATTGGCAGGACTTAGGGTTTGAATTTGAGATTTTCTCTTCAAATTTTGAGAGAAATGGTTGTTGGAAGAAAGAAATGAGAAGACAAGAAGGATGAGATAGAGTGGCCGGCTAGTTTGGGAGGATTTTATGTAGAAGTTTCTTAGTTTTTATCCAATGGTCCATCATCCTTTACCCATTTGTCCATAAGATATTTTTCTATTATTTCTAAATTTTTCCTAAAACTTTATAATCTATTCAAGATAGTCCTCCAACCTTTTATTTACCCTTTAACTTATTGATTAATTCACTTTAGTCCTCTAACTCTTAGTGGCCAACTTCCCAGGGGAGTTACTCATCGCCGGAACTTGTGCACATTTAACTGATTTCTAATCCATTTCTTTTATTTTCCTTCAACCTTGCTGGATTTCTATTAAATTAAATTATGACTCCTTACTTTAATTTAAGGGCGGTTCTAGACATTTCAACCGTCCGAATAGATGTTAGTTGCCGGAACAGTAAAATGTACGGAACTACCAAAAGTAAGGGCGTTACAATTCTTCCCTTCTTAATATAAATTTCGTTCTCGAAATTTACCTGGTTCAAATAACTGTGGATGTTGTTGTCTCATAATCTCTTTGCTCTCCCATGTCGCTTCCTCTGCTTTATGGTTTCTCCAAAGCACTTTCACCAATGGAAATATTTTATTCCTCAGTTCCTTAATTTCTCGTGCTAAGATCTTTACTGGTTCCTCCTCATATGTCAAATTAAGTTGTATAACAATGGTCTTCACCGATAAGACATGTAAAGAATCTTATCTGTATCTCCTTAACATCGAAACATAAAATATATTATGAATCTTGTCCAGCTCTAGTGGTAATGCTAGCCTATAGGCTACCAAACCCACTCGTTTGATGATCTCGTATGGACTGATAAACCTAGGGCTCAACTTAGCCTTCTTCCCAAATCTGAGCACTTTCTTCCATGGTGACACCTTCAAGAAGACCTTATCACTAACCTCGTATTCAATATCTTTCCTCTTCAAATCTACATAAGACTTTTGTCTATCTGAGGCGGCTTTCAAACTATTCTTGATGATTTTTACTTTCTCCTCAGTTTGTCTCACCAAGTCTGGTCCTATTAGCTTATCTTCACCAAGCTCAGTTCAACACAGAAGTGTTCTACATTTTCTTCTATATAAAGCCTCATATGGTGTCATCTCTATGCTTGATTGGTAACTATTATTGTATGCAAATTCCATCAATGGGAGGTACCTATTCCAGCTCCTTCCAAAATCAATAATACAATCTAAGTATATCCTCGAGTACTTGGATCACTCTTTCTGACTGACCATTCATTTGTGGATGAAAAGCTGTGCTAAAATTCAACTTGGTACCTAAGGCTTCCTGTAACTTATTCCAAAACTTCGATGTGAACCTCAGGTCTCTATCAGATATGATGGATGTGAGCACTCCATGTAACCGAACTATCTCATTTATGTACAGCTCTGCTAACTGCTCTAATGAATAGTTGATTCTGACAGGTAAAAAGTGAGTAGACTTAGTTAACTTGTTAACTATCACCCATACTGCATCATACTTCTTCTGTGTATGAGGTAGACCAATGATAAAGTCCATTGTGATGTGATACCATTTCCACTCGGGTATTATGATTGGTTATAACAAACTCGATGGAACTTGATGTTCGGCTTTGACTTATTGACATGTCAGGCATTTTGTCATATAATTGGCAATGTCTTTCTTCATACCAGGCCACCAATAATGAGTCTTCAAGTCTCTGTACTTGTTGGTGCTTCCTGGATGCATGGCATAAAAGCTGTTATGTGCCTCTTTAAGAATGCTCCGCTTAAGTTCTTCATCATTTGGAACATATATCTTCCCTTTATAATATAAGTGATTATCTCCTTTGATCTCATACTCACTCTCCTTCCCTTCGTGCATTAGCACACACCTCAATCCATTATGCGAGGCATCACTATAGATCACAAAGTCTTTCCCCGACACTGGTTGTGTAAGAATGGGTGCTTCTGTAAGCATTACCTTCAACTTCTCAAAAGCTTACTTGACATTTATCATTCCATTCAAACTTGACATTCTTATGCAACAATCTAGTCAATAAAGTTGCAATGAGTGAGAACCCCTTCACAAATCTCCTGTAGTGACCTGCCAACCCTAAGAAGCTTCTAACTTCTATCACATGCTTAAGCGGCTTCCACTCCACGATGGCTTTTATCTTTTTGGGATCAACCCTAATCCCATCAGCTGACACTATATGCCCAAGGAAAGAGATCTCATTCAACCAAAATTCACACTTGGATAACTTAGCATATAGTTTTTTCTCCCTCAATGTTTATGGTATAATCCTTAGATGTTCATCATGTTCCTCTCGGTTCTTGGAATACACCAAAATGTCATCAATGAAGACCACAACAAATCGATCCAAGTAAGAATGGAAGATGTGGTTCATAAAGTTCATGAAAGCTGCTGGTACATTAGTTAGTCCAAATGGCATCACCAGGAACTCATAATGCCCATAGCGGGTTCTGAAGGCTGTCTTAGGCACATCAAACTCCTTTACTCTCAACTAGTAATACCAGGATCTAAGATCAATCTTGGAAAAGATGTTTGCTCCCTTCAGCTGATCAAACAAATCATCTATCCTGGGCAAGGGATATTTGTTCTTCATAGTCACCTTATTTAATTGTCTGTAATCAATACATAATCTGAGTGTCCTGTCTTTCTTTTTCACAAATAACACCAGTGCTCCCCAGCGTGATACACTAGGGTATATGAAAACTTTATCAAGTAACTCCTGCAACTATATTTTCAACTCCTTCAACTCAGTGGGTGCCATCCTATAAGGAGCAATAGATATTAGTGTTGTACCAGGCATCACATCAATGGCGAACTCTACCTCTCTCTCTGATGGCAACCTAAGTAATTCCTCCGGAAATACATCTGGGAAATCACACACTGTGGGTATGTCTAAAATACTAGGCCCTGCCTTCCTGGTATCAACCACACTAGCTAAGTAAACTTCATAACCCTTCCTTATCAACTTCCTTGCTATAATTGCTGATATGACATTAGATAGATAATGTGACACCCCTAACCCATCTACAGTGTAGCCGAGCGAGGCATGTCACACTCAGTGCCGAAGCACCCAAACTTATCTTACTTTATTTCTTTAAAAATTTTGAATTCGTTTAATTTAATATCAATTATTTTTCAACGGAGGAACTAACGGAGTTTCTTCTATTTTATTATCGTTTGACGTATTTCACTAGTCACCTGTTTAAAATTTTCAATAATATTTTAAAATAAAAATCTCATCATTTCATGCATCATCTATATATTTCAATTCCATATTCAAATCCATACAATTTCATTCATATCCATTTCAATACATTCCCATTCATGCTCAACTCATATATGAAAATTTTCAATCTTTATTAATTTACATGATATACAATTTAATCACATATGAACTAACCGATTTATTAATTTATATCACATACCTATTAATTACATTTTCATAATCTACATTACAATACTATAACTAAGCATTTTATACAACATACAAATTATGACCTATATGGGCCCTATCTACATGCATTGCTAAGGAGGTGACAACCTTGAATACTTCAGACACTTCTGCAGATCAGAACTCCAAAATCTCTATTTAATATTCATTGGGCTTTACCTTCAGTACCTGCGCGAAGGAAACAAATCCATCGCGCTAAGCATTTCTGCTTAGTGGTGCAATAATATAACAAGAAAATAATATACAATAGAAAAAAAGAAATGGATCAAAATTTGGATACTCTAGAATCATTTCATTCCATGCTTTCTAGGTTATCACAAATTATTTCATAATAATTAAAATTCTCAACTTATTTCATAATAAGTAAATCTTAATATTGGTTCAGTTCATTTTAATTCTTTTTGCTAAATAACTAATCTAATTTATTTTAGGTTCTCTTACTCATTTATTTAATTTCTAATATTTTCAGTTGCTAATATTCTTAACTTATTTTAATAAATTTCACTGCCCAAGTAACCTATGACAGGCTGACTAAACTGGATAATGGGTCGTTGGCACTGGACACCACGGTGCCTCGGGCCATCATACCATGGGACGCGGAATGTCAACCACTTATGCAGTCAATATGGCTAAAAAGTCATGATAACACATAATCGGGCATAAAAACCATGAGTACAGGCATAAAGCCATGTGTGCGAGCATAAAGCCTTTCGCAGTACTGCTAAAATAATACCCTATTAACATGCCAATCTATCCAATCTGATACATGTATCTAGGCAATAAATGGGCACATAGTACCATTAAGTGTTCAGAAGTTTCATTATAGGTTCTAATTATAATTTCTAGCATTTTAATCTTTTTCATAATAGAAACATAAATCTCTAAGTCTAATATTTACATAATTTATGCATTTATCGTAATTTATATATTCATTATGTTATCCATAATGATCACAATTCAAAACAATGGTTCTCATGCACCATTGTACTCAAAATACTTTTTCTTATCCTTTCTCCAATAATGGGAACTAAAGTCTTATTTATACATTCATTTATACATTTCCCTATTTATATAAATTATTATTCATATTCCAAGTAGTCCATGAATATTTTATGGATTTCAAATTTAGCTAAATTTTCCTTAAATCCTAGTGTCACTTAAATTCAAAAATTTAAATCAACTATTTACATTATCTATATCTTAACTATTACAATAACTTTCTAATTTATTATACCCTTTCCTATATCATTGGGGTCACTCAACTTCACCATTTACAATTTACCTACCAACTCCTATATTAACAACTACAATGGTTCTTATAGTTTATTTTTCTATTTCACATAATTTAGTGGTTACTATTCATTTGACCATTTTCATTCAAAGGTTGACTTTTTGATTCATAATAGATTTGTTAAGCCTAAGTTCACCAATATATCACATTTTACATTTTATTTTTGTTGGCATTGATTTCCAATACTATTTCAAAACTTATTTTATGTTATTCAAAACTTTCAGATTTCATACCTTAAATTTACTATACCATTGGTCTAAACTACAGTGAGAATTTGGTAAACTTTTCTTCATCAAAGTTGTTCCTTTATATGTTTTCTTTAATTTTATTTTTGAATCACTCAATTTGGAGTTTTCTAGCTCAAGTTATGGCCATTTTACCATAATTGGCCGGATTGACCTATACCTAAAATTTCTGGGCAATCCTGGTTCTGCCAGATGTGGTATCTTGACTTTGGTGGACAATTCCATTAAGTTCTGATCAAATTTTGGAGTTATATTCTTCATGAAAGTTGTTCTAAATTGTCTAATCTTTCTATTGATATAAAATTTAGGTCATTTGGACATTTCTACACTAAGTTATGACCATTTGAACAAATACTGTTCATTTGGTCAATTTCCAGGACCAGCAGGTTGGTTATCCGGATTTGGTCAATTTTTAGGGTATTCTAAGTTTGTTTTCTGGGTAAGGTTTCTTCATCAAAGTTGTGTCATTATGTGTCTAGTTTCACTTCCAATTGGCCTTGTACCAATTGGAGTTACACAAATCAAATTAGAGCTACCCAAACACACTGGACCAAGGTTCAAAAATTCTGTCACAATTGGGCAGTATACTATTTTAATTCGAATACCACAATGGTCTCCAATTTAAGGTCAAAATTCATCAAATGGTCACTAATTAACCATTAGAACTTAAATTAAACATCTAAACATTAAATCCTCAATTAAATCTCAAAACCCTAACCTTAACAATCCATCACTTCATCTATCATACACAAATCAACATCTAAGTCTAATATAATTATCAAACATCATTCCCAAGCAATTTAATTCAATCAAATAAAAAATTCTCAACCTTCCCCCATAGCTACTAAAAATTAGAATGTTCCTAACATGCAATTTTTTTTCAAATTTTCTCCATTTTCTAACTTAACACAAAGTTCAAATAAAAAATATAAAGAGAGAAGTAAGAGATTTAGCACTAACCTTAATTGAGTTAACTCCAAGAATTTTAATTCTTCTATTTCTCTCTTTCTTTTTGCTCCCAAGCTCTTAATTAAGGTTAGATAACAGATTTTAATGAAGATGGCTAGGAAATAGAGTGAGTTTTCAAGGGAGATTGAAGCTTGGAAGAATGGCTATGGAGGAATGGTGGAAGAGAGGGTTCGGCTGGAAATGGGAAAGAGAAGAAGCATATTGTTTCTTCAATTTTTTTGCCCATTTTATGCTTTTAATTAAGTTTATAGATAAGTGTCGCAATATGATTGGGTGGGGGCATTTTAATAATTCCAAATTTCCTTCATTTTCTTTCCTTTTTTTTTCTACTCATTTTTAATTAAATTTTTAGCAATATTTATTCACATTTTATGTCATAATAATTATTTACTTAACTGGAAAATTTGGCCAAAAATCATCTCTGAAGACGAAATGAGCAAAATGCCATCCATTTGGCTTATTGAGCTAAAATCGTCTATACCGACCTAAAATTTTTTTTAAGCATTTTCTTGGCATTCTAATGCCATCGAAACCTTAATTACTCTTCTTTAGAGTCTCAAAAATTATTTTATGAATTTTCTCCTGGGTTTAGGGCTCCTAACTGTGAAGACCACAACTTCCCACTAGGTTACCCATCGCTAGGGCACCGGCTCATTTAACTTGGTTGTGTTTTATTTCTAAAATTTTTTCTAAATTTTTCTTATTAATATTTAAGTTATTTATGACTCTTCACTCTAGTTTACATATAGTTCCAGTCATTCTAGCTGTCCGAACAGACATTAGTCACCAGAACAGTCAAATGTACGGACTTGCTAAAGTGAGAGTGTTACAAATAATATGTTCTCTCACCCATAACTGTCACTTCTTCATTATGAGAAGTTTTCAATGTGATTCTTTTTAAGCAACAATCCACAATAACTTAGTGTTTTGACAACCAATCCATCCCCAAAATCACATTAAACGCATGAAGAGGTAATGCTATCAAATCAGCAGGGAACTCATATTCTTGATTTCTCAAAAGACAATCCCTATAGACCCTGTTCACTGTCACACTATGGCCTAAAGGGTTTGTGACTAGAATATCTTGCTCAATTGTACATACTCATATACCCCTCTCTTCTAGCATAGTGGTGCAAATATATGAATGTGTAGAACTTAGATCTCTCATGCCTCTATCACCCCTAGTACTAGGGGCATGACTTTGTACCTCCTCCTCAATAGCCCTCTGTGGCTTTGACTTCATTCCTTAACCTAAAATAGACAGAAGAGTAGATCTGCATAAGTGTCACCTCAATTCCCTATAGATGCAATGCATGATCACACACATGTCATATCTTTCTACCTATCTAGGTCTAGGAACGCCTAAACCAAAGCTCTGATACCACTAAATATAACACCCTATACCTGATCTATAGTGAAACTGAGCAAAGGAATGTCACATTCTGTGCATGGAGTATCTAAACTTGTATTAGAATAATTTTCTTTCTTAATGTTTACTTTTTATTTTTAACAAATTTCAAATGGAAAAATTACAATAATTTTCCCTAAACATTTAACATCTACCTGTTAATAACAATATTTAAATTTTCCAATTGCAACAATATTGACAATCAATTCTCATCATATTTGTATTCAACTTCATTCTTTCATCATATGCAAATATTAACATATTATATATTCAGACATAAACCTGTACGTGTAACAAAATATGTTTATACCTAAATTTACAGTCATCCAAAATAAATTTACATCACGTGTTTTTGATACATGACAAAAGGGTATACAAAAATGAGTGACAAAAAGCATCTAGTGTTGATAGTGCATTTACCACAAAGTTCAAATACGAGGTGACTTTGGACTTTCTTACAGATCCGCTCTTTCCTCTCCTGTCTGACTATCTACTCCTTACTTTATGTACTTACGCGAGGAAAAACCTACGCGCTAAGCTTTACAACTTAGTGGCGCACTCTAAATTAAAAAAAAAATGTTTAAAAATAAAAGAACTCAAAATATCAAATCTATAACCATTTCCAAATACAAACATACTGAATCAATTAAATGATACAATGATTATATGAAATCTTTAAAATTCAAGGTTTAACTTAATTCTCATTATATTTGTGCACATTCTCTTAATTAAATCACATTTTAAGATTTGTTACATGTCCACAATAACCTATGATAGAACTATATGGATTGGATATGGGACTTTTGGTACTGAACACTCGGTGTCTCCAACTGGTTCAACAATGAGCACTTGGTACCTCTATATAACTGTTAACACAAACCATAATAAAATTCGGCACTAAAAGCAATGGATAAAGAATCACTTACTGAGCACTCGGTGCCTCTAATAGTTATTCTTAATCCATTAACATAATTAATGCAGTACTACTAATGATGTCCCCTATTGACATGCCAACTTATCCAAAACAACAATTCACTTTCTAGGTTTACCCAGGCTTAATAAGGTAATTATAATTTTTATTTTCTCATGATGTAATCAACAATACTTGTATGCATATAAACTTTTGCTATTATCATATTTTTATATCACATGCATTTAAGTTTCATACATTTGTATAAAATTTACACATATGATGACCATTGTCAAATTCCAATAAAAATCAGACTTTATGCATTACTTTGCTCAAGCATTTTGACCTAGTACTTGTAGGAATTAAATTCAATTTTTTTCATGAGATTTTTAAATCTATGTCTTAACTTTAATATAGTTTTTGAATCACTTAATTTAGATTCAAAGATAAAAAGTTATGGTAAATTAATCAACAGCTATCCTTAAGCAAAATTTCAACTTCACTAGTTATAGGGCAGGTTCTGGACAAATTTTGGAGTCCGAATTTGAATAGGTTGTAATCAGATTTTGCCAATTTATTCTTCATGAAAGTTGTTCCCTTAGATCTTAACTTTTTAACAAAACAAGAATCACCTCATTTGGAGTTTCTTAGCATAAGTTATACCCATTTCACTTCGAATAGTCCAGAATGCACTCCTACTAAGTTCCAAATTTTGTGCCCTATCTTCAAGCCAATTTTAAGGTCACTTACACACAATTTTAGGCAGTATTCCTTCATGAAAGTTTTAGCCTTATGTCTTAACTTTCATTTTCCATAAAATTTCATGTCATTTGGAATTGTAGAATGTAAATTATAGGCCTATGAATCATTACTGTCCTAAATTTTCAGTCAATTCAGGTAAACAGGGCAACAAATTTAAAATTCCACCAAAAATTCTAGTAGCAAGGGTTTTATAGCATCTTTTTTAGAATTGAACTTTCATATTTCCATTTCAATCTTCAATTTGAATCATTTCAAAATCAGGACTACAACTCAAGTTATGAATGAAAATGTACAAACTGTTCCAAACTTTAGTCATACCCAGAGTAATAACAGGAAATGCAAGGATTTCACTAGGCAACCAACAAAATCAATTTTTAGTTATAACTATAAAGTTTTAGGGTATTCATTTATCTTTCCAATGGTTCAAGAATTATACTATTTCAAGTTCTGGAGCACAAGTTATAATTTTTAAAGTTGGGTATTTTGCTTCTGGAAACTATCAGGTCAGTTTTCCATATTTGCGAAGCAAAAAATTTTTGCCCTCAAACACCATCTTAGCAAGGGAATTAGATCTAGCACAAAACTATAAAATTTTAGAGTATTCATCAAGGTTTTCATAGACATAAAGATCACAAAAATCTAACTTTCTTAGCTCAAGTTATGAATTTTTAAAATTGACTAATCCTGCTGCCCTACTAACAATTTTAGATTTTCAACTCACTTACAAATCCCTAATGCTTCTAGTTTATCAAGTTCAAGAAGTCTCTATCTTAATATGATAAAACAGGGAAGATATAGCACTAACCTTAGTTGGAAATCAAGGGTTATCGCCTTCTCTTCAAGCCTCTACCAGACTAGAATTCTCAAGTAAACAGATTTTTTCAAGCTTTAATTGCTAACTCTTCTTACTTCCTTTGCTTGGCTTCTAAAAATTGGTAGGATTTAGGGTTTGAATTTGAGATTTTCTCTTCAAATTTTGAGAGAAATGGCTGTTGGAAGAAAGAAATGAGAAGAGGAGAAGGATGAGATAGGGTGGCTGGCTGGTTTGGGAGGATTTTATTTAGAAGTTTCTTAGTTTTTACCCAATGGTCCATCATCCTTCACCCATTGGTCCATAAGATGTTTTTCTATTATTTCTAAATTTTTTCCAAAACTTTATAATCTATTCAAGGTAGTCCTCTACCCTTTTATTTATCCCTTAGCTTATTGATTAATTTACTTTAGTCCTCTAACTCTTAGTGGTCAACTTCCCAGTGGAGTTACTCATCGCCAGGACTTGTGCACATTTAACTAATTTCTAATGCATTTCTTTTATTTTCTTTCAACCTTACTTGATCTTTATTAAATTAAATTATGACTCCTTACTTTAATTTAAGGGTGGTTCCAGACATTCCAATCATCCGAATAGACATTAGTCACCAGAACAGTAGAATGTACGGAACTACCAAAAGTGAGGGCGTTACAATTGCCTTAATCCACCCACACACCTTTTCACCAACTCGATTTTTCCTCTTCCCTTATGCTTCTTTGCTTTTGTCTAGAGAACCCCCTTCCCCCTTCTCTTCTCACTCCTATCTTTCTCCTTTTACTCCACTAAGAACTTGACCTTAACCCTTCCATCTTCTTTCTTTACCTTTTTGCCAAAACTTTAAAAGATTCTTTATTTGATTTGCTTCATTTTCTTTTCTCATAAATTATGATCTTACTAATGATCTAGATTCATATCAGGATTTGTAAGTAAAAAGCCTAAGAAAAGGAATAATGAAAAGAAAAAAAAAGTCTTTCTATAGCTCCAAATCATACGAGAATGCCATTTAGTTGACATGTGCTTATTTGAACAATCTTGGTTAATCTTGTCTTTCTTTGATAAAAATCAATACGATCTTTATAAGGTTCCTTATTATACTCTATTTTCAGCCATGGAAATACCTTGGAATCACTCTCTATTAGTTTTTTTAGTCATCTTTCCTTTTGAATGCGAAACCCATTTCTTAAGGCCACTTATGGAGCTATAATTTCTTCAATTCGTTGCCACCCCAACTAGTAGCCACTATTACTTTCTTTTTTGACTACCTCTATCTACTTTGGCTAAACTCTAGTGATTTTAAATTCATTTAACATCATAAGGAAGAAATAATGAAAGGCACCTGAGCCACTTTACCACAGTGCCTTCATTTCATCCCTATTCTTATTTTCTCATTACTACTTTCTCTCCAAAATTTTGCCCTAGTACCAATCAAGAACAATTCCACTCCTTGTAATATTAAATGGCTTTTTTTTTCTAATTCAATAAAAATTTAGTATTAGTGAAATTCTCTTTGTTGAGATTATTAGATTGCTTGGGCTTTTTGTACTATTGGTAGTAATTGCTATTGGAGAGTTTAAGGGGTTCTTTGGTAGTTAAAGCAATTATAGCTTATTGTGATTCTGAAAGATAGATTTGAAAACCATTTTCTACTTCAGGGTGTGGGATGGAGAGATGAAAAGAAGTTAGCATGATTTATGGTTTAAGTATGTTCTCAATATGTTTGATACTTGTAATCTTGGTTTATGGATTTATGGTTCGTAATTTATGGATTATTATTTATTATTTGAAGGTTTGACTTTTGATTTTAGATTTGTCCATAAATTTGAACTTTTGCTCACAGTTTGTGCATTTTAAGACCTTTGTGATTTTGGGGAGAAAGAGACTAGAAAAAGCAAAGATAGAGATACAGAGTTTAGGAGGAGAGAGATAAAAGTAAAGGTTTAAAACACAACGGAACCATAAATGACAATTTTAAAATTCAAAACTACCAAATTTGACACATACATCACATGCAATATTAAAGCATCCAACAAGCAATTAAAGGAACCATCACAACTCTTGTGACTCAATTGTCATCAATCCTAATTTTAAATTAGGAAAAAAAATGAAAAGGAAGAAACAATCAAGAAACAAGAGCATCACCTCTTAATGTGCGAAATCAAAATTCACTACCCTTGATGGAATCAAACCAGAGACTTTCAATAGTGAGCCCTCTAATCCGTCCACATGAACCATAGCATCCAAGATCTCTAGCCTTTTAAGTCAATCCATCCTTTAGAAACCCTCTTTAGTCAACCACCGAGAAGCAAGGAAGGATGAATTCAACCTTGGGAGAATACAATGGGTGATGTGTTTTCTTTAGCAAAGAAAGAAACACTTTCTCTCTAAAAGGGAAGCAAAACAAGAGTGAACAACTTCTAATATCTCGTATTAGCTAAGAAGAAAGAAGAAAAAGATGAAAAAGAAAATGGATTGGTTATGTCTTCTTTTGTTATGGAGATTTTACACTAAAATGGCTTCCTCTTATACTTAAGGTAATGGCTTACTAGAAAAGCCACTCAACACTTGGTCAAGAAAGGCCTACATGTCTCTTTCTCAAGGAGACACATGGATGGACCCACTACTTGGTCTTGTCTCACAAGGATAAGGGCCCATGAGAAAGCCCACTGACTTGGCATTTTAAGTCACAAGCCAAAGCCCACATCCTATATTATATGACCAAGGCCCAATGAGTTAGTGGAGAATTATGGGATCTTCCACTAACTATGGAAGAGGCCTACATCTCATTCTTGTTTTACAAGAATAAAGCCCATATCCATTACATGAATATTGTTTTTATCTATCACATGGATCTAATTTATTCTTGTCTTTTCTTCATGTTTAGGACCTACCTATTTATATCTTATATAAACTAAGTCCATAACACATAACATCTATTCAAGTGAACTTACCTTCAAGACATGCTAAAGACTTTGTAATTAGACTGCAAACCAAGCTCATTAATTTAATTAATCAATTAAACACTTTAATTAATTAATCAAATTGATTTTTATTGATCACTTTAATTTGGTTGTGTGTGACTTCTTAGGTTTATAACTAATTAGCAATAAGATTATAATATCAATATCTTGATATTACTAAAAACTTCTTTCTACACCTAGAGTAAAACTTTCATTTTATTATTGGCTCTCATAAGTTATCATTGACACCTAACATAGTGTGTCCTGACTACCTAACTAGTAATGAGTGATATTTCTTCATTCTTAAAACCTTAATCATACATATCATGCACTCTAATTCCCTTCATTACAAAGTCTCGATCTTTAGCTATAAGCGGTCACAATTCATGTCAAACCCTATTTGCTTAGACCACATGACCTTATCTTGATTCTAATTCTTTATTAATAAAGCTCACCATTAAAAACTTTTCTAACTAGGTTATATTGTCCTAGCTAGGAATTTTCTTACCAAGAACATTCAAATAGCATAAGACTTTATCTCTATTTACTCAGGGCAATGAATTCTTTTTTGAATAAACAACTATCTCCATATATAACTAAATCAAGCCAACACAGGTTAGAGCACCCATACATGACTAACACAGGTGCGTAAACAATATCAAACTCAAGTCACTTATACATGAGAAAATCACATCATCTCAGGTCAGGGAAATATGTGCATTATTATTATATAAATGATAATTTATTGATAAGAGTAAACTCTATATAAATATCATCTAAGAATCATTTGTTCCATTGATTTATCTTACAAGTGCTTACATGTTTGTCGCAACATCATAATGTTAGATAGCATGAGAACTTTTTAGTATATCATACTAATTTATGAAGACAAGTAATGGTAACAGTCTAACCTGATAGATCATATCCCAACAAAGTATCATGGACTATAAACAATCATTTAAAGCACTTGTACTAGACAGTTCTGTCACTGATATTCTCAACACTTGATAATGGAATTTCTAACAATGTACTTATGGACTTATTCAAATAAAATAAATACTTTTAACTAAATGAATAAGTATTTATTAACAAAAGCGAGACAACATAATTAGAGAGAGAAAGCAAAAGGAAAGAGAGAGAATACCATGGAGAAATAGGGGGGCACGTGGGGCGGGTAGTATAGTATAGTCTTTTTATTTGACATTAACAACAAAATAGTGAATTTTTTAATAGATAGATTACTTTGTTAAAAAATCAAAATGTAGACTTACTAGTTCAATTTTAAAAATAAAGGGACTAACTAATTAATATTGATAAAACTCAAGGAGTAAATGTAATACCCACCATTTTTCAATGTAGGAATTCTTATTGTTGATGGGAAATCCTTATGGAATTAAGATTTTCACAGACAAGAAAGTGGTGATGGGGAATCATATATGCATATTTGTATATGTATGTATGAAATTGATGTGTTAAAGTCTATTTACATGTGTGTTTTGTTAAGAAAAGAAATCAAGGTATCCTTGTGGGCAAACAGAACTTCGACAGCAGAAGGTTGGACTTTCGACAGCAGAAGTCTCTTTTTACTGTTTAATTACCCTTTTGGACAAAATAGACTCCGGCAGCTGAAAGCTAGGCTTTCAATAGTCGAAAGTGCCCTCGATAATAAGGGTATAAATAGCCCACTTAGTTTCATTTTTCAAAGAAAATTAGTATTTTTCTCTCTCATTTAGCTGTTATTGCATGCAAAGGGTTTAAGTTGAAATCTTTAAGGCAATTTCATGTTTTGGATACCTTGATGCTTGGATCTTCTTTGGGGAAGTCACGAGAGAGTAAGTTGAAGCTGAGACCATCAATCCTCTCAATTCAAGTTTAAGGGAAAAGAGGTAAATTTTCTTTCCTTTTGGTCTTTTAGATGGTCTTCAAGTATGTTTTATAGGATATGTTGTTTTATGTGAGGTGCATGTAGATTTTGAGTTGGATTTCTTTTACAGAGGTTAGAAAAGTTGTTGCATGTAGGGGGTTTTGATGATTTTGGCATGCTAGTTCTTGTTATGCTTTTCTTGAGAAAAGAGTAGAGTGTTTAGAGGCATAAACTAGCTAGATTTCTTATTGTTTTAAAAAGATACAATGAAATTGATGTTTTTCTTATTTCTTTGAATTGTTAATGTTATGTTTGAAGTTTAGAAGAATCTTGAATCCTTATTGTTGATGGATGCATTTAGCATCTAAGGATGTTTTTTAGTCATAAATACATTAGAAATGTGTTTTTTCTATTGGATTGTGTTTTGGAGTCTCTGGAAATTTCCAGGTTCGGCTACTAAAAACTATTATTTCAGCAGCCAAAGTAGGCAGTTTCTCAAGAAAATCTAGAAAATTTCTAGGTTCAATAGCCGCAATCACTTCTGGACAAAAAAAAAAAATTAAAGCTTAAGACTTTGACAGCCAAAGTCTAAGATTTCAACAGCCATAGTAGCTACGCTTGAAAAAGACAGTTGATGTTCAAGACTTAGGTAGCTAAAGTCCCTTGCTTTGACAGCCAAAGTTGGTTTTGCTAACCTTATTTCTCCTTTTGTTTTAAGGCTTTGAAACTTGGTTTTATAATTCAAAAAGACCTAGATGATCTACATTAAAGGTCCTTTACATGTTTTAGGGAGTCAAGGATATAGAATTGATATGTTTATTATTTCACCACTTAATTAGAGTCGGTGATCAAAGTTCAAGGAAGTCAGGCCTAAGTCGATTTGATGTTAGAACATCCTAGGCAGCACACATGAGATTAAGTCTACTTGCTAGATCTATAGGGTAAGAATAAATGAATAAGTATTGTAAGAGGTAAGTATAAGCTATTTAAATTAATTTCGAATGCTTTTTAATTACTTTAATTTATGCTTTAAGCATAATCATGCATCACGAAATGCATTGATATTAGAGTGCAATGCATTAGAACGATACTTGATATAATTGCATATATATTTATAATGTGAGATAGATTATGGATGACCTACTGACTCTCATATGGTATATGGTATTATGTTATGTATGTTATGAATCCAAAAATCTAGGTAAAGTCCCTATGAGGCCCATGGCACATGGCATAAGTCATGTTTTAAGCGAAAATTCTAAGGAGCTTCTATATAAGCCAGACGCATTGGATATATTAAGCAAAAGTTCTAAGAAGCCTCTGTATAAGCCGAGCACATTGAATTATAGGGGAGTCACTAGTCACATGACTATCATGTTTGCATATGTTTGATGATTGATGCATTCATGTGTTTAACAAACCATGTGTATGTAATTAAAAGTGTATATAATTACTTTAGGAAGTTTAGGCTTACTAAGCCTCCCAGCTCATCCCCCTTAACCAAAACAACCTTTGCAGGTAGTAGGAGCACAGAAATATGGGAATGGTTATGGCATGTTAGAAGAACAAATGTTGTAATAGTGTTAACAGTCAGTATGTTACGTATAGATGTATTAATAGTATAGAAGGATGTATTTATGTCATGTCGTGGTGTCCTATAAGTGAATGTATTTTGATTGTATGTTTTATATCTTTAGTGTGGGCATGCATATCTAATGTATGATGACATCATATAAATGTGTTTGCCAATAGGTTGTTTAGATGTATGTGTAGTGAGTTGCTCTAATGGAAAAGCATGATAAAATCTGAATGCATAATTATGTAATGAAGATAAAGTACTATTCTATTAGTCACACTAAATTTGAGAAAGTTAGTAAAAGTTTAATGGTATCAATAACCCTCTTGAATATTTCAATACTAAGGGTAGACTGAATGTTCACAAAGAAGTAAAGATAGTGTGATTAATAGGATATAGTTAAAGTAAAGATGTTTTGACTAAGAAAAAGATATCCCTTAAGGGGAACATTTCAAAAGTTTATGTATGAAAATGATGAATATCCATAACAGAATAAGAAAGTAAAGGTTTATATCTTGCTTTCTCTGGGAAACCAATTCAAAGAAAGTTATGTAGTCTATAGCCGTCATGTAAAGTTTACAGAAAGAGTTTAGTTTTGTACAAATGAAGTTTAGTACAATAGTTATGATAATGAAAGACAAAAACAAAAAAAGAAATTTCCATATAATTACTTAAAGTTTTAAGCTCTTTTTGAGAAGTCTTAGTCTTAGGGAGGAAAAAACCTCCCTTAGACTTTAAGACTCTATGGAAAATTCTAAAGCAATTATGTGGGCCCTTAGAACGTCAAAGTCTTCAGTCTTAGGCTTACTACGGGTTCCGACAATCTTAAACTGACCTGTTCTTTAGCACTGGTTACGACCCCCTGGCCGAGTCATGACAGTAAATAAGTGTTTACCCTAAATATTATTATAAAATATATATTTTATATTTAATTGATTATTTATATAAATAGGTTTAGTAATGGGTACTTAATGCATAAAATTTGAACTCAAATTAGTACTATTAGTAAACTCGAACCCATTAAAAATCCAGTTACATATTAGTTGAATTCATTATGCTAGCCTATTTACAAAGCATATTAACCATTAAATGGAAAAGCTTTTGTAGAGGATTGAAACCTAGGTTCCTTTTAGCATATTAGAAGAAGAATAAAAAATAATTAAATAGCCCTTGTAACATATTCAACTCTAGTTAGATTTTCATATGTTTTAATGCAACTTCTAAGAATGGTTTGGGGCTGAGATTTAAGTCCCTTAGGAGGTTGAAAAGAGTAGAGAAGTTGGGTTATGAATAGGTAAGGTTACTATTCTGGGTCAAAAAGGAGAAGGTGGCTTACAACAATAGAAATAGGGTATAATGGCTCAATATCCCAATAAAGGTTGGTAGGAGGTTGGCAATAGCAATAGAAGAGGCAATGGATAAGTTCATATTGTACCAAAGGTGGAGAAATTATATAATACATATGTGATTCCATGTAGGATAGCCGATATAAAATGACAATCCAGTTAGCATTATATACATATATGTAGGTGGGTCTCACAAATATGTAACCACCATGTAGTTTTTTTTTTTTTTTTAATTGATTTTAATAACTGTAATTACTTATGTGTTAATTTTGTAATGGCTTGTCATTCTATGTAACCAGCTTATTAGAATCACTGTTGCACTATAAAATTATTCTCAAAGGAGAGGGGGTAAATTATGAGAGAGGAGGATGGCTGATTGCAACAAAGGGTGAATGGGCTTAAGGTTATTTTAAAATTTAAAATTTTATTCTTGTTCAACTTTAGCAAATTACACAGTGACAAATGGTAATTTCACTTCCAATTACATGGAAGGACATTTTTGTTACATTTTAAAATAGAAATAGCTAATTTATGATTCTTGTCAAACCTTAAGAATCATGCAATTTTCCTTGATATTTATTAATGACCATTTTCTTAAATAAAAAAAAAATAACCATCTATATAATACCCATTTGAATAAACAATTATCGTGTATGTATCCTTTTTTTTTTTCAATTTTTTGAAATATTTAAAGAATTGTCTTGTTAAATTTTGAGCCTGCTGATGAGTATTCCATGGATTTATGGCTATGGTTATTATAATTTTTTTTCCCTCTAATTGAATTTAAAAGTCCAAATGTTTATATTAATTATATTAATTTTGGACAATAAAATTCAACTTATGAAATTTGATAAAATTATAAATAAAAAACAAAATTAATTTTAGAAATTTAAATTTTGTCCAGCTGAAATACCAGATGGAATTTCTCTCTATCTTTTAAAATTAAACAATTTCCACATGATATAGTGAAACAAATAACATGATTAAACTCATGAGTTAGATCCAACCCTAACTTAACCTACCATTAAAGAAATAAATTAACACTCGGTTAACCTAAATTCACATTTGCTCATTTGAGTTATTGCCACAAATTTCAAATTTTGATTTTTTTTTTACTATATTTAATCAGTGATAATATATAAGCATAATTTGTCTACTTTCTAAACCAAGAAAAAAAACAAGATTTTTTTTACTAGAAAAATTAGGATAGTGAAAATTTAAATTTGAATCTATCAAGTGAATGATATATTTTTAAAAAGAAAAATTGACAAGATTGTAATATTGATAAATGCGTACTTTATAAATTAAAAATAATGGCAAGTTAAGGGATCTTCTTCATCCCTTTTCTCCAACAGTGGAAACAATTTTTTATCCCATCCACTCGTCAATTTGACCATAATCAATCCAATTCGTAATTAATTTAAATTGGAAATAATGAAAATCTAAATTATATATAATTTTTTAATGCAAAATTAATGATAAATATGATGACTCATATTATCTGATTTAAAATTAATTCATTTGAATTAATTAGATTAATTCAAATTTTGATTATAAATTAAATGAATAAAATATTTTTGAAAAAATTAATATTTTAACTTAAAAAAATTTGCAACTTGCAAATTGACCCTAGTTTAAACCTTTTTTTTTTTTTATAACAATCGAATGGTAACCCAAATCAATACACAGCTTCCAAATAACTTTACCTGACCTATTTAAAAAAATTTACAAGCTTCCTTTGAAATAAACTATTAATGAGAAAAAATTTTAATTGTCTATAAAAAAAATTCAATTGAATTTTCATATAATTATACTTAATTTTTATTTTTTTAAATAAATTTTTTAAATTAAAAAGAATTGGATTCTTTCATTCAAAACATAAAAAATAAGCAAAAATAAATCAATATAATTTAAATTGAATTCCTATAAAATTCTAGTTTTCAAATAGAAAAAAAAATGATTTGCAATATCTAAAAATGAAAAAAAAATAATAATTCAATATATTTAATTAATTTCTTTTTTGTAATATTTATAATTAGTCGAGTTTAATTTTTTATTAAAATTATATTTATTTTTTGTAAATAAAAACAAAATAAGAAGATAGGTACATTTCTTTTATTTATCAATTATTTCAAATAATAGAATTCAAATAATAGTTTAATTTACACTAAAAAATTTCTGAATTTCAATTTAATATATATATATATTTTAAATTTTATAAAAATGTTCATAGTAAATTGTAAATTATGATTATGTAATTTTTCTTTCAAATTTTTACAGTTAATTTATAATTTTATTTATTTATTTTCTATTTATTTTAAATAAACTCATTTTTAGAAATAGCCTAATACGTATGTATGTGTGCATGTAAATATCTTATCAAAATTATTAATATATTAAATTAAGTATAGACAGCTTTGTGATACAATTTACAGTTGAAGGATGTTTGTGATACACTTGTATAAGTTGAGAGACGATTAGTAAAATTTAGCTATAAGTTAACCTGCAAACCGATAACAACGGGTCATAGAGACTTTAATGACGCTCAAATTAAAATTCAGGGCTTTTTATGATACAAATTAAAATTGAGGGATACTGCAAATACAACTATTTAAGTTGAAAGATGATAGGTGAAATTTATCTAAGAGGATTTCAAGGTTCAAGTGTTAACTAAAATGGTTGCCATTTGAAAGCATAAATTTCAATAGATATCTTTGAACTTTAGGAGTTGAAATAGAGTTATCCTAAACTGAAAAATGTAACATGAAATCCTTGAAGTTTTGCATAATAAAATTTTTTTAACTCTCAATAGTCGATTTGTACAATTCAGAGTAGCAGTAACGTGGATAATTATATCTCTTTTTAATATAACAATAACAAAATCAGCTGTAATTTTCTTCATAAATCAACCATGAAAGAATTTTGGTCGTATGGGATAACGAAGCGCTAAATGTATAGTAGTTTATTAGAGAAACTTTACTTTTAAAAAATAATAGTAATTATCTACGTTATTACCACTCTAGATTGGCCATGTTATTGCCCCTTTAGATTGTCCGTATTAATAAATTACTTATAAATCAGCTATTTAGGTTTAAAAAGATTTTATTGTGTAAAATTTTAAAATTCAAGAATTTTATTTTTTTTTTAAGTTCAGAAATATCTTCATTATAACCATTAACATTTAAGGACAACTATTAAAATTTACTCTCATTTAAGAAACAGTGTCAAGAGTCTCACATCTAAAGATTACAATAAATTCAAAGAGTTTTATAATGGTAAAAGACCAGCTAATTAATTGATTAGTTTTAACGTTTTAGCATCGATAGATCCAAGTTTAAGCAAGTGCATCTCATATTTTACGAACTCTTACCTTGATCAACTCATTTGTTTCCAACAGTTGGTCTCAAGTTTGTGATAATTTGAATTGAATTTTTAGTAAAATTGAATTAAATTATTGTATAAGAATGATTTCAAATGGTATGTGTGATCGTCTTCAATGATTCATCCGTCTGAAAAGTCTTGAAATAAAAATGTATTTTTTCTGCACATAACATTTTTATTGTGGAAAGCTAATTATCATCAAACGTGTCAAGATTACAAATTTGAACATGAGATAGGAGTTTGGAAAAAATAATAGAATTTATTTTTTTTAATTGAAAATTAAGTCATTTTGGGAAAAAAATTTCATTTCATATTTATTAAAAAAATTTAATCAATTACTAATATGTTTTTATAAAAATAAAGTTATTCAATTATTTCTTTAATAACCATGCAAAACCAAATTGTGATAGATAAAAAAGAATTGAAGAAGTATTATTATTAAAGTGTTTTACATTTAATTATATAATTAATTTTACTAATGAACTTTAATTTAGTGATACTTAAATTATTTTCAAAATTGTGAAATTTTGAATTTAAATCTTAATCAAAACTATTTATATAAAAAATATATACATATAAATTAATATGTTGGATTAACAATTTTAATACTTGTATCCATCCCTAACTCAATTAAAGTTAATTATGAACTATTTGTATTCATCATAAATTCAATTATTATTGTTTAAGTGCTATCCAAAATTATTTAATTTATATTTTATATTAATTATTTGTATTCTAAAAATTATAAAATATGTAAAATATTTAAATTCTTTATAAAATATATGTTATTTTAATTAATTATTTATATAAATAATGCATACTTAATATTTAATATGTAAATTTTAAAAAATATCCAAATTTAATATGCACATTATTTTCAATTCTTAACTTGTATTAAACTCAATTTTATACTACTTAAGCCCTTTTATATATGATTCCATCTAATTGAGTGCTCGAAAATACTCCATACATTGCAATCCTTCTGATTGCCTCTATGTCATCCCTCTCAATACGAACACATTTTGCAATTTCTCTATATATCATGCCCTAATAGCCCAAAATCAAATAATCAAAATTGAATAAAATAAAATATAAATCAGATAATAAACCAAAATCAAAGAAAATAAAAGTATCAAATAACCCAAACCCAAAGAAACCAAGAATCAAACTCAAATAATCCAAACCTAATTGAACAAAATCAATTTTAAACCAACTAATTAAAAAAAGTCAAAATGATGGAAACAAAGTTGTTGAAACAATCATTAATTGTTATAAACCCAATTGATGTCGCCATTGTCACCGTCGCTGCTAACTGGTCACTAAAAAATTGATCAAGTAATTTTTTTTTTTCCTTTTACTCACTATAAAAATTAATTAATTTTGTAATCGATTTTTACAATCGACGGAATTCGATTGCTGTTAATAATAAATTTTATAATTAATTTATAATTTTAATTTTTTTAATAAAATGATTAATTTTTAAAAATTTAACTATTGATTTATAATTTTTTATTAAATCAATTGCTAATCAATATTAAAAAAATATTGAATATACGATTAACAACCAATTTTAAAATTGATAACTATTAGCAATCAATTAAGAAATTGATTACTATAAAATATGTTACTATTAGCAATTAATTTAAAAATTAGTTGCTAACAACAACTAATTAGAAAATTTATTACAAAATTAAATAGTTACTTTAATTAGCTTCAAAATTTAGCAATCGATTTATAATAAGTTGTAAAATTCAATTGCTATTAGCAACTGATTTAAGTCAGTTGCAAAAATTGATTGTTAATAGTAATTAATTTATGAATTAATTGCTAAATTTATAACCTCTTTTTAAAAGGTTTTAAATTTGTAATTAATTTCTTATCATTACTATTGTAATTGATTTAAATCAGTTACTAAAATGTTTTCCCTATAAAATTCTCGTCATTTTTTGTTTTTTCATTTATTTATAATTGATTTACAAATCAGTTACCAACCGATTTTTACAATTGAATTAAATTAATTGCTAATAATAATAAATTTTGTAATTGATATTAATTACAAAATTTCCCACAAAATTTTCTATCTATTTTTTTTAAATTTGTAATTAATTCATGAATTGATTATTAAAAGCAACTAATTTTCAAAACTTTTTATCTAATTTTTTTTTAAATTAATAATCAATAATCAGTTACAAATTCATTTTTATAAACTACTACTCTTCTTTTTTTTTTTTTTTCTCTTTCTTCTTTTTTTTTTCATTTTCTTGATATTTTTTTCTTTTTCATCTATTTTAATCATTTTTTCATTTCTAATCTATTTTTTTATTATCTATTTTCTTTTTCATTTTTTTTCTCATTTAATTTCTTCTTATCTTTTTTTTTTCTTCTCATTTAATTTCAATTCATCAGCAATTAATTGAATTAAATTAGTTGCTAATAATAACTAATTTTGCAACCAATATCAATTGCAAAATTTCCACAAAAATTTCTATCTATTTTTTTTAATCAATTCATGAATCGGTTATTAAAAATAATCAATTTACAAAATTTTTCATCACTTTTTTTAAATTAGCAATCGATAATTAATTATTAATTCATTTTTATAAAATATTATTTATTTTCTTTTTTCATTACTCTTTTTTTTCTCTTTCTTCTCTTTTTTCTCATTTTTTTCCTTATTTTTTCTTTTCTATTCATTTCTAATCTATTTTTTTATCATCTTTTTTTATTATCTATTTTCTTTTTCATTTTTTATTTTTCTCATTTAATTTCTTCTTATCTTTTTTATTTAACTTTTTTACTATAATTTATTTTTTGTTTATACATTTTTTATTAGTAAATTATCTGTGGTGCTAATTAATTTTTTTTCTTAATTATTTGTTATAATATATATATATATATATGTCAATTTTTTACTAATTCTTCTTATAAATATATTTTTATATTTAACTTTTTGTTATTATTTTGATTAGTACTTATTATTGGTAATTTTTTTTGAAAATATTTTTAAATTACTTTTGTAGTACTAATTTTTCATTAATAAATTATTATTTTGGTAATTTTTAGAATAATTTTTTATTAATAAATTATTATTTTTGTAATTTTTAAAATAATTTATTTATGAGAATTTTTATTTGTTATTTAGAATTTTTTTTAAATTAATAACTAGCAATCGATTGTTAAATCTATTACAAATAGTAATCTGACTTATAAAGCGATTATAAATTTATCAAATTAAAAATAATAATTTTTTTATAATTAATTATGTATCAATTACTATTAACAATCGATTTCGATCACTAAATTAATTACTCATAGCAATTAATAATTTTTAAATTAAAAATTTTATTTTTTTAAATTTAATTATTTTAATAATTAATTAAAATTTTAATTACTATTTAATTATTAATTTAAATTAAATTAAAATCATTCGATTCAATTTAATTTTAAGTTAAAATTGAGTTTTCCTTTAAAAAAAAATTAAAATCCTTCAGTGGTTGAATTTATAAAAATCGAACCATATGAGATCTAAATTAAACTCAAGTATGTGATATTTATTCCTTTAAACTAAAAACGTTAATTGTAATCGAAATTCATCCTCAACCCAGACAGGGCTGAATGCTGTGAATGGAAAGCACTTTCATTTGATGGATATTCTCTTTCGCAACAGTAAAGCTTTTAGTTTTCAAAGAAAAATTACAAAAATGAATTTGCTGAAAGAGGCACGTCAATGTCCCATTGCAGCAGCGTATGCAGATGCAAATGCAAGGTTGGGAGATGCCTCTGAATCTGATGACGTCCTCTGCCCAAACCCAATCTTGTATTCTGAACTAACAATTGTCTTTTTGACTGACCATCCAAACCCATTTATTTCTCTTTCTCTTCCTCATCACATGATATCGCACATTCTTCGAGAGAGCACGAGGCTCTGTCAGCTTAGACCAACTGACCAACCTTCCGTTTTCATCTTTATAATCTTTGACTCCGTCCCTCTCTCTCTTTTGTAAAGTTTAATATTCTATACATATATATAATTACTTATATAAATAAATTAGTATAAAATACTCAGCACATCAACTTAATCGGAATGAGTATTATTTTTTAAATTTAAATTCGATCTCGATGATATGTTACTTAAATCTGATTCAATAAGAGTAAGTTGGATTGGATGGCTGAAATACTGAGGCAATTAAGAATTCCTTCAAAAAGTGAGAATTGAAATTTAGTTTATGAGTAAATTATAATTTAATTCATAAAATTTTATTAAATTTATAATTTAATTATTATAATTTTAAAATTAAATAATTTAATCCACATCTCAATAATTATATAAATTAATCATTATCATTAGAATTCCAATTAAGTTATGTAAATTCTAATAGAAATAAAAAAAATAATTATTAATTCTATTTTCAATATGAAAATAATTTAGTTCTTTAAATTTTATTTTATTAATATTTTAATCTTTAGTATTTATTTTTTGATATATATATATAGAATAATATAATATATGAAAATATTACAAATTGATATAATATATATATTAAAGTAATAATGAAATAAATAGAATTTTCTAAAATTATAATGGTTTATTTGTAAAAAATTATAATATTTAAGGATTAATTTGTAAAATATATGAGTAATTTTATAATTAATAAAGAATTAAGTAATCCATATTTTTAATAATTATAATTTAAATTTAAAATTTTTTTAATTTAATTGAACTTACGTATTAAAATTATAAAGATTAAATTATTAAGAAAACAAAATCTCGAGAACTAAATTAATTTCAACTTAAAATAGAATTAATGTCATTTTGATCATTTTTACTAAATATAACAGAAAATTAACAGTGATTCTGATAGCAATAATTAACTTGTAGATTCATAAAATGTCAATGAATAAATTGTTTGATTTTAAAATTATATGACTAAATTATAAATTTAACCAAATTTTAGAAATTAAATTATTTTCAACTTGAAAATAAAGTTAAAGACATTTATTATTTTTACTAAATTTAATGAGAAATTAATGATAATTCTAATGATAGAAACTAATTTCTAGGTTTATAAAATGTTCAAGACTAAATTACTTGATTTTAAAATTATAGAGATTAAGTGAAAAGTTTGATTAAATTAATGAAATAAATTGTGGAGTTTATCCTTAATTTATTTATTATTTTTGGACACATTTCATATATAACTCTAGCTATTCTATATATTTTGGCTTAGATGTAGATATATATAATTTCGTTTCCTCCAAACACAGGTGAGTACAATCAATGAATATAATATTTTTCTCTCAATAATATGCAATAGTATATATACTACTTCTTCTTCTTCCTTTTATTATTATTATTATTAAAGTTTTTACTTAAAAAAAAAAATAAACTCAACTCAATTTAACTAAGTTTTTATCCCAAAAATTTGGGGTCGGCTATATGGATTCGCTTTCTCCACTCTAAACGATTTTAGATTAAATCCTCATAAATGTGTAATGCTTATAGATCATGTTGTACTAGTTTCATCCAAGTCAATTTATGTCTACCTCTTTTTTTCTTTTTTTCCTCTAATTTAATGTATTCTACTTGTTTAACCGAAATCTCTGTACGTTTACGCTTCACATTACTTTAAAAAAAATCATTTGAGAAAAATATTTTCTTAAGAAAATATTGATGCACAAGTTGTCTTCACCATTTTATATATATATATAAGGAAAATGCCATATATAAGGAAAATTATGGCATTTTCTTCTCATAATGAAACATGTCCGTTCTGAATCGATCTTCTTATTTATGCTCTTACACAAATTCAAGTAAAGCTGATCTCCTTCCATAGAGATAAAAAAAAAATATATTATTTAATTCATAAATTTTAATAAAATTAATTGCTCAATTTTTATATTTTTAAAAATATATTAATTTTTATATTTTATTTTCATTAAACTATTTAATCCATTCATCAAATATGTCGTTATTCATATTATTCAAACTACTATTTAACCCTTATATTTTAAGAAAATTAATTAGTTAATCCTCATATTTTGAAAAGTATTACTATTTAGTATCTCTATTTTAGTGAAACTAATTAATTAGTCTATATATTTTAAAAAATATAGCATTTTAAAAAATATATGCTTGGGTTAAAATAAAAATTTTGCTATGTAGAGACTAAATCTAAATTTATATATATTTTTATTTTCTTGGACATCAATTTTTTTATTTTCTTTGCTTAAAAATTTAACAAAATGATTAACTTTTTTATATAGACATCTTCTACTATTTTTATCAAGAGATGAAAACAAAAAGAGAATGAGGGAGAGAAGAGTGTGGAAGTAGAGAATGAGAAACATGGAGATAGAGAAATAAGGGAGGATAAGTGAAAAATAATGATAAAAAGATTGAGATAGTTTAACTATAAAAGATAATTACGGGATTAAATAATTAATAAAGTTAAATTATAAGAACTAACTAATATATTTTTTTAAAATATAAAAATTAATTAATTAATTTTATTAAAATATAGAAATTAAATAGTAATTTGATCAGAATTAATTAATAAAAAAATTGACAGGGAGATTAAATAGTTTAATAAAAATAAAATATAATAATTAAATAATATATTTTTAAAATATAAAAATTAAATAATTAATTTTATTAAAATATAAAAATCAAATAATAATTGGAGTGACGTACTAGACATCTTACTTAATCAATATGATGCAATTCGAACTTCTCTTCTTGGAATCTAGTGGGAATTGAATTAAGCATGTACATATTTATGGATATAGTCCAACAGAATAATAATATAGTATTACTATAGCTGGCTAGCTAGTAGCTAAGCTAAGGTTTGCGCATCAGTCAACCAGAAGGAGCACAAGGAACTAGCAACGTACAAAAGAGCTCTTTCAATTCAATTTTCATAAAATTGAACTACCCTACATGTCACAAAAGGGCTAGCTCCATATATATGCCCCTGTGCTTGCCTATACATCAGCTGGATCATCCTGCAACATCACATGCACATGCATATTTATCAATTCTCAAATACAAAATTCTTGGGGTTCGGGATTCATTTGCTACTGCTGGCTAGCTACCTGCCTCTTTGCAGTTAATTTGTGCACAACCTTCTCCTTAGCTATGAAAATCAGTAGCAGAAAGCATATGTTGTGTGTGAATGTGATATCCTCTAGTGTTGTTAGGGCTTAGGGCCACTAGGGCTTAGCTCCAACCATGCCTATATATTTATATGTGTTAACCAAAGCTTGTGTTTCTCTGTCTGTGGATGTCTCTGTCTCATCTACAGAAAGATGAATGCTAATTTCTGCGTGGTTAGCTTTCCTAGGAGTGAAAGATTATTTGATTTATTGGCAAATTGGTACCCTCCGTAAACTGCAAATATCATTTTGGACAAGGTTTTAAATTTCAGTTTTCCTCCTTCTTCTTTATAGTAAAAAAAATTAACATATAACCAACGTAAAATATCTTTTTAGGTCCTTGAGAAATGGACCAAACGTCACTTAAGTTCTAATCTAACCTTTTTATCTACTGGAATCTTTAAAATTTTCAACTACCACTTAACATCAATAAATCTTCACTTTTGGATTAAATAGAGATGACTATTTAAATCCTTAAAAACAGCTCGATAGTTATTTAAACCTTATGGAACAAATAAATTTAATTTTAAAACTTTAATAATTTAGTTTATTAATTTATATTATTAATAAATAAATACAATAATTTTATAAAATCTATAAAAAATAAATAAAATATTATTAAAAATATTTAAATTTAAATTTATTAAAAATTATACAAAAATTACTTTTCTTCAACCAAAGACCAAAAATAATTCAGATTTTTCTTTTTTTGTCACCAATCAAACACCAAATTTTAATCTTAAAATCTCCTTTAAAAATTTTTAAAATATCATTAAAAAATATATGAATATTATTAAAATTATAGATATTATTTTATATGTAAAATAAATAACAAAAACCCAAGTTTTTTTTTACTCACAAATAATTGTTTATGCCTTTCGCAAGCGCATTTATTTCACACGTCTGATAATTGGAATAAAAATATATCAACTAATTGGACAGAAAGTTGATTTTTAAGCTAATGAAGCATCAAGAAAATATATTCTTCCAAAAAATAATATATCCAATGGCATTTGATGAGGATATGAAAGTGCTTGGGATTCCATACATGTCTTCTTTCCAAGAAAATCTACCCCTCATGCGCCCATGCAATCTCATAATGTCAATGGACCAACCCACCAAAGAAAATTTTGAAAAGGACCACTGTAGGCATGCCCCCTACCTAGCAATGGCCAAGAAAAAAAGAGCCATAGTGATTCAACATAAGCTTCGGGCATAATTGGATATGCATAAAAATACTCTTATGTGTTGATTAGATTGAATAATGAAGACATTTCTTCTCCATTTCAATTTTCTTGACGTGTGATTGAAAATAAAATTTTATCCTTTTAGTTTCCAATCATTAAGATATTTAAGAAATATATATGCGCTAACAAGGGTTGATTCAGTTGACAAGATTTAATCAGAATTTTTATTAAATTTTGAGTTTAAATATTATTAATTATCTCTTTTGATAAATGATCTGTAAATTTTATTATAATTCTTCAATGATCTTGATCTGAGAGAGGTTTCTCTCACCCATGGAGAGGCTTATTCATTAAACTTTTAAAAATGCTTATGACTTCTTTATAGAGCTGTACAAACTGTAGACAGTAAAGGGAAAGAGTGTGGAGTGGAATAGTATAAGGAACAAGCAAAAGCAAATGAGCAGAAAGGCAAAACGCAAAAGGGGGAAGAAATAGTAGAAGGCAAATCTGAGTGGTGAATGCACGTGCAACCCATGTGGTCCCAGGAAGCACAGAATCATTTCCAAGTGGGGACAACAACTCATAAAGGACACAGACCCGTGCGTGTGGTTAAAAAAAATAAAAATCGAAGGTCAATTTTGAAGATGAAAAGTGGGATTTCCATAAAGCAAAAGGAGAGGTTGAAAATTGAAGGCTGAAGCATCTCTTCACTCTTTACTTTTATCTTAAAGAACCCCTTTGATATTTTGAATTTTATAAAAGTAAAATAATAGAAGATAATGTAATAAATCTTTTTAAACTCATTAATTTGATAGGTTAAAAAAATAAAAATTTTAAAAATTTTGAAATCTCTGAAAATCTTGTAATTTTTTTTAAAAAATTCCCTCTTAAATAAGTATAATATTTAAAAAACTTATCCCTCCACTCCAAAAATTTCTTTCCAAACAAATTGTAACTGGAATATGCACATATTTTGATATTTTATTATATTTTTAAAATATAAAATATATGATAATATCTACTAATTAAATATATGAATTTTATATATTTATATTTTAAATTTATAATAGATTGAATTTAAATAAAAATTTTCTTAATTATGAAATGCAACTAAACGAGATGGTTTAAATGACATTTTATGTAAAATTCAGAGACTCAACAATACTTGGTGTCAAAATTGAAAATAATCTCCAACCCATTGCTTATATGATATTGGGCTTTGCATGTGGTTGGCACCACCGCCACCACCCACCACCTCTCTCTTTTGATTTGTGTAATTATAATGGTGGATGAGTTGGGTATGATGATGACTCCCTAACACAGTGATTGAAAGGGCAGGGCATGCCCATGCACAAAATTATGATATATTCATGTAGTTGCAAACATACTTGTGAAAAATGAAAAAGTGAAAAAGACAATTCGGAGATTTACTATTAATTTGATTGTGATTTGTGAATTCTTTTTAGTTAGTTAAAAATTAAGCATGATTGGTTGTATAGTTACTCTGTTGTGTATAATGATTGGTTATTATTGGAAAGTAGTATGTTGCAAATCTTAATTAACTCAATAGTGTGCCCTAATCATGGTGAAAATGAATATTGCGTAAGAATAGATATCAACATCTGTATCTTATTAAAATAATTTAATTATTGTCACAATTACAATAATCATCAATTTGATCAATAACTATTATGGGTTTGGGGAGAAGAATAGTTTAATAAGCATTTAATAAGTTAATTTTAAATAAAAAATCATGGTTTTCTCCTTCTTTATTTATTTTTTTATTGTATTTAATGAATTATTTGATAGTTTAAAATGAACTACGGATATCGTTGATTTTTTTTAATCGAAAACTTTAAGTACAAATAATAATATTCTATCAATGAAACCTGATAGTGTAGTATGCTGTTCCATCGACGTTTGGTGGTTTAAAGTCTTATTCCGACCATAAAGATAGTAAATTCTTGAAAGAGTAGCTTTGCAGAATACTTTTTTATGTCTAAAATAAAAAAAAAAGACAATTATTATTCAAAAAATCATTCTTTTCTATTTATATCATTTTTTCATAGAAGTTTTAAATTATTTTTTTTTTCCTTATGAGAAGATTATGCTATACTTATCTTGTGATACTTATTGATAAACTAACAAATTTTCTATATAAAAAAAATGGATAAAAATTTAATTTTGCCCCTCTAATTTTGTTATTTTTAAGTTTTTATCCAGTTTATCTAAATCTTTTCATTTAAGCTCAAATTAGCCGTTCTCTTATGAAAGTAGTGCATATTTTTAATATTTTTAATATTAATTAATTAAAAATATGAATTAATTACTTTCATATGAGGAGGAGGAGTTAATTTGAGCTTAAATCCAAAAGTTGGGTTAATTAAGCCAAAAACTTAAAAATAGACAACATTGAACATGAATAAAAAGTTCAAGAACAAAAATGAGCTTTCTTCTAAATAAAAAATATGATTATTATAGAAACCTAATAAGGAATCTCGATTACACCCAGCAAAAAGTGGGAAGAAATGTAGTTGTTGGCATTGTCAACCTGACAAAAATGTGAAAAATGGGCTTTGAAGGATGTGGGCTTCATTTCAGATTTCTTAGCAGCTGCAAGAGACTTTTACCAAGCACAAATTTAATTAATGTACAGGGATCATGCAAATGCAACATGGGAAGTTAGAATTCATACTATCACAATCTAATTTTTCTTTAAAAATTTTGACAATACCAAAAAAGTTCATTTTTCCATAACATATGACAATAGAAGACATGCCAAGTTCATAAACTTGGATTGAGGATCAAGCAATTCATCAGGTTGGCTACCCCCATTTAGCCTGAAATAGCTTGCAAAATATGAATATACTTGTGCAAATTTGAATTAGATAGAATGGGCCACACCTAGTTGGTGTATTTTGATTCGGTTTGTTATTCTGATATAAATATAGATAATTTATAAAATGTAGATTTTATAAATAATAAAAATTAGGAAAATATGTAATATGAGGAAACCAAGTTAAATTAGATTAAACCATTTTAATGGAGATAATCACGAGCTCAACACAGAATTTGTGTTGACTGTAGTTTGTTGAGTAAAAAGAATTTCACATAATTTAATTATGTTTATCATTCAATTTAAAATTAATTTATTTAGGTTAATTAATCAATTCAGTTTTTTATTTAAAAGATAAATAAATAAAATTATTTTCTTAAAAAATAATATTTTAATTTCAAATAATGTGTAATATATAAATTAGTTTAATTTTAATTTAATTTTTTACATAATAATTTAATAAATAATTCAAATGAAGATGAGGGAAATCAGTCGCTGTAAATCCGTCCACTAAAAAGAAAAAAAAAAAAAAAATCGAAGGATGACTTGTAACTCAAAATACTATAAGCCCAAATGACTGGAACCTTTTTTCTTTGATGAGATGATTTTAACATTTAGGCTGTGTTTATGAGAATGTTTTCTTGAAAAATATATTTTATATTTAGAGTATTAAAAAAATTAATTAATAAAAAATATTTTTTTATTAAAAAAATTAAATTATTTTTAATAAAAATAATTTATATTTTTTAAAATAAAAAATTATTTTCGTTTACTAAATTTTTGATAATCTTATTAAAATGAAAAAAATATTTATATATATATATATATATAAAATAAATATATATTATTAATTTAATATAATAATTAAATAATAAAAAATATTTTTATGATAAATAATTTTTTCATATATAAATTATTTTTTATATACAAATTATTTTTGATGAAAGAAATGGAGCCTTAGTCATAGTTTATTTTGCGTAGAAAATTTTTTTTATGTTCTTATGTTTGCTACTTAGAAAAATAAATTAACAAAAAAATATTTTTCTAATCAAATAAAAAATTAAATTATTTTTAAGAAAAATTACTTCTTCTTTTAAAAGAAAAATTTATTTTCTTAATTAATTTTAATAATCTTATAAAAATATCAAAGTATTTTTAAATCTATGAACATAAGCACATAGTATTAATTTAATTTTACAATCAAATAATAAAAATATTTTTTAAAAAATAATTTTCATGAAAATTATCTTACGTATATAAATTATTTTTCATTAAAAAAATGAGTAGTTAAAAATATCAAACTCCAAAACAATTTCATCTTAATTAAAACACAATTAAAAAGTGATTTTAAAATAAAATTGAAATATTCTAATGTAAAAAACTTTAAAAAATAATTTTAAATAATATTTGACAAGGTTAAGAAAGATTTTTTTTTAATAAGCCAAACGAACTATTAAATTGACAAATAAAAATACTGAATTGTCATATATATATTCACACCAATGCATGATAGAAGGGGAATTCTTCGCACCAATGCATGATGGAAGGGGTACTAATGAATGAACGACAAATTAAGACAAGGGAAATTACCAAACAAGTCAGAATTCATTAATTAAATTAAGTGTTGAACTCATTACTAAATTAGTATTCAAAATATGGAAATTAAAATTGTTTCTCCACCTTAATTAATTTTAAACCATCATTATATAATTGTTTTGGATAGAATTATTGATTTATGTATTATAATTTTATCAAGAAATAGCAAAGAAAATCTTCTGGGTATGAAATCCATTATTATTATGTTAAAATTTAAATCTCAATAGCTCTTAAACTAAAATGTCAACATCTTATTAGTGTTTATTTTTAATTACAAAAAATTCGAGTTCAAATTTTAATACTTTTTTCAAGTTATTATTTTTTAAAAAATAAGAAAAATAATTGGTGTGAATATTATCTATATATTAAATCATTGACAAGAGAATTTTCTTAAATATTCTGTGTTAGAAAATAAATAAGTTTTTTTTGGAATACATCATTTGCAAAAAAAAAAAAATTTAATTGAATTCTCACATAATTATATACCTCCGTTGGAAAGTACAAATTTGTAAGAATTTAATTTAATTAATTTTTTTTATTAATTCTTATATTTAAAATAAAAAAATTTAATTTTTTTAATTTAAAAATTTTATTTTAAAAGAAGTAAAAAAATTAAATATGATTATATGAGAATTCAATTAAATTCTTTTTTTATAAATAATTTATTTCAAGGAAAATCATTGGCACTGATTCTATATTTTTTAATATGAATTCTTTTTTTTTTAATTAAAAAAATAAAATTTTCATTTATTTTTTTAAATAATTAAAAAAAACTAAATTCTTACAAATTTATATTTCTACATCAGATATAATTGGCATGTGAGTAATTTCATTTAAACGGTGGAATCCACCCATATGAATAGTGATTAACGTGACAAGTTGACTATAAATACAGCAACCAGCCATGCAGCATATGCACCAAACAAAAAAATTTCAAAGTAGAGAGCTAAGTATAAGAAATCTGTGAAGAGAAGAAATGGAGGGGAAGATGAAGGTGATGATGGGTTTGTGGGGATTTGGGTTACTGTTTTTTCTTGTGATGTTCAGTAGTGGAAAAACTGTGCATGGAATCACATGCAGCGAAGCCGTAGCTGCATTGCAGCCATGTTTTTCCTTCTTGTCGGGCACTGATCAATTGCCCAATGCCCCTTGCTGTATGGCCGTACAGGCAGTGAACAAAGAGGCTACCACCAAAGAAATTCGCAAGCAGCTCTGCGAATGTTTCAAGCAAGCTGGTCCAGCTGCTGGTGTTAAGCCTGAGAAAGCTAAGAAAATTCCAGATTTGTGCCATGTCCAAGTTCCAGTGCCTATCGACCCCAGCATCGACTTTAGCAAGTAAACACTAATTTTGATATTCATGCCTGGCTTCTTCATCTTCTTCTTGTTCTTGTTCTTTTTTCCTATGTTTAAGTTTATTAAATTTCTTGATCTTTTTCTTGATAATTTCTCTTTCATTCAACTGTTCTTGTCTGTTATTTGCAGGATTGCTTAGAAGGGTAGTGATGTGTTGCATGTCTAAATGGAATAGAGGGGAGGAATATATGTAATATTTAGCTTGTGATGCTATAGCCATGCATGGAGAAAGATGTATGTCAATGAGATCATATGTGCATTTTCTTTTTCAAACTTCTGTGACTCCAATCCTGCAATTTTAATAATTTTTTCATCCTTATCTGCTCATATTCCTTCCCATCTTGTGATCTTGTGTTTGGATAGAAAAATTTGAAATATGTTATTTAAGTTTGATAAAAATATATATTTTATTCAATTTATTAAATTCATGAATATATATTAGATTTATAAATATAGTAAATATTTTATTTTTATGTGGATTTGAAATAATTTATAAAATGGTGATATTTTGAATCCATTCTAAAAAATTTTTTTAACAAGAAAAATGGCAATCTTTGAAATTCACACTTTATTAATAATTTATATCAAACCTAACACCAAATAAATTATTTTTTTTCCCAAAGCATGCAATTCAACAGTTTTCAATATGGCTCATTTTCGAATAAATTATTTATAAAAAAGGAATTAAATTAGATCCTCACAAAATTATGCTTAATTTTTATTTTTTTTAAATTAAAATTTTTTAAATTAAAAAAGAATTGAATTCTTTCATAATAATTAATAAAAAAAATTAATTGAATTGAATTTTTATAAAATTTTTATAAAATTGTATAATCCAAATGAGGGATATATTAAAAAAAAAAGAAATTGAATTAGACTAGTTGAGCAGATAGGCTTAACGTTATATGATCAGATTAATTGTATTAAAATGATGAATTTAATTCAATCTATTTTTTTTTGTGTGTGTTTTACCTTAAAATTACTAAATAATTTTTTTTTAAATTTTATCTGACTGTTATTGTATCAAATCATTTCAAACCACACGGATCAATAAATCAATAAGAAAATTTAAAAACACTATTAAATTTCAAAATATAAAATTGCACAAATGAAAATCTATCAGTTTTTTAGGGTAAATTTGAGAGTAATTGTGACACTCCTTATCCGTCTACAGTATATTCGAGTAAGATATATTACACGGTGTACTGGAACACTCTATTTCATCTCAATCATTTTTATTCTTCCTTAATTTATTTTTATTATAGTTTTGAATATAACTTGTGAAATATAACTCATTTAAGTCATTTATTGAAATTATAATTTATTTGAGGTTCCGAAAATTTTATAGAAAATCTGGCAGAGTACCGGCTAAAAATGGAGAAAACAGTTCTTCGGAACCTGTGAAAAACACTTCCAATAATTATATTCAATCATTCTCAAACTCCAATATCAAAATCTCAATATAATTTTTATTTTCAACAACATCTCCATTTCTCAATCATTCATTTCTCATGGTACTCATATATAAGCAATAAGTAAATACTCAAATTTTTCCATTCAGAACCACAATTTTCATTATTTACATGAAAATCAAAATACATTACATAAGTTCCATTTACACAAAAGAAAATAAAAGTTAGTTACAAAATACCAAAATGAAACCTAGTGTCCTACCAATGCACTGAAGATGGTGAGGTGACACGGACACTATATAGAGCTGCAGGAGGTTTCACCCAGTCTGTGGTCTACCGGGCTCTCGGTCAGGATCTCCAGAACCTACGCATGGCAAAAGCAACGCGCTAAGCAATAATGCTTAGTGGTGCCAATAATATAATAAAAAGAAATAACATAAATAAATATGCATTGAATGTATCGATGTCTTACTTGTTTTGTACTTGTTATATTCATTATTTCGTTAAATTTATCCACTTTCATTCTTTTGGTTGCCCAAGTAACCTATACTAGACGATCGGATCGATAAACGGGTAACCGCACCGGGTATCTAGTACTCGGGCCTTCACACCATCGGTCTCTTATGCATGTCCCGGCAGGCAAATGAGCCTAATAAGTCAGAATGACAATAGGCACAAGGCCAAATATCAACACAATGTCAGAATGGCTAAAAGCTATGAAATCACAGAATGGCATAATGCCATGTACAGTACTGCTAACTGAACCCTATTAGCATGCCAAACTATCCAAACTAATCTTGTTAGGTATACTAGGGCATTTGATACTTTTGAATTTTGTAATTTTTGAATTTCAAGCTTTGGTGTTACTATTCACTTCATTAGTCAACAAAAATGTTCACTTTTGCATAGAAAATAGGTACATTGGTTTTAACACTTCCAACATACCACATTTTGCATTCAAAACTTGTTGGCATTAATCACCAATACCATTTCTAAGCTTAAAACTAATGGAGCAGAATTTTCAGTTTTTATACCCTAACTTTACTATTCCATTAGTTATTGTTGCAGTGGGAATTTGAGAAAATGATAAACATGAAAGTTGTTCTTTATTTTGTCTAGTTGAATTTCTTTTTTTGAATCACTCCATTTGGAGTTTTGTAACTCAAGTTATGGTCCAAAAACCACAACTGGCAGGATTGAAAAATTTCAGAACTGACCATATCTACAGTGCAGTGAACAGTGACTGTAACTGCCTTGTTGGATAGGTTCTGGTCATAATTTGGGGTAGGTTTCTTCATGAAAGTTGTTGGTCTATATCTTAACTTATTGCTGTAAAAATTTCAGGTCAATTGGGCCATTCTACAATGAGTTATGGCCAAATGAACAATCACTGTTCATTTGGTCATTCTGCAGAATCTGGTTGCAGGACATCTGGATTGGGGCAAGTTTTGGGTCCACTTGCTTTGGTCTTTTGGGCATGGTTTCTTCACCAAAATTGTGCCATTATGTGTCTAGTTTCATGTCCAATTGGCCAAACACCAATTGAACCTACACAGCCAAAGTTATGGCTGTCCAAACACGCTGGACTCAGATCCAAACCTGCAGGTCAGCCATGGGCAGCATACCATTTCAATTCCAATACCACAACAGCCTCTAATTTAAGGTCAAAATTCATCAAATGGTCACTAATTGACCATTAGAATTTAATTTAAACATCTAAGCATTAAATCCTCAATTAAATCTCAAAACCCTAACCCTAATAATCCATCACTTTATCTAACATACCCAAATCAACATCTAGCTTAAATATCCTTATCAACAACCATTTCTAAGCTATTTAGCTCAAACAAATCAATAATTTCCAAACTCCTCCCATGGCTGCCAAATTTTTTGGTGTTCATACACATATATTTTATTTC